>NC_056741.1:1231586287-1231623787 GCF_019279795.1 Protopterus annectens
GAACTTGACTATTGTGCAAATTTCACTGATGGAAGTTATAGCAGAAAAAGCAGATTAAATGGCCATTGCCCTAGTCGAATGTGCTTTTTGGAGGACAAGGAATTTACATACCTTTGATTAAATGGTCGAGATGCAATCAGTAATCCATTTGGCTAGTGTAACTGTGGACAGGCTAAGTGAAAATGATGCACAATGACAGATTTCCTGATTTTTTTTTTTTTTTTATCCTGTGCAGACAGAAGTGTAGCCGTTTATGAACATCAAGCAAACTGCAACATGTAATCACCTTTGTTGGAATGATTAGGAAAGAAAACTGGTAAATGAAATGACTGGATCATATTTGACTCTGTGGCAACTTTAGGTATAAAGCTAGGTTTGGCTCTTAGGGATACCCTAAGAAAAATGATGTAGGGTGGTTTGGATGAGAATGCTTATAATTTCAGACACTTAGCTGAAGTTATAGCCACTAGAAAAACTGCTTTCCACAATAAAAATTTGATGTCATTTGTGTCAATCAAATGACTCGAGGGATTTTTTGAGCAAGACCTTGAAGGATGATGGTAAGGTCCCAAGGAGGACAGGAGTCTGATTGGGGATCCGAGTAGAAAAATGCCTTTCATAAAGACCTTGTAAAGCCTGGACATTGAATGGGAGAATGAAAAAGCAGAATCTTTACCTATGTGAAAACTTGCAACTGCTGCCAATTACAACTTCATAGTAGAGAAACTGGCACCAACCTGAAAAAGTGAACTTAGAAAAAGAATGGGTGATAAACTAATCAACATTCTGTTTCGAGGTCCAAACAGAAACTCTTTTCCACTTACTAATGTAAATCTTTTCGAAGGTTTTTGAGCGGTTACAGAATGATCTCTTCGACTGGAGAAGCTAGCCAGGACTTTAAAATCACTGGAAGTGGAGAAACCAAGCAGGTTAGTTGTAGGGCCTAGAGCTTGGGATGTTGATTCTCTGATGGGTGAGATTAAATCCTGACTGGGATCAAATATTCATGGTCGACATTTGATGTGAGGCCATAGAAAGGGTAACCATACCCGATGAGGTCAGAAAAGGGGCAATGAAAATTAGAGTCCACCTCAACCTGCTGGCTTTCTGTAAGACTTTTGCAATTAGACGTACTGCAGGGTAAGCCTACAGGAGATCAAACGTGGACTACAGCATCCTTTGGTGCCTACCCATTTTTTTTTGGGGGGGGGGGGTCAGTGAGAATTACTCTACGCTTGTTCTTCAGGGGAGAGCCAAGTCACAGTAAGGTTGACCCCAATAGCTGAAAATATGGTTCGCTAAACACAGGTTCAGGAACCACTCATGTGGACTCAGGATGGATATGCTATCTGCCACTACATTGGTTTCCCTGGGAATGTGTGCTGCAGTGAGAAAGCGGTTTAAAGAGATCGCCCATGCCCAAACTCTTACAGCCTCTCTGCAGAACGAATAAGGATATGCACGGGATCCCCTTGCTTGTTCATGTATCAGACTGACATGTCGGTATGATCTGCTAATGCTCCCAGAGGGAGAGAGTAGTTTAAGGCTTGCAACATCAAGAGGACTGCTCATCTCCAAGACACTGGTGTGCAATCTGGTCTTTGTCGATGACCATATGACTGGAACTACTCTTCCCTGGTAATGCCCCCTCCCATCCCAGCAGGTAAGTGCCCGTGGTCACTGCGGCTTTTGGAGGGTAAAGAGAAGGGCCTGACAAGTAAAGGTCATTCAACAGCATCCACCATTGGAGGTGACGTCTGCAGACTGGGGTCAGACTGACGGGAACAAATAGTGGTTGGCAAAGAAAGGACTTTCTTGAAGGGTGTATTCTCTGACTGGGGGGTACACTGGTGAGATCCTTCCTGGGACATGGAGGTGTAAGGGAAAAGGGAATATAGTAACCTTTTGAAATAATGTTCAGCACCCAGTTGTCGTTTGTTTAATCTGTCCAAGTGTCAAGATGCAATGATAGACAGCCCCCGACTGTCTCCATAGGCAGCCAGTGAAGCAATGCTTCAGGAGCACTGATAGGACCTTTCAAAGACTGATTCTCTGAAGAGCTGGTTCTGTGGTCACCCCTCTGCCTCTGGGATGGCATCTGCCATTAAATCCTCGTCCTCTGCCTCTGAAGGAAGAAACCTCATGCTGATCCTGGAAGACACCTCGAGATATCCTGAACCAAATTTTCTTCCCTCCTGATTAGTTCTTGAAGAGGTCCTACAAGGGATAGAAAACTTAATTCCTACAGCAGAAAGGACTTGACTTTGTTCCACGCTGCAGGTGTTTCTTTTACAAATGGACCAAACAGGGAGGAACCACCTAAGGGGGCACTGGTGAAGGATGGCTTAAAGGGTACCACAAACCCGCAGAGCCTCATCCAGGCACATCTCAATGGCTGTGCCTGTGTCAGGTGCTCAAGAGGTGCCCTCTGCAGTATTAGAGATCATAATCATGTAATTAGATATCCAACACACAACAGGACACAAAGATGGCCACAAGCTCATACATCTGATGAAGCAGGAAACAAAAGCGCTTATGTGATTTCTATCAATAAACGAGAGATATTTCAGTCTGAAGCCTGTGGCCATCTTAACCTATTGTGTGCTGGATTTACTTTACTCAATTTTTATTTGGGGACTCTAATACTGGCAGTTGGCGATTTTTTTATTTTACGAAATCAAATATAGTGGGAAGAGTAGCCAAATGGGGAGATACTTTAAGGTCTTCCTCTGACAAGATCTGACAGGGCGTTGGTCAGCTCTTTGACCAGGTCTCTCTGAAGTCGTGTCAAGTGTGCAAGATAGTTCAATTCTCTCAGCACGAAGGTGGCTAAAGCATAAATATGTTCAAAGTGCTTAAGATTCCTTTGGAGGATTGACAGTGGAGCTTTGCTCAGCTAGATCCACCTTTGTGGCTGCTGACACCACAATGACATCCAAGAGGGGAGTCCGTATGCCTCCTTTTGCACTTTTGAATGGACCTGTGGGATATTCAGATGAAGCATCAGAAGAAAGGAGATCCTTTTTTTTGGGGGGCTGACTTATGGCACGATATGAAGACTCAAAACCCGGAAAAGATGAAGGATGGGCAGGATCTGAAGGGTGAGAGGACGCAGTTCTAGCTACAGATAAAGCCCCTCATGCTGCCTGTAAAGATAACATACTCAAGGAGACTCTCTCCATCTGCCAAAGCTGAAGCAATCAAAAGAACAGTAGAGTATACCCCACATATGCAGCCACCAGACATCAGGCCTTCATGGCTGGTGTCTGCTCTCTCATTGGTTCAGTAGGAGTCAGACGAGAATTTCCATCTGAATCTGGACTGAGAAGATTTTTCATACTGACCATATCATGCTGTGAAAGGCTACAATAGAATCTGGAGGAAGCAGAAGTATGTCTAGATTTGGCAAGTCAGTTTGTGAAGTCGGAGCCAACTAAATTAGCTTTAAAAGGTGGTTCAAAGATCTCTTATCAAAAGTTTTTGGATCCGAGGCAGACTTGCTCGGGGAAGGAGTCGAATAAACCTCTGGCTGTTGCAGTGGTTGACCCTGATCCAAAGTGTTAGGGTCCGGAGACTATAATGCTGCTACAGACTTTTCTCCTGTTGGACCCAAGGGTTCTGCTGGATCCAAAGGGGCCCTGCTTCTGGTCGGATGATGTTTTTGGATACGATAATTTTGGCATTTTATATGGTTTTTCAGTGCTGCTTGACTTAACTCCTGGAGAAATAGAAGAGGCACGTCATTTAAGATCTTTGGATGTGGATGGTTTGACTCTCAGAAGACAATAGTAATCCTCTTAAAATAAGCTTAATTTGTCTATTGACAAGAGTATGGGGATTTAAAGACTGCTCAAATATTACAATTAGGCTGAAGAAGGCCGGGCCCCAAACAGTGCACACTTCTTATGGGCATTGAAATTGGTATCCTGCCCACGCATACACCACTTGAATCCAGTCAATTTTTCTGACACTACTACACAAAAAAAAAATTCACACCTGCACAGAGAAAAAGTAAAAACTTATTTCCAGTAAGAGAAAAGGGGGAAGACTTTTTTTTTTTTTTGAAAATTAAACCACCAAAGCACTAGAAAGAAGTAGGACTGTGGAAGGGGGGGGGGCCTTAACTCTTGGGAGGTATTGAAATGGACAGAAGAGAGGTTAACGATAACAAAAGAAAAAAATAGTTATGCTACCAAAAAGGCAAGGAAAAAAATACAACACACTTCTGACCAATTAAGTCGCTCGAGACAGTGTATCAGGTCTGTGCTGGATGGCGGCAAACGAGATCAGAGGAATTAGAGAAGATTAGAGACATTATGGAGAGTGAAAGGAGCAAGATTGATTAAAAGTCTTGTGAAAATAGACAAATCGGATCATACAGCAGATTCCAAGACCCATCAGTGAGGAAGAATGAAATGGACATCAGATGTGTTGGTTTTAACCTGCGGGCATTGCTTGTTTCATTATACTACTTGGTGTATTTTTTTATTTGTTTTTTGTGGTGGTGACGCAAGCTCCTGGTTCCTGTTCTTTTAAGTTATTGATTCCTAGTTTGCAGTTACATGGTCCTCTTGGAAACGGCTGTCAGGAGACCAGCCACCCCTTTGCTTTAAAATTTGTAGAATGTCTCCAAATGAGACATCAGTTGGTGATCTTGGGGACTTTTACCCTCAATTAAATCAGTATTCTCTGTGGCAGACTCTTGGGGAGAGGCTAAATGCTGCCACTTGCACTTTTCATTCTTGTAACTTCTTTGGTGGGATGCTCCAGAGAAGACTAAGAAAAAATTAGTATAACTTGCTGGGTATGCTGGTGACTTATCTGGGCTGGATGTCCTGATGGCACAAAGTTGTGGCTCAAGGCACAGACGAATGGGGCTGGGAACCTGAAGCTGGCAGGGGGGGGGGGGGGCAACATCCTGACCCTGGGAACAGAGAAAGCTCTCTCCACCATCTTGAAAGCAAAACGCCTCAGAGAAAAAAACAGACTGATATGAAAAGACATGATTCTGGCCCATTGGTTCCCTTTGTCCCCAAGACAGACTACCCAAGGAAGGAGTCTGAACAAATGCTGAAGCTCCAAGGGGCAAACACGGCTCCAACAACTTCGGAGGAGACTCCAACACCCCGGACCCAGCACCAACACTACGGTTCAGAGAGCCATTAGACTCATAACTACTCTGAAGCAGGACCACTAAGGCACATCACTGGAATCGAAGATACCATGATCTTCGGATGCTAAGTGGATGACTCCAGAAGCCTTGGATCTAACTGCTCCGAAACCAAAGGTCAGACTGGAGGAGGAGCCAGTACTGGTGGGGTAGAATAAATAAATGTCTTCAGACCTGATGGGGTCGGAGCTTTAAGAACACCTTATATAAATTTGCGTCGAGAGGAAAGTACAGTTTTGTACCTACCATAAATGTAGATGTCCGAATTGGATAGCATCTGCAGTCATAACAAATGGTTTGTCCTGTCGTCAGGCAGCCCTTCGGTCGGCCGGATTCCAAAGTCTGGGTCCGGCTGATGTCGCACTTCACCCGACGTCATCTCTGCTGGTCTTCGGGTATAAAGGCATCAGCCGACGCCATTTTCCTCAGTGTTTCTTGCCCCAGATGCCAATTGCCCTCTTGGAAAGCTAAATTTTGGATAAATGCCAATGTTTCCAAAATAGTAGAAGGCAAACAAAAAATAAACATGTATGTACATATATACAAACAAATACACCATAAGAGACTCTCCCCAGCTAGCTATTAGGAGGGTAAATACCCTAGAGTACCACAGAGGAAGGAGGGAGGGTAATCCTGACTGCAGATGCTATCCAATTCGGACATCTACATTTATGGTAGGTACAAAACTGTACTATGTCCTCCATGGATGCATCTGCAGTCATAACAAATGGGTAGAATACCATAGCCAAACTAGGGGAGGAATAAAAATTATGGTGTAGTCAGGATCCCTTGCAGTACAGCAGTGGCAAACCCTGCTCGGGATCTAGAATATAGAGGTAAATTATAATGCTTGGCAAATGTATGCACGGAGGTCCAAGTAGCCGCCTCAATAATGTCCTTGGTTGCCACTCCTCTTAAGAAAGCTGTGGTAGTGGCTGTAGCCCTTGTAGAGTGAGGTCTTATGTTCTGTGGAATTGGTTTTCCATGGTAGGAGTAACAGAATCTTATGCAATTTCCTATCCATTTGGAGATTGTCTGTTTGGAAATTGCTTTTCCTTCCCTTCCTGTTGCATAGGCTACAAAGAGCTGGTCAGTTTTTCTGTTACCTTTGGTTCTGTCCAGGTAGTAGCGTAATTGTCTATGTACATCCAAGGTATGCATTATTCTTTCACCTCTGTTTTGTGGATTGGGAAAAAAGGTAGGTGGATTGCCTGGTTTAAAGACACTCTGGATACCACCTTAGGCATAAATGTAGGATTAGTCCTCATGGACACCCTATCTTGATGGAAGATTAGGAAGGGTTGCACTGCCATTAAGGCCTGTAGTTCGAAACCCTCCTTGCTGAAGTAATAGCCAGTAGGAAAGCAGTTTTCCATGACAGGTGCTGTAGATCTGCTGTTGCTGCTGGTTCAAACGGAGGGAGTGTCAATTTTTCTAGTACAAAATTCAAGTCCCATGCTGGTAATGGTGGTTTCCTAGGAGGTTTTACATTCTTGATCCCTCTGAGGAACTGCCTGAGTAGAGGATGTGAAAAGACAGGAGGATCAAAGCTGTATTCTGCTGATATAGCTGATGCATGTATCTTGATGGAGGAATAGGACAGGCCTGTATGTAGAAGCTCTGCCAAGTACTCCAGAATGTTAGCAATATCTATGTTAGACACATCTTTTCCTCTTTCAGTACTCCAAATGACGAACCTTTTCCATTTTCCTGCATAGTTCCTTCTTGTTGAAGGTCTGCGGGCTTCAAGGATGATGTCTTTAACCCTTTGTGAAAGGTCTGGGTTAGTTACTGCTATGTGATGTTCCAGGCAGTCAGTTGCAAGGTTTTTAGGTTTGGATGGATGACGTTGTAGTTGTTCTGAGTTAACATCAGAGGCATCAGGGGTATTGACCACATTTTCTCCCGAGACATGCTCCTCAGCAATGGGTACCAGTGTTGTCTTGGCCAGTTCGGAGCTATCAGAATTATCCTTGGACGTTCATCTTTGATTTTCAGTAGTACCTTGTGCATCAAGGGAAGAGGTGGAAATGCATATGCTGTCAGGCCTTTCCAGGTGAAGGATAGAGTCCACCTTCCATGCAAGTGGGTGGAATGTCCTTGTGCAGAATTTTTTGAGCTGGTGATTTTGTGGGGAAGCGAATAGATCTATTTGAGGCATTCCCCATTTCTTTGTGATGGCCATGAAGATGTCCGGGTGTAGCATCCATTCGTGAGCATCCGAGGTGGTTCTGCTTAAAATGTCTGCTAGAGTGTTCTTTTCCGCACAAATATTGCCTGTAACTGGATGTTGTAGCTGAGAGCCAGATTCCAAAGGTCCAAAGTCATTCTGCATAGGGGGTAAGAATGAGTGCCTCCCTGTTTGTTGATGTACCACATGACTGTGGTGTTGTCTGTCCTTATCATCAAATGGCCTTTGAGGAATGGTCTGAATTTTTGGATTGCCAGTTTTACTGCCAGCATTTCTTTTTGGTTTATGTGCAGGTGCAGCTGGTCCTGAGTCCACAGTCCTTGTACGCATTTGTCCAGCATGTGTGCCCCCCATCCTAGGTCTGAGGCGTCCGTGGTGATGGTTTGGTTTGCTCGAAAGTTGTGGAAGGGTAAGCCTGGGTTTGACTGGCATGCCCGAGCCCACCATAGGAACTCCTGTTTTAAGCATGGGATTTAGTGGTATTTCTGTTTCTAAGCTGTGCCTGTGTTGAGACCATAAATTCTTTAGGTACCACTGTAACTTTCTCATATGCAGTCTGGCATGTGGGACCAAGATTATGCATGATGCCATGAAGCCCAAGGCCTGCAGAACTTTTCTTGCTGTTAGTTTGTCCTGCTTTGTTAATGCCAAGAAGTAAAGAGGGAGCTCTTTTTGTTTTTCTGCAGTTAGGAATGCCATCTGTCTTACTGTGTCCAATTCCGCCAAGAAGGTTCTTGTCTGGGATGGTATCAGCCTTGACTTTTGTAAATTGACTGTGTATCCCAGGGCTTGTAGCAAGTAAATGACCCTTTGTAAATCTGTTGTCAGCTTGCTTTTGTTGTCCGCTTGTAACAGGCAGTCGTCCAGGTATGGATAAATTTGAATTCCCTGTACTCTGCAGTGAGCAATTACAGATGCCAGGCATTTTGTGAATACTCTGGGCGCAGTAGATAAGCCAAAGGGCAATGCTGAGAATTGATAATGCTCTGATCCTGCAAGGAATCTGAGGTATCTTCTGCAATTTGGTCGAATGGAGACGTGCAGGTATGCCTCCTTGAGATCTAGAGTTACCAGCCAACACTCCTTGCCCAGCATGGGAAGAAGTTGCTGTAGGGTCAGCATTTTGAATTTTGGGACAATGATGTATGTGTTTAAGATGGACAGGTCGAGAATAGGTCTCCAGTTTTTCTCTTTTCTTGGTACTAGGAAGAGTCTGGAGTAGAATCCTTTGCCCTGTTCTGTTATTGGTACTCTTTCCACAGCTCTCTATTAATTCCGCTATCTGGTGCAGGGCTTCTATTTTTTGATTTGGGGGCAGGTTTGGCATTCTTCTTTTTACTGGTAAAGTGTGGAAGTGGAACCGGTAGCCTTGGTCTATGGTTTGCAAAATCCACTTGTCTTTTGTGATATAGTGCCAATTTTTCGAGAATAAGGCTAACTTTCCGCCTAATGGTGCTGCTATTTGCTCCCTGGTAGGCAGAGTCAGAGCCAAGTCACTGTGTTTGTCCTGTTGCAGAGGCAGTGGTTGTGTCTGTGCCTCGGTTATTGCCTTGCCACTGTCGTCCTCCGTAGGCACCTCCTCTGGATTGATTCCTGCCCCTGGAGCGTCTGTTCCTGCCCCTTTGTGATCTTGTGGAGTCAGGAAAGGACCAATTTTGGCAGGCCAGTTCCTGCTAAACCTTGGGGTTGAACCTGTAGGAAATCTTTAACTGTTTGTACAGATTTTGCCTTGTCTTCCATTTTCTTCATTACCTGCTGGGCAGGTTCCCCAAATAGACTGGCCTTATCCATAGGAGCATCCAATAGCTTAGCTTTAACATGATCCGTAAGACCTGTTCTTTCAACCATGCATGCCTTCTTATCACTGTGCCAGTCATGGCTGATCTAAATGAAGCCTCCAGTGCATCATAGCCACATTTTAAAGAATGGTTACTAACCTGTTGGATGTTATTCACCATTTCTAGTACATATTTCTCATCTACAGATTCATCAGAGGACAGCTTTTTAATTAACTGATCAAGCATAAACTCTTGGTATTGGATCATATGAAACTGACAGTTTAAAACTCTAGCTGAGAGAGTACCAGAGGTGCAGACTTTTTTCCCCCATCTCTCTAAGGACCTGGATCCCCTTTCAGAGGGAATAGGGTTTTTTGCTGTGGTCGAAGCTACTGCCTTAGGCCCCTGGGATACAGTTTCGGGGTCTGCAAGTGGGGCCTTGTATAGGTGGTGATGAGTGTCTGGCACCCTGTAAAATCTATCTGGTTTGGCAGGGGCTGGAAGTAAAGAATCAGGTGCAGTGCAGACATCATTGAATGCATCGTCCACAACAGACAGGACAGGAGGTATAGCTAAGGGCCTATGTTGTGTTAAGTGCAGAAAAGTCCTAAGCCTTTTTCTTGACTCTGAGAAATCTTGTCCCTGCCATTGGAATTGTTCTCTCATGGCATGTAAGGTTTCCCCAAAGGAGAATTCCTCTGGAGGAGAGGCAGCTGGAATGGATTCTTCAGCATCTGAATCTTCATAATTGGAAAAAGAAGCCTCTGGCTGGTCTGTAATGTCTGAGTCATCCGCAAAATCAGAGGACACAGGCTCGGGGGGGCTCTGCTCTAGGTCTCTTTTCTGGGGGCTGAGAGGCCCTGTCTGGGTGAGATTGGGATCCCCTAATTAACGATATTAAATCTTCTGCCAGAGTAAGCATTTGTGAACTAGAAGTGGGCCTGAGTGAGGGTGATTTAACAGGCACTGATTTAGCTGATTTGGCTGCTTTAGCCCTGGCAAAGGCCTTAATAGACATGGCTGCAGGAGGCCTAGCAGCACCACGTGCTGGGGTAGAGATATCCAAAGGGATGGTGTCTGATAAATCAGTAGGAACCACAGTTGTAGGCAAAAATTCTGAGGCTGATTCAGGTAAGGTAGCAGGAGCCTCAGTAGTAGTCATGGATTCGGCTGAAGATTGACCAGATTTCTCGGTTTCGGCCGAAACAGAGACACTCGCGGCTTGCTTAACCGTGGTTTCGGCCAAAGCCCCGGACCGCGAGTGTCGGTCTTTTTCTTTGCGTTTTTTTAACAATTTGGGTAGTCGGAGGATCCGATGGCATAATGTACGCAAAATCTGAGCTGAAAAACTGTTCAGCAAACTCCGACGGACGCCTAAGCGTTCGTCGGTTGAAGGAAGCACAGGCCGAACAGGCTGCTACGTCGTGGTCTGGGCCTAAGCAAGGCAAACAGTAAGAGTGGAAATCTTTATGAGGTATTTGTTTCCCACAAGTTAAACAGTTATTGACTTTTTCTGACATCGGCTGAGGCAAGAAAGAGTCCCCAACGGGGTACTTAGCTTTTTAGAAGTCTTCGAAGTAGTATTCGGTAGTAGTAATCTCTGGATCTGACCGACCGGCACTTGTGAACAGCTTCTGCTTCGGGCGCCACGCAGCAAGAAAGACTGAGGAAAATGGCGTCGGCTGATGCCTTTATACCCGAAGACCAGCAGAGATGACGTCGGGTGAAGTGCAACATCAGCCGAAGCCGGACCCAGACTTTGGAATCCGGCCGACCGAAGGGCTGCCTGACGACAGGACAACCCATTTGTTATGACTGCAGATGCATCCATGAAGGACATCTTCATCATACTGTCCACATCAGCCTCAGACTTCTTTATGAACTGGTTGAAGATACTGTTGAAGGAGCTCTTGAATGACTTCACCTAAGAGACCTATCCAAGGAGAGAGAAGGCTGGCGAGAGGAAACCAGATCAATGACCAATGATGGGGATCTGATCGGAGGAGACTTGCAAGGTTTAAACTTCCAATCAAAGGGGGCCGGATCCGAAGGCTTCGAAACTTTGCAAGAGTGCTCTGAACCCAGAGATGAAGGATAGGTTGGTTCTGGAAATGCTTTTTCCCACATTTCTTGTTAAATTTCCTAAGGGGTTGAGACCCAGATGATGCTTCTGACGATTAAGGGATCAAACCTCAAAACCAATCTGTTTTTTCCGAGTTCCTCAAAACTCTAGGACTGAAAGCTCGGCAGATATCACATGATGCGCAAGGCCCAGACAATACATACATTTAATGTGCACATCCAAAGGTATTTAATGGTCACAGGATGTACACTTTACAAAACCCAACGGCTTCTCAGACATTTTCAGTTCACACTGATCGAACTAGCAGGGTATAAAAAGATTGCATGCGTCTGAGAGAAAGAACAGCGGAAAAGGAAAAGGAGTTACCAATGATGGTAATTAGAAAAATATTTAACTAGTACAAATGAAAGGAATAAATGTGCAAATGACAACCTGCTCAAAACAAACTTAAAAAAAACACTTCCTGCATTTTAAGTAGGTCAAAATGTCAAAGTTCATTAATGCAAATTGCAGGGAGCAAGCCCCCCTGCACCCCACACCCATGCCAAATAAGAAGTTATGTACCTACCATAACGTTCCATGTTAGTTGTCTTCTCTCGCCTTCTTTCTTGCTTGATGGGTTCGGAGCCGATCCTCGGCTCCGACTCGGCACTTGCTAAGCTCGAGAGTCACTTTTACCAGCTCGAGGCAGCCCCATATCCCATGATGCAAGGCGGTAGGTACCCAGATCTCGTTTGATGACAAAGGGCAATAGCACCAAGCATAAATACTTCCCAAAGGAAGAAAGAAAGCCTACAGGATGAAAGAAGGACCAGCTCTGAATGGTCTTCAGCATAATAATCTCTTGTAGAAAGGTCTGTCCAGGCCTGGGGGAAGGAGGGAGGGTCGCAAGAAAGAAGGCGAGAGAAGACAACTAACATGGAACGTTATGGTAGGTACATAACTTCTTAATGTTAAGTTGTCAATCTCGCCTTCATTCTTGCTTGATGGGACTGCGTCCCTAGCACCTCTATCCTGGGTGGCTCAATGGAACAGACTCTTGAGGACTGTAGAGCCAAAACTGGCTCTGTCCCTGGAGGCCAAGTCCAATTTGTAATGGGAAACAAAAGTATGAGGAGTGGCCCAAGTAGCCGCTGCACAAATAGTGTCTAAAGGAAGTCTAGCTTGAAAGGCTGTAGAAGTAGCTAAGCTCCTAGTTGAATGTGCTTTAGGTTTTGAGCACAGCTGTTTTCCCCTGAGCAGATAAATTTCAGAGATGACAGAAGAAAGCCATCTAGATAAAGTCACTTTAGAGACAGGAAGGCCTTTCCTGTTATCCGCATAGGAAACAAAGAGTTGATCGGATTTCCTAAATTGTTTAGTTCTGTCCAAATAATATCTGAGTTGGCGGTGGACATCAAGATAATGTAATTTTGTTCCGATCTGTTTGAATAGTTTGGAAAAATACAGGAGATCAATGGATTGATTCAAATTAGTTTTGAGGCGACCTTAGGCAAAAGGTCGGATTAGTTCTCAATGATACTCTGTCCTTGTGAAAGACCAAATAGGGGGGTCGAACCGATAGAGCATGAAGTTCAGACACCCTCCTGGCCGATGTAATAGCTACTAGGAATAATGTTTTCCAAGAAAGAAATTTTAGGGAGCAATAAACAGCTGGCTCAAGAGGGAAGAATCAAGGATGTCAGCACTAAATTTAGATCCCATTGAGGAGGAGGATTCCTGATTGGAGGCTTTAGCAGGAAAATTCCTTTCAAGAAGGCTTTACAAAGACTATGGGACATAATATTGTGATCTGCGATCCCGACATGAAAGTTCGAGATAGCAGCCAATTGAACTCTAACTGTGGAAGAAGAGGAGCCTGCATGAAAAATCTCTGCTAAGAAGTCCAAAACTGCCTGAACTGGGGCAGTGAAAGGATCAATATTCTTGGCTTTAGCCCAATAAGAGAAACGTTTCCATTTGCTTGTATAAATCCTCCTGGTAGAGGATTTCAAAGAAGCTACTATGATGTCTCTAACAGGGTTAGAGATCAAAGGAAGCCTGGCTAAGGAAGGAAGTGGAGCAACCATGCTGAGAGGTTGAGAGAAGGGATAGACCGGTGCAGCTGACCGGATTGGTGAACCAGAAGATCTGGCACTGGGTCCAGATGCCACGGCTGCACTAAAAGGTGACGATGGAGGAACGGAAACAAAATTTGTCGATGCCAATAAGGAGCAATGAGAATCATTTTGGCTCTCAAAACGGTAGCTTTCTGGATAACCTGAGGGATCAGAGGAAAAGGAGGAAAGGCATAAAGAAGTCCCTGGGGCCAATCCTGGGTCAGAGCGTCTCTGGGGGGATGGCCTGACAGAGGGAAGAGAGAGAAGAAGTCTGGGCATTTGCTGTTTTGGGGAGTAGCAAAAAGATCGCAACATGGGCGACCCCATTCCAGAAAAACCTCCTCCACTATAGATTGCTTGAGAGACCACTCGTGAGGCATGAGAATAGCTCTGCTCAATCTGTCCGCTAAAATGTTGGTTTTCCCAGGGATGTGCGTTGCTACCAGAAACCGATGAGAGGAGATCGCCCATTGCCACAGTCTGAGCGCTTCTCGACACAAGGGGTAGGACTTGGTTCCGCCCTGTTTGTTGATATACCAAACTACAGACATGTTTGTCTGTGTGGACTGCAATTGTCCCTACAGGAAGAGAGTCGTTGAGGGCTTGCAACGTTAAAAGCACTGCTCTCATCTCTAGGACATTTATGTGCAGGTGGTACTCGAACGGTTGCCACGTCCCATGAACCATCCTGCCCTGATAATGCCCCCCCACCCGATCAGGGAGGCACCCGTGGTGACAGTGGCTACCGGGATGGGGTACAAAGTGTCTGCCTTGGTGAATCTGGGGAGAAGTGATCCACCAAGCAAGATGATTTTTAAATCTGTGTCACCAGAATTTGGTGACGCATTGGAAGTTGTTGGTAAGACCACTGAGTGAACAACATCCACTGAAGAAGGCGCATGTAGAAGCGAGCCAGGGAAGAAGAGTAATGGCCGCAGCCATGAGACCTAATACCTTTAGAACCATTCTCGCCTGTACTTTCTTGTTGGCTAGAATGATCCTGACATGACTTTGAATGTCTGAAACTCTTTGGTCTGTAAGGGTAGCTGACATCCTAACAGTGTTTAAGTTTGCCTATGAAAGTAGTAGACTGGCAGGGGAATAAGGATGCCTTTTCGAAGTTGATCGAGATGCCCAAATGAGAACAAAGATTTATTGTGTAATCCCTGGCTTGAACAAGCTGATGCCTGGTGGTGGCTGACAGGAGCCAGTCGTCGAGATACGGAAACACCTGGAATCCTTGACGCCTCAGGTGAGCCGTGACCACTGCCATTCATTTGGTGAACACTCTGGGGCTGTGGTGAGACCAAAGGGCAGGGCTCTGAACTGAAATGACTGGACCCCAGCCGAAAGCGGAGAAATCTCCTGGAGCGCTGTGAATTTTATGTGATAGTACGCATCCTGAAGATCTATTGAGCACATCCAGTTGTCCTTCTGCAACAAGGGCAGAATCGACTGAAGAGTGACCATTCGAATCTTGTCTTCCTCACAGACTTGAGTCTGCTGAGATCCAATATTGGTCTCCAGTCTCCGTCTTTTGGGGACCAAAAAGAACCTTGAGTAGATTCCGGGCTCTGAATGGTCTGTTGTAACTGGCTGAATGGCTCTTTTTTGCAGTAGTTTTGAGACTTCCAACTCTGCAATTTCCCTTAGACCGGGTGGTACATCTGGAAGGGAATTTGAGGGATAGAAAGGACTTTCCTCAAAAGGAATTTTGTAACCCTCGGATATGATCGACTGTACCCATCTGTCTTGAGTGAGAGAACGCCAGGCTTCTGGGTACAGTGATAGTCTTCCCCCGACTGCCTCCAAGGAGGGACAGCCGGGCAACATCTCAAGGATGCTGAAAGGGCTTGTCAGAGAAAGACTCTGTTTCCCTGGTTTTGTGGACCCCCTCTGCCTCTAGAGCGGCGTCTGTTGTTGTTACCCCCTCTGCCTCTAGGGGTAAACTGACCACGTGAATCCGGCGTGACTCCTTGGGATTTGCGGAACCACATTTTGCCACCATTCTGTCCTTTGGGATAAGGTCTAGAAGGGGTGGAAAAACAGACTCCTACGGCAGAAATTTTTGCCGTCCTGCTCACACCTGGTCAACGTTTCCTTCACTTGAGGGCCAAACAAAGCTGACCCATCAAAGGGGGAGTTTGTGAAGGACGCCTTAAAGGGATCTGCAAAATTACATAGCCGCATCCAGGCTTGGCGTCTAAGAGCCACACCTGTACCTGCGGCCCTACTCGCTCCATCAGCAGCATATGATATAAGCCGCATGGAGGAGTTTGCAATGGAGTTAAGGGTTCCTAGCTGCGAAGCAATTTTATCCTGAGCCCCCGCAGCTGTAGGATCCTGCACAACTTCACCTAGCTCCTTAAGGATATCCCTTTGGAGTCTGGTGAAGTGACAAAGATAGTTCAGCGAACACATAGCAAAGGTCGGTGAAGAAAACATCAGCTTACCATATCTATCCATGGTCCTAGAGTCCTTATTAGGAGGATGGACAGGTACGGAAGGATCTGCAAGTTCCTTCTTGGTGGCAGCCACCATCACCATGGCATCAGCGGGGACACCTTTTGTAAGGAATTGCTTGTCCGACGGGGCAGTAATAAATTTAGAAGGCCTCCTAGGGACAGGCTCTACAGAGTCAGGAGCAGTCCACGCCTTTCGAGCAATAACCTGCATAAGGGGGTCGAAAGGCGGAGACACCCAGGAGGTGGAGGGCCGAGATCCAAACGCCTCCAGGTATACTGAATCATCCTCAGAGGGATTATTGGTGGGCCAGTTTCCCCTCTGTCTAAGGAGTTCTAGGATGTCTGAGAAGGAGACATCCTCAGAGGGGGATCTTGGGGATCCCTCTGACTCATCTAAGTCAGTATCTGAAGTGATAGACTCGGGGGAGTCTACGTGTTTCCTCTTACATGTCCTCTTCCGCGGAGGATCCCCCGACAAATCAGGAGAATCCTCGGAAGAGGGGGATATGCCCAGTGGGGAAACCTGAGGCGGAGGATCTCTGGGTCCTGGAGCAAGAGAAGTGGCAGAGATGTCAACAGGCACTATAGAGGGAGGAGCTAAGGGAATAGACTGCTGGCTGAGACCAGTGGCCAGCACACTTTTCATTACCTCGAAGGCCCCCCTCCCAGGAAGGTCCGAGAGAACCTGCTCCGAAGAACTAGGAACTCCAGGACCCACCGAAAAGGAAGGCTCCGAGGCAGATGGAGTCGAGCTCACCAAGGCCGAGGCTCCAAGGGGAAGAGCGGGCTCGGACAAGGGTCCGATGCCACTCACCCCCTCGGAGGAGACCAGGGAAGCCCGGCCACCGAATCCCTCTAAGGAAGGTCTCTAAGAGGAGATAAGAGTAGAGGCTGAAGGAGCAGAAAGGGGTATCTGTCCCTCAGCCATAGCAGAAACCATTCCCGAAGACTCCAACTCCAAACTCTGAGGTAGAGTCGAAGGAGGAACTGCAATGGGGTGTGGACTAATAGTCGTCTGCTGAGATGGACTATGTAGCATTTGGGCCAGTGCCTGTGACTTTAGTAATCTACTGACCACTCTCTCCAAATCATGGTCAGAAAGCCTGGATGACCTTGAAGATCGGCTCAGATGGCTCCGCTCCGAGAGGAGAGGCGAAGCCAGAGCCGAAAGTATCGGCTCCAAGGAAGGGGACCTAGACCTCTTCCTCGAAGGAACCATTGGAGCCGATGAAACTACTGAAACTGTCAGAGCAGACAACTTATCGGCACCAGCAGGTAGCTTCGATGCATCGGCTCCAGCCGGAGCAGATATGGCCATAAATGTAAGGGTGTCGGAGCCGATTGGAGCAGACACCGATGCCTGGGCCACATGGTGGTCGGAACCGATCGGAGCCGACACCGAAGTGGTCGAACCAGAGTCGGCACCGATAGCCATCGGTGCCGAAGGTTTAGATATACCACAATCGGCTCCAGCCGAGCGATCTCGACTCTGAATGAGTCGGAGCCGAGGCCACAGGCTTGGACACAGAAGCCTGGGCCTTGGAAGACTTAGAAGTCTTAGATGGGGCCGACTTAGCCGGAGAGCCCTCCGGCTTAAGAAGGCCCCTCAAAATCAATTTCTTCTTTCCTGCAGGACTCTCTGGCTAAAAGAATGACATATAGCACAGGAGTCCTGCAGGTGAAGAGGCCCCAGACAGTACAGGCAAGAAGTGTGACCGTCTGTCAGACATCTTCTGACAGCACGAGTCACACTTCTTGAAGCCTGAGACCCTTTCTTTAGACATGGTGTAAGAAACACACACACCAGTCCAAGAAATTAAATTAACTATACCAAAAGGTATCACTAACAGACACACACACACACACCCTAACAGGGGGAGGGGATGGGATGGGTGAAAGTCTGACTAAAAGTTATGAGGAGACAGGGAAAATTTCTGTCAGAAAGGGATTAAAACTAAGTAAAAACTAACAATTTAAGGTTTTTTTTGTAAAAAGGGGCTAAAATAGTAAAGAACAATTCACTTACCAGGAGCTGGTAAAAGGAGGACCTCATCAGCGAAGCGGCAAACGAGATCTGGGTACTTACCGCCTTGCATCATGGGATATGGGGCTGCCTCGAGCTGGTAAAAGTGACTCTCGAGCTTAGCAGTGCCGGTGGCCGAGGATCGGCTCCGAACCCATCAAGCAAGAATGAAGGCGAGATTGACAACTTAACATTATATATTGCACTACAGTGGGGGGGGGGGTGTGTGTGTGTGTAATTTCCCGGTCCGCAATCTCTAGTCAAAACGTTGACTAGATGTGTGAATGCACAGTGGCAGTCACTGCACAGAACAACCGCAGTATTGAAGGTCAGCAATACAGGAAGCAGACAAATGACTTTCCACATTCCCGTTTTAGCCAAACCTCCATTCTACATTTTCGTGGTAAACCCAAATACCAGCTAAAAGTGTATATATCATCAGGGAAGATAGCAAAAATTAGGTTTCTGGGGCATTACGCCTAAGGGAGGAGCTCAACAGTTTGAGTTCCACGAGCTGGAAAAATTAGTAGAGTCAGATCCAAGGGCCAGATCTGAACCCAACAGTTGAGGAAGGAAAGAAAACGACATCTGTTTTATAAACATGCTTGAAGGGAATCCTGGTGCAGAATTTGCTGAGTTGTCTGTTCTGAAATGAGGCAAACATATCTACTTGACGTGCTCTCCACAACTGAAGACTTGGTACTAAATCTCCCAGCTTCCCTCACGATTGGAAATCTTAAAGTAGGTTCCCTAAGGCTTAAAGCAACTGATCCAAATCAGAACTGAATCCGCATATGAGTATACCAAGGACTTCCTGAACTAGGCCAAGAGGTACACAAGCTAAAACAGGGTAAATTTAAAATGGTTTCCAGCATCAACACTAAGAATCAATGTAGGACTGTCCAAACAAGAATTATAAGAAGCATTTCCAGCTCTTCCTCTCATCATCTCTATCACCATGATGAAAAAAACCAGAAAAAAGCAAAAAAATGCGCTTGCAGACGAAGAAAGCATCCACTGACCATGCATCCCTTCAAGTCTGAAACTTTGGGGGACTAGTGTTATCCCTTTCCCTTCTTCCAGCGAGACCTTCCTTATATATTTATATTTTTAATAAGAATACCCCAAATAGAGCAGGACTGTAAATTGCCCACTCTCATAACATGCCAAGAAAGGGTTTTCATCTTTTACTCAATTTAAGCTCCAAGAACTTCTCTTAAGGTTTTGCTATTAATCCTTGCCCAGGCAAAATACAAGATAACCACGTGCAGTTGGGCCGAAGGAAAAAAAAATGCAGAGTAAGAAATTCCTCTGAAGCACTTATGCACATGCATGCAATTTTCTTCAAACTCAGGTGATAACATATTGGTATTTAGACAATTCTAAACCCCCTTCAAGTCACCAGTAATGCACAAGACTATACACTTCTAAACTCATAATATGACCGCTATTTCTCAATGCAGCATTTCTGTCCAGACGTTTCAGACTTCACAGGTGAAATACATCAAACGTCTGACAGTGTGTGTCAAGAAAACTGAAGACAGGTAAGGGTGTCACCTCATTATGCTGGCAGTGTGCTGACATCCTTGAGGAACAGTCAGCCTGGGAGGGGGGGCTGCAGAGTACTCAATGGTCAGTTCTCAGAACAAGCCTGGACCTGCATTCCCCAAAGTTAGCACCACAAGAGACCAAAAAAGAATACCTTTCTTCCTCAAAAAGTGGTCTGGAGCCATTTTGAATTCTCCCAAACATACTGGGTAACAGAAAAACTTGAGAAGGGCATACAGTTAATTCTGGTAGAAGAAAGCCTGCGAGAGCTTCATCCACTGAGCTCAGCATGTGTGAAGTGCATGCACACTAAATCTTAAAGACTAGTTTTTTCTTAGCAGATTGATCTAACACAGGCTTTGCCTAGACAGTTACTTCTAGGCTGACAAACCAACAAAAGGGAAACCAGAGTATCCAAAGTCTTAAAAGTGGCCTTTTATCAAAAATTAACCAAAAGCAAAACCAACTGTTCTACTGCTGACTTGCTCATTACCACAGAATTTCAAACATACTTGGAACAAATTCAAGAAACTTACCCAAATAATCCTTTACTGTCAGCACAGATGAATTTAATACCTTTGCAGTGACAGAATTCTCCAATCCAAAGCTGTTCTTCTAGGGAGGATGCAGTTAAAACTACGACCTAGCATACCAATTAAAAGAAGTTAGCATTACACCCAAACTTATCACCATGTTCTAAAATTAAATCTCAGACTGTCAAATGCATTGGATTTAAAGTCTTCAGTGCAAACGCAAAATAAACTGGAAGGGGTAGGCCTGCAAATAGAGTACTAAAAAAATGAAGACACAAAGATGCTGGTAAAAAGCATCCATATAAATCACAAAAATACTGTTGCAAACTACACATCCATCTGATTAGCAAAGATGCCACCAGTCTGGCAGTTTGGAAAGTACAGTTGTGTAAGTAAACTTACCATAAAGTACAGTTTTGTACCTACCATAAATGTAGATGTCCGATAGGAATGCATCTGCAGTCCTTACAAATGGGTTGTCCTGTCGTCAGGCAGCCCTTCGGTCGGCCGGATTCCAAAGTCTGGGTCTGGCCTCGGCTGGTGTCGCACTTCACCCGACGTCATAGATGCAGTTCTTCGGGTATAAAGGCATCAGCCGACGCCATTTTCCTCTGTTTCTTGCCCCAGATGCCAGGTGCCCTCTTGTATGGCTAAATTTGGATAAATGCCAATGTTTCCAAATAGTAGAGAGCAAACACAAAAAATAAACATGTATGTACATATATACAAACAAATACACCATAATAGATCCCCCCCAGCTAGCTATAAGATGGGCAAATACCCTAGGAGTACCACAGAGGGGAAGGCGGGCGGGTAATCCTGACTGCAGATGCATTCCTATCGGACATCTACATTTATGGTAGGTACAAAAATGTACTATGTCCTTCAAGGATGCATCTGCAGTCCTTACAAATGGGTAGAATACCATAGCTAACCTAGGGGAGGAGGAAGAAGAAATTATGGTGTAGTTAGGATCCCTTGCAAAACAGCAGTGGCAAACCCTGCTCGGGATCTAGAGCATAAAGGTAAGTTATAATGCTTGGCAAATGTATGCACGGAGGTCCAAATAGCAGCCTCTATAATGTCCTTGGTAGCCACTCCTCGTAAGAAAGCTATGGTAGTGGCTGTAGCCCTTGTAGAGTGAGGCCTGATGTTCTCTGGAGTTTTCTTTCCATGGTAGGAGTAACAAAATCTAATTTCCTATCCACTTGGAGATTGTCTGTTTTGAAATTGCTTTTCCTTCCCTTCCTGTTGCATATGCTACCAGTAGCTGGTCAGTTTTTCTATTGCCCTTGGTCCTGTCCAGGTAGTAGCGTAACTGTCTATGTACATCCAAGGTATGCAACAGTCTTTCTCCCCTGTTCTGTGGGTTGGGGAAGAATGTAGGTAGGTGGATAGCCTGATTTAAAGATACTCTGGATACCACCTTAGGCATAAATGTAGGATTTGTTCTCATGGACACTAACTTGATGGAAGATCAGGAAGGGTTGCACTGCCATTAATGCCTGTAGTTCAGATACCCTTCTTGCTGAAGTGATTGCCAGCAGGAAAGCAGTTTTCCATGATAAGAGTTGTAATCCTGCTGTTGCTGCTGGTTCGAAAGGAGGAAGTGTCAATTTTTCTAGCACAAAGTTCAAGTCCCATGCTGGCAATGGTGGTTTCCTAGGAGATTTTACATTTTTAATTCCTCTCAGAAACTGCCTAAGCAGAGGATGCGAGAAGACAGGAGGATCAGAGCTGTATTCTGCAGAAATAGCTGATGCATGTATCTTGATGGAAGAATAGGACAGGCCTGTGTGGATGAGCTCTGCCAAGTATTCCAGGATGCTGGCTATGTTTACCTGTGACACATCTTCTCCCTTTGCAGTACTCCAAATGAGGTATCTTTTCCACTTTGCTACATAATTTTTCCGTGTTGAGGGTCTGTGAGCCTCAAGGATAATATCTTTAACCCTTTGTGATAAATTTGGGTTAATTGATTTTATGTAATGTTCCAGGTAGTCAGCTGCAGAGTTTTCAGGCTTGGATGCAGGATGTTGTAGTTGTTCTGTGTTAACAGCAATGGAACCAGGGGTAGTGTCCATATTTGTTCCCGAGACATGCTCCTTAGCAATGGGTACCAATGTTGTCTTGGCCAGTCTGGAGCTATCAGAATGATCCTTGGACGGTCCTCTTTGATCTTCAATAGTACCTTGTGCATCAAAGGAAGTGGTGGGAATGCATATGCTGTCAGATTTTTCCAACTGAAAGATAGAGAGTCCACTTTCCAAGCAAGTGGGTGGTACGTCCTTGTGCAGAATTTCTTTAGCTGGTGATGCGTGGGGATGCAAATAAGTCTATTTCTGGGAGTCCCCATTTTCTTGTGATGTCCTTGAAGATGTCCGGATGCAGCATCCATTCGTGAGCATCCGTGGTAGTCCTGCTTAATATGTCTGCTAGAATGTTTTCTTTTCCCGGAACAAACATTGCTTGTAACTGAATGTTGCAGCTCAGAGCCACATTCCATAGGTCCACTGCCATCCGGCATAGAGGGTATGAATGTGTGCCTCCCCTGTTTGTTGATGTACCACATTACTGTTGTATTGTCTGTCCTTATCAAATGACCTTTTTGGAGAAATGGTCTGAATGTCTGGATTGCCAATTTTACTGCCAGCATTTCCTTTAGATTTATGTGTAGGTGTAGCTGGTCTTGAGCCCATAAGCCATGTATGCATCTGTCCTGCATCTGGGCCCCCCAACCGAGGTCTGAGGCGTCCGTCGTGATGGTTTGGCTTGGTTAACTGCTGTGGAAGGGCAATCCTGTGTTTGACTGACAGGCCTGAGCCCACCAAAGGAACTCTTGCTTCAGGCATGGGATTATTGGAATTTTGGTTTCTAGGCTGTGCTTGTGCTGAGACCATAAATTCTTTAGGTACCACTGTAGCTTTCTCATATGTAGTCTGGCATGAGGGACCAGTATTATGCAGGATGCCATGAAGCCCAGGGCTTGTAGTACTTTTCTTGCTGTTAGATGGTTCTGTTTTGTTAATGCCAAGAAGTAGAGAGGTAGTTGCTCTTGCTTTTCTACAGTTAGGAATGCCATTTGCTTTGATGTGTCCAGTTCTGCACCCATAAAGGTTATTCTTTGGGATGGTATCAGCCTTGACTTTTATATTGACTGTATATCCCAGGGCCTGTAGCAGGTAAATGACTCTTTGTAAGTCTTTTATTAGCTTGTTTTTGTTGTCTGCTTGTATCAGGCAGTCGTCCAGGTAGGGGTAAATTTGGATTCCCTGGAGCCTGCAATGAGCAATTACTGATGCCAGGCAATTCATGAACACTCTGGGCGCAGTAGATAAGCCAAAGGGCAATGCTGAGAATTGATAATGCTCTGATCCTGCAAGAAATCTGAGGTATCTTCTGCAATTTGGTCGTATGGGGACGTGCAGGTATGCCTCCTTGAGATCTAGAGTTACCAGCCAAGACTCCTTGCCCAGCATGGAAAGAAGCTGCTGTAGAGTCAGCATTTTGAATTTTGGGACAATGAGAAATGTGTTTAAAGCGGACAAGTCGAGAATAGGTCTCCATTTGTTCTCTTTTCCTGGTACCAGGAAGAGTCTGGAGTAAAATCCCTTTCCTTGCTCCATAGATGGTATCTTTTCCACAGCTCTCATCCTTAATAATTGAGATATTTGTTTTAGAGCTTCTGTCTTTTGATTTGGAGGTAGGTTTGGCATTCCTCTCTTCCCTGGTAGGGTATGGAAGTGGAACCTGTATCCTTGGTCTATTGTCTGTAAAATCCACTTCTCTTGTGATGTAATGCCAGTTTATTGAGAATAAGGCTAGCCTTCCGCCTAAGGGTGCTTCTAGTTGTTCCCTGGTAGGCGGTGCCAGAGCCAAGTCAATGTGATTGTCCTGTTGCAGTGGTGGTGGCTGTGTCTGTGTCTGTGCCTCGCTGGTTGTTACCCTGCCACTGGTGTCCCCTGTAGGCACCCCTGGATTGGTTTCTGCCTCTTGATAGTCTATTCCTGCCTCTCTGTGCTTTAGAGGAGTCTGGAAAGGACCAATTTTTGGAGGGCCAGTTCCTGCTAAACCTTGGACGTTGGACCTGTAAGAAATCTTTGACTGTTTGTACAGATTTTGCCTTCTCCTCCATCTTCTTCAGTACCTGTTGTGCAGGAGAACCAAATAAATTGGCCTTGTCCATGGGAGCATCTAACAGTTTTGATTTGACATGGTCCGGTAAGGCCTGCTCTTTCAACCAGGCATGCCTTCTGATAACTGTGCCAGTCATGGCTGATCTAAAGGAAGCCTCCAGTGCATCATAGCCGCATTTTAAAGAATGGTTACTAACTTGCTGAATGTTATGTACCATTTCCTGAACATACTTCTTATCAAAAGGTTCATCAGAGGACAGTTTTTTAGTTAACTGGTCAAGCATATATTCTTGATATTGTATCATATGAAATTGACAGTTCAAGGCCCTAGCTGACAGTAGCAGAAGTGTAAACTTTTTTACCCCATCTCTCTAAGGATCTGGATTCCCTTTCAGAGGGGAGGGGATTTTTAGCAGAGGTAGTTGCTACAGCCTTAGGCCCCTGGGAGATAGTCTCGGGATCTGCAAAAGGAGCCTTGTATAAATGGTGATGTGTGTCCGGGACCCTGTAGTACCTATCGGGCTTAGCAGGGGCCGGAGGTAATGAATCAGGAGCAGTACAAGCATCATTAAATGCATCATCTACAACAGAAAGAACTGGAGGTATAGCTAAAGGCCTATGTTGTGGTAAATGCAAAAAGGTTCCAAGCCTTTTCCTGGAGTCTGAAAAATCTTGGCCCTGCCATTGAAATTGTTCTCTCATAGCATGCAAGGTTTCCCCAAAGGAAAATTCCTCAGGTGGAGAGGCAGAAGGGATGGACTCTTCAGCATCAGAGTCTTCGTAAGGGGAATAAGAATCCTCTGGAGGGTCTGTATTTTCTGAGTCATCAGAGGAATCATCTGTGGACACTGGCTCAGGGGGCTCTGCTCTAGGCCTCTTCTCTGGAGGTGGCTGAGAGGCCCTGTCTGGATGAGGTTGGGATCCCCGGATTAAAGAAATAAGATCCTCTGCCAAGGAAAGCATTTGGGAACTAGAGCTGGGCCTGTGAGAAGGGGTCTTGACAGGCACAGTTTTTGTAGCTTTAGCTGCTTTAGCCCTGGCGAAGGCCTTAATGGACATGGCTGCAGGAGGCCTAGCAAGCTCCACGTGCAGGAGTTGAGATATCCAAGGGGATAGTGTCAGATAATTCCTGAGAAACCACAACCGCAGGTTGGATTTCTGAAGCAGATTCCACCAGGTTTGAAGAGGCCTCGGTAGAAGGCATGTTTTCGGCTGAAGGAAGAACCGCTTGCTCGGTTTCAGCCGAGAGTCGCGGTTGGCTTAACCGCGGTTTCAGCCGAAACCACGGACCGCGAGTATCGGTCCTTTTCCTTGCGTTTTTTTGGTTGATTGTTAAGTCGGAGGATCCGACGGCATAATATAAGCAAAATCAGAGCCAAAAAACTGCTCAGCAAATTCCGACCGACGTCTAAGTGTCCGGCGGTTAAAAGAAACACAGGCTAGACAAGCTGCGACGTCGTGGTCTGGGCCTAAACAAGGTAAGCAGTAAGAGTGGAAATCTTTATGAGGTATTTGTTTCCCACAAGTTAAACAATTATTCACTTTTTCTGACATCGGCTGAGGCAAGAAAGAGTCCCCAACGGGGTACTTAGCTTTTTAGAAGTCTTCGAAGTAGTATTCGGTAGTAGTAATCTCTAGTTCTGACCGACCGGCACTTGCGAACAGCTTCTGCTTCAGGCGCCATGCGGCAAGAAAGACTGGGGAAAATGGCGTCGGCTGATGCCTTTATACCCGAAGAACTGCATCTATGACGTCGGGTGAAGTGCGACACCAGCCGAGGCCAGACCCAGACTTTGGAATCCGGCCGACCGAAGGGCTGCCTGACGACAGGACAACCCATTTGTAAGGACTGCAGATGCATCCTTGAAGGACATCAATAGATGTTCAAATAACTGTAGTAACCTTAGCTGTATGGGTTATATCCTACCACGGATAAACACAGCCAGCTTCCAAAACGTTATGGCAACATTCACAAGCCCAAACTGTCAGGCAGCTCGACCTGAGCTGACTAAAAGACAAGTTTCAACACCAAGCCCTTTGAAGCCTTCCTGCCCACAGATAAAAGGAAGCAGAGTCCTGAAAGGAGAATGCTAGGAACACAAAATAAATATCAGCGCCCTGGCATAAAAAAATCAAGCAGGATGGAGAGAGAGGGCCGTTAATGCAGTAGTGACCATTTTAACAAACCGTTACAGCAAGTTTGCTTACACAACTGTTCTAAGTTCATCATATTTATCAATGCAGCAGTAGCCTTAGCTTTGAGGATAGATTACCCTAGCATACTAAATTTAGTAAGTGTAAGGACAGGAGTCTAGGCGCCCTTGAAGAATGGTCTTGGCAAAGCCTGACCTGGACCTAGAAAAGGAATCAAGCTTACAGTGCTTTGTAGATGTAACAGAGGACCAAGCAGCAGCTTCTAGAATCCACCACTCTCCAAAAACCTATATTAAGTCAAGGCCTTGGTAAAGTGGGCCCTGACCCTGTCAGGAACATTTTTGTTATGGCAAGTATAACAAAAAGTAAAAGCCTTAGACAACCATTTGGTAAGTCTGTTTTGACACTGGTTGTCCCTTCTTACCTTCACAATAAATGAAAGATTTAATTTGTCAAGCTACTCCCCAGTCTCGTCTGTGGGCATGCAAGATACGGAGCATCCTTTCTCCCTCATTTTTTAAGATCAGGAAAGAAAATGGGGAGATGAATAATCTGACTTAAAAAAACTCAGATACCACTGTAGGCATAAAAGGAGGATTATTTCTCAAAGAAACAGCCTTTACGGAAAATGAGATAGGGTTGGCTCACCATAATAGGTTGCAACTCATCTTGCAGAGGTTAAGTTTTACTGGTTGCACCAAGAACCTCAAATCAGCCATGTTAGCCAGTTCAAATGGAATAAAATGTTAGCTTCTCCAACACAAAATTAAGAATGGGCCATGGGTTTACTTATAGGCCTCTTGTGCAAAACCCAATTCAAAAACTGTCTTGACATTAGCCTGCATTGAATGAGAAAGATACATGGGCAGAAATGTTGAAATGGCCAATAAATGGACATCGATACAAGAATACGGCCAAATAGGATAGTAACTACTGTATATAAAAAAAATTAGAAAAAAGAGCGAGCCTGAATGGGTGCTGATTATACATATGTTGGCATCAATTAGAAAACCTTTAACATTTGCTAACATGTTTTTCTTATAGCAGACTTTGTTAGTACCTGCTGCACATCCTCTGTAAACAGGTGCCTAAAAAGGCATTAAGACCATCATCCAGACAGTCAATTAAGAAATGAATACAGAGTGTATTAAACACCCATTTTTGCATGGGTAAAACCAGTCTGAGGAAGCTTCTGGTAAATCCTCTTACCATTTTCAGAAGTGAGAACCATGGCAACCTGGGCCAAAAGGGAGTCAACCACAATGGCCTTGGTAGATTCCTTATTGAATCTTCGTAAGTACCCTGGATATCAGCAGAAAGGGTATACAAAGCATACTGGAACATTCATGTCCAAGGAAAAAAGGCATCTGTCTTCCAGTCCTTCTTGCATGGAGTCCTGGTACAGGATCTTGCCAGTTGATTTTTCAGAGAACTAACTCTCCACAGATGGATCAAATCTTGGAAGACCATCTATTTTCCATTTGTGAGTGCATGCTCTGATCCTGCTCAGCTTGCCTACCACACAATTTTGCTGACAGAATGCCAGTAGAGTGAAGCTATATCCAAAGCCAACATGGCTAGTCTACAAAGGTACGACCCCCCCCCCAATCTCATTTATTTTCAATGTCTGTCCTTGGTCTTCCACACACCACGCGGTTTTATCCTCCTGAAACTGCTCCCCAAGGAACGTCTCAAGTGACTGCTTTGGAACAGAAGTGAAAAGGGAGGACTGGAGTCAAATATATTTGTCTCCACTAAATGGGCTCTCTTGACAAAGCCCAGCACTGGGACTTAAAGAAAGGGTGCTGGCGCTAGGACCAGACAGACTTCAGATACAACTCAATCTCTCATGTAGAGTCTTGCCATTAGAATTAACAGTCATGAGCCCCAAAGTCCAGAAGTACACCCTTGTAACGACAGAAGTTTGAGTAGAAAACCTTACAGATATAGACATACACCTGTTTTTCCTGTGGAGGAATAGCTCTTTGAACAGAGGTGTCTGGTTGACATCCCAGCAACCAAATCCTGTTTGAAGCAGTCAAGACTTTTGAATGTTCCCTTGGAATCCCAGCTTGTGTAACAGATCTCTCACCCAACTAAGAGTTAACCAAGTCAAACAAGTTGTCTAAATATGAAAAAGAAAATGCAACCTACAATGAGCCGTCACTGGAGCTAGACACTTTGTAAGCACTCGGTGCAGTGGACAGTCCAAAGGGTAAGGTAGAAAATAATAAAGTGATCCAGACAAAAAAAAAGCTAACCTCTAAAATCTGGATGAATAAGGATACAAGCATCTTAGTCTAGAGTTACCAGAAAACTTACAGAATGCGGTGGTAACTGGTTGTGAAGTGACATTTTGAATTTAGGCACCATCACAAAAAGCTTTAGGGAAAAAATCCTTAACTGGTCTCCAAGCGCTTTGACACCAGTGACATCACTGAATAAAAACCCTTTCTTACCTGGTAAGGAGAAATAGTTTCCATCAGTCTTTGAGGCAACATATGATCAAGAACTGGAGGAAGCAAAGGGTGATCTGAAGGATGAAGAATGACCCCCTGGAAAGCAGTAATTTCTTCTGCCATCTGCAGCCATGATGATCTTCATAACGTATTTGTCTGAAATTATCCGTTGCCGAAAACAAAAATGAAGACTCAGGCATTCTGAAAGAAAACAGGCCAGGGTGGGAGGGGGTCATAAGTTCTCGAATACTCAGACTTGGATGCACCTTGGTTTTGGAAAGTCAAGACACCTTTTTGAACACCCTCCCCTTTGCCATTTCTTTTTATATGTGTATTCAGTTGCAAATTGTTGAGCCGGTTTATTCTGCATTTTCCAAAAATGGTGCAAGTAGAGTATTTTTTACATTTTTTTGTTAAAGGGCTGAAAAATCTTGAGATTCCCTGGATCAGTTTACCCCTTTCACACTTTTTGATCACCTCTGCAGCAGATGGGCAAATACAGTTGTGTACACTTACCATAAATGTAGATGTTAGAGTGTATTCACTGTTGCAGTCATAACATTTGGGTTATCTGTCTGCAAGTAGCAGTCAGCCTGAATACCAGAGTCTTGGTATTTCCATGTCGGATGCTGTCACTTCTTCTATGACGTCAGGATGTCATGGGTATAAAACATGCAGCCAGTGCCATTACATGTCAGGAGCCCCCTAAATAGGAAGCAATTACATGGTGTGGAACACCCCCAGCAAAAATCAAATACCAATGATATAAAGTATGCCAAACAAAAAGGATAGGTAGAATTAAGGGGAAGTCATGGGGTTGGTGGGAGGGTAACCAGGACTGCAACGGTGAATATACTCGAGCATCTGCATTTATGGTAAGTGTACACAACTGTATTGTTTATGTTTCACTGTTGCAGTCATCACATTTGGGTTGATTCCCAAAGCTGAAGATGGGTGGAGGCAGTCAAGAAGCATTAGGGCTGGCAAGCAGACCCTGTAAGATTGCTGTAGCAAATCCATCTCTGGATTTAAAACAGATAGTTCAGTGGTAATGCTTGGTGAAGGTGTGTACAGCACTCCGGGATGTCCTTAGCAGGGACTCCCCTGAGAAATGCTGTAGAGATTGATGTAACCCTAGTGGAATGTGTTCTGATCCCTTGTGGGACAAGTTTCCCATGATGTTTGCAGCAGAAATTGATGCGGTGTGCTATCCATGTAGAAATGGTTTGCTTTCTGCCCCTGTAGCGAACCTGACTAGCAGCTGGTCAGATTTTCAGAAAGGTTTAGTCCTGTCCAGATAGAACCTAAGCTGCCTGTGCACGTTCAGGGAGTGCAGGATCCTTTCCCCTGTATTCTGAGGATTAGGGAAAAAGGTTGGCAAATGAATGGATTGGTTTAAAGCCACACTACACACCACTGTTGGCAAAAGTGATGGGGTAGTCCTGAGGGAACCCTCTCCGCATGCAAGATAATGAAGGGTTCCACAGCCATAAAAGCATGGAAGATAATTAAGGGTTCCCACAGCCATAAAGGCCTGCAATACAGACACTCTTCTTGCTGAAGTGATTGCTAGCAGTAAAGCTGTTTTCCAGGAGAGGAATTTAAACTCTGCTGAAGCTGCAGGTTCAAAGGGTGGAAGCATGAGTTTTTTCCCCAATATAAAGTTAAAGTCCCAGGCTGGAGTGGGAGCCCTCCTTGGAGGAGGGGGGGGTAGTCGTCTTAAATTTCTGGCTCCGCTCTAGAACTCTGACAAGAGTATGAGAGAAGATGGGTGGCTCAGCATTATAATGAGCTGAGATGGCAGAGGCATGAATCTTAATTGCCAAGAAGGATAGGCCTTTGTGGAACATTTCTGTTAAGTAATCTAGTATACGAGGTAAGCTGGGCACATTTCTATCCATTCCTTGAGACTGGCACCAAGAACAGTATCTTTTCCACTTTTCCGAATAGGATTTTCTAGTATTAGGCTTTTTTGCCTCCAGGAAGACATTCAGCACCTGTTTACTGAGGGTTCAGGGGATGAACCAGGCTACTAGGTTCAGGGTTTGTAACCGAGGACGCAAAATCTGGCCCTCCTGCTGGGACCAGCAGGGAGGGAGTCTGAGGCAGGTGCCAAGGTGGCAGTACTGTCAGACTGCGCAAAGGTGTGTAACAGTGCTGGCGTTGGCAGTCTGATGCTATCAGGATTGTCCTTGGCTTGTCCTGTTTTATCTTTAGTAGAACCTTCAAGAAAAGGGGCAGAGGGGAAAGGCATAGACTGACAGGTTTTCCCATGTAAAGGACAGAGCATTCTCTTTCCATGCTTGGCTGTGGGGAGTTCTGGTGCAATATTTGATCAACAAAGTTCTGAGTGGAAGCGAAGAGGTCCACCTCTGATGCCCCCCCACCTGTGGATCAGCTGCTAGAATGACTTTGGTTCCAGTTTCCACTTGTGCAGGTCCATTAGATTTCTGCTCAAGTCGTCTGCCAGTGAATTTAGTTTGCCTGGCAGGAATTGAGGTTGTAGGTGCACTTGGTTGCTCAAGGCTGTGTCCCACAGAGCCATGGCTAACCTGCAGAGTGGGTAGGAATGTGTTTCCCCCTGCTTGTTTATGTACCACATAACTGTGGTGCTGTCTGTCATTATCAATAGTTGCTCTGGAAGAATAAGGCGTTTTTAGGCTGTCAGTGCATTCTGTACAGCTAACATTTCTTTTTGACTGATATGCAGGTGCATTTGTGTTGGGCTCCATTTGTCTTAAATACCTTTGCCCGGCCATGTAAGCCCCCCATGCATAGACTGTTAGGGTTTGGGCGGCAAAGGGTAGAGTGAGAGGGAGTTCCTTTATTGTGGTAGCCGGCCTCTACCCACCAAAAACTCTGCCCTTTTGCAAGGGAAGATAGGAATCATTTTTTCCAGGTCCTGAGAAACTAGACACCAGAGACTTTTTAAGTACCAGTGAAGTTTCGTCATATGCAGTTTTGCATATGGAATTAGCAGAAAGCAAGAGGCCATGAACCCTAGGGCTTACAGTACTTTTCTTGCAAATAGCTGGGTTTTGGTGGCCAGTAGACTGAAGTAGCTTGCCAAATACATTTGTTTTTCTGGAATGAGGAATGCCATCTGGGAAGTTGTGTTCAAGCTTGCTCCAAGGAATACAATCTGTTGGCTGGGTACCTAATATGATTTCTTTTCACTGATGGTGTACCCCAGTGAAGTTAGAGGTGTCTCTACAAATGTTAGACGCTGGAGTAGCAAATCCTGACTGCCTGCCTGAATCAGGCAAGCGTGCAAGTATGTGTAAATTTTAATTTTTCTCTGCCTGCAATGGCTGCGGCTAGGCATCTTGTAAATACCCTGGGCGCAGTAGATAAGCCAAAAGGAAGTGCAGAGAATTGATAATGCATAGAGCCTGCTCTGAAACGTAGGCATTTCCTGCAAGATTCCCTTATAGGGATGTGCAGATAAGCTTCTTAAGTCTAGGGTGGCTAGCCAGGAGTCCTTGGCTAGCACATGAAGCAGCTGTTTGAGAGTAAGCATCTTGAACCTTGGAACCACCAGAAAGGTGTTGAGAATAGACAAATCCAGGATAGGGCACCAAGAGATTCCTTTCCTGGGGACCAGAAACAGTCTGGAGTAAAAATCTTGCCCTCTATGCTCTGCTGGGACAGGTCGAATACCCTTGATACTGAGTAAAGAAATTATTGCTTTTGGGCCTCTGCCCACTGGTTTGGGTGGAGGTCTGGCCATCCGCTTAGGGCTGGAAGTGGAAGTAGAATCTGTATCCCTGGGATACAATGCTCAAGACCCATCAGTCCTGGGTGATGTACTCCCAGTTTTTTGCATGCAGGGCAAGTTTTCCTCCTAAGGGTGCAAGCACTTGGACAAGGCTTGGAAGAATTTAGAAGTCATTGAGATTTTACCAAAGGATGTTGGCTTACTACTCCCTCTTTTAGAGGGGGAGCACTCCATTGTTTTAGATCTGTGCATACCCTAAGACTATAATCATGGTGGTATGCTGTCCCTGGGTTCGGACTGAGAAGGTCTGGGAGGGACCGGAAAGGACCAGCTTTTTGAAGGCCAATGCCTACTGAAACTAGGTGGCTCTACTTGTAGGAAATATTTAACAGTTTGCATAGTTTTAGCTTTTTTCTCCATCTTTTTGAGGGCTTCTGCTTTACTGCCAAACAGGCATTCTTGATTTAGTGGTGCATCTAGTAATTTTGCTTTGACATAGTCTGGCAAGGCATGTTCCCTTAAGCCAGGCATGCCTTCTAAGAACAGGCCCAGTGACAGCAGTCCTGCAAGATGCTTCTAAGGCATCAAAACCACATTGCAAAGTAGGCTTTCCAACTTGGTTAGCAGAATGCATTAACTCTTCTAAATCTTATGCACAATCAGGAGTCAACATAATTTTCTGTTTAATTAGCTCCATATGTTGCTCATACATTAACATATGAAGATGGCAATTTAAAGCCCAGATAGCAAGAGTAGCAAAGGTGTGCATCTTCTTACCCAATCTATTGAGAGCCCTAGAGTCCTCGTCCGAAGGGGTAGGGCTTTTGGCTATTGTAGCCTTAATGCCTTTAGGTCCCTGAGAAATGGTCTCTGGATCTGCAGTAGGATTCTTGGAAACATGTGGGAGTCAGGTACTCTGTAGTACCTGTCAGGTTTCCTGGCCGCTGGAGGCAAGTTATCAGGGGTAAGGCTGGATTCCAAGAAAACATAAGCTACAATCTCCAGAACAAGAGGTATAGCTAGAGGCCTGTGTTGAGGCAAGTCTAAAAATTCTGTGCGTCACTTTTTAGGCTGTGGGTATTCCTGGCATTCCTGGCATTCCCAGTGGAAATGCTCTCTTAAGGTATGGAAGGTTTCACTAAAAGAAAAGTCCTCTAGAAGGGAGGCAGACGTGATGGAATCCCTCTGCATCTGAATCATCATAGGAAGATAACAGAATGTCCTGGTAATCAGAGGAATCAGGGTTATCAGGCTCAAGGTATATAGAATCAGAAGGAAAATCAATCCTTTGTCTCAGAGGGGAAGGCTGGCTTCCCCTAGTTAAAGTTATTAGGTCTTCAGCCTTTCTAAGCATTTGTTTCCGTGGCATGTGAGCTTGAACATGCGCTGTGGTCGATTTTCTAGGTGAAGTGCGAACTCTGGGCATGAGAAACTCAGTTTTAGTCAAAAATGAAGATGTCGGTGTAGTACAAACATCAGAAGGTTGGAATACACCCACAGAAGACAGTGCCAGCACAGCTGCTCCAGACCCATCCAAGGTAGAGACATCTGCAGGTTCCATAGTCAAGGAAGCAACTCGCGGCATACCGGACTCCAAAAGGGTCTAAAGCAGAGGCCTACAAATCTGTAGAAGCAGGTATCAGGGGCTGCGAAGGCACCTCACTGAGTACTGGCCTATGCGGTCTTTCTCCTTATGTTTTTTCGGAAGATCGGTAGTCGGACGGCTTATCGAAGCCATTTCAGAATACGGAGAATGAGAAGAGAATTTAGTGACAAAAATAGCCTGACTACGAATAGTTCAGGCGTTGAACAGGCACAAAATCGACAGCGAGGAACATTGTGGTCTGGGCCTAAACAGATGGCACAGGAAGAATGAAAATCTCTGAGGTATTTGCTTTCCACAGGCAAGACAATTAACTTTTTCTGACATTGGTTAAAGCAAAAGAGGATCAACAATTGGATACTTATCTTTAGAAGACTTCAGGTATGAAACTATAAAAACAAAAATTTCAGAAGGCGGCCGACCAGCACTTGCTAACTGCTTTGGATACTGCACGGCAAGAAAGACTGATGTAATGGTGTTGGCTGCATGTTTTATACCAAGGACGTCCTGGCGTCATGGAAGGAGCAAAAGCATCCTACTTGAAAATCCCAAGACTCTGGTATTCAGGCCAACTGAGGGCTACCTGCGGGCAGATAACCCAAATGTGATGACTGCAACAGTAAATCATGAAGAAAATCTAAATACCTATCCAAAAGGAGAATTTAAAATCTCATTTTCAACATCTGAGAGGTCTTGAAAGGAAAGCAATCCAAACTTCCCTAAAATAGCACCAAGTTATTACAGCTCTGAATGAAGTATCCAAGTCACACTATAAACATTTAAGTATAAAAGAAAAGAAAAAAAATTACACACTCAATAACACATTCTATCTGTGTTGTCCACTTTCATTCTGCCTGAACTATTGGGTTCAAACAAGACCCTCAGATCAGAATCTACTTCCAAATCGCATCATGAATTCAGTAGCTCATCTCTTTACCCATATTACCCCACCAAACTAACACACCTCAGACCTTATTTAGGATACACAGGATCATAAGACATTACTAGGCATTTCAGCCAGAGGTCATTTCAAGCCTAGCTGTTCAATCGCAATACCATAGAAAGAAGAGTTGTGTAAAGTCTTACCATAACCATACATGTCCTCTTCCATGTTGCAGTATTCCAAACCCTTAGGTTATCCTCTGCTAGCTAGCAGAACATCTGGCGAGTATACAAAAGCTTATAATCACTGCTAGGTACATGGGATGTCTGACGTTTGCCGAAGGAGCGTGGGCCATAAAAAAGTGATGTCTACAAGTACCTTTTCTCAGAACTGAATGCCCCAGTAGGTCTCCAGTCCCAGGATAGTTGTACAAGTCCTGTGTCAAAGAAGGGATAGTTTTAATTGAAAAGGCACTAGGAGGGACAATGAATAATACAACACGAAAGAGAAAGAAATCTACGGTTATGGCAAGATTTTACACAATTACTCTATGTCCTTCTATTCTCGTGTTGCAATATTCCAACCCCTTGGGTGAGTGCCAAAGTTCAAAGGGAAGAGGAGGGGGAGGCATGGAACTCTTCTATGATACCATGTAGGAGTGCCCTAGCAAATTCTGCTCTTGATCTGGAGATATGATCCAAATCTTGTAGTGGTTCCTGAAGGTATGGACAGATGTCCATGTAGCTGCCACTAGAATGGAAGCAGTATCCAGTCCTTTAAAGAAGGCTCCAGATGAAGCCATGGCTCTTCTAGTACAGTGGGCCTTAATTTTTGAATGTAGATGTTTTCCATGGTAGGGTTAGCAAAGATATAGCCCTGGAAATCCAGGCAGAAATGGTCTATTTTGTCACTGATTTTACCAGACCAATGAGGTGAAACATAACTGCTCTGAATTCCTAATGGACTTGGGTCTTATCAAGGTAAAATCTAAGCTATCTGAACATCTAGGGAATACAAGACTCCTTTTCATTCTGGGGATGTGGGAAAAAGGTGGGCAGGTAAATACTTTGGTTTAAAGAGAACTTGGTCATCAGGGTCACTTTCATTGTGGAAAAGAAAGGGAGGCCACCAGGAGTGTTTTCCAAGTACAGTTTCAGGGATGCTGGTTCAAAGGAGTAAAAGTGAGCTTCCCTAAAATGTAGTTCAGGTCCTGTAGCGGTGGAACTGGTTTACTGGGGGAGGCTTGAGATGCAGTGCTCCATTGAAGAATACTTTTACAGGAAAACAGGATGCAAAGGGAGGGTCAAGAGGCAGACAATCTGAAGTAGCAACAAGGTGGGCCTTAAAGGAATATGCCATCCTTGCTTGCAAGAGTTCAAAGGACAGTACTAAGGGGACCTCACCTTGCAGTGGGTCCAGCTGTCTTTGCAGACATCACATGGATAATCTTTTCCATTTAGACAAATAAGATAGCCTAGTATTAGGATTTCTGGTTTCCTTCAGGACTGTTAGCACATCCTCACAATACTGATCCCTTACAAGCACCTTTACACTATTACCCACAAAGTTAGGTTCAGATTCCAGGTGGGGATGGATTAGGGGATCCCTTGTCCAGTGTGAGAAAGTCCACTCTGTCAGGTAACTTGTTATGATTGCCCCCTAACTAAACGCAAGAGGAGAGGGAACCAATCGTGTCTTGGCCTAAAGGGAATTACCAACAAGATTTTTGGTCTGTCACACTGGATTTTCAGTAGGACTTTTTGAAGGAGTGGGAAGGCAGGGAATGCATAAACTCCTCCTTCAAATTTATTGAGAAGGCGACCGTTACCCGCACTAGGAGAATGGGTACCCTGGTGCAAAACAGTGATAACTGTTAAGTGGGAAGGTAAACAGATTTGTGGTGGACCCCCATTTTTGGACAATGTCAAGGAACATACATCTGTGAAGCATCCATTAACGGGATTGCAACATGAACCTGCTCAGTGTCTACCTGAGTGTTCTGTGCTGGAGAGAGGAAAAACTGCCTGCAGGAGACACCCTGTTGGGCCACCAGTTCCCCAGGCTTGGAGTGCAAGTTTGTATAGCAAGTAGGATTTTGTTCCCCCTTGCTTGTTCACATACCATTGAACTGTAGTGCTGTCTTAAAAATTCCAGGGATCCTGGTTTTAGGCCATGTAGTAAAGCTCTCAAGGCAAACAAGACCGCTCTTATTTCCCTGACATTGATGTGCTCCCACCTGAAGGTGTCTGACCAGGTACCATGCACTCACAGACAGCTCCCGAAACAAGATCTGAGGCATCTGTGTACATCTCCTGAACTGGGGGAAGGGGTTTGTAAGGGGATAGGTATCTAAATACATAGATAACTCAAAATGCATACGGAAGGATGAAGACTTCAGAGCAGTGCCCCACTTTGAAATTTTATCGATAATAAAAAGTTAAGCTCTTTCATCCCTAAATAGCAGGGCTTCATCTGAACAAGTGACAGAAAATAAGTTACATACCTCATATCCGGTGCAGGTTAGAAATTAAGTATCTGTTAAAGTAAGCTATTAAAATGTTCTTAAAAAAAGATCAAAACCATGTAGCCTTTGAAATTGTACATCAGAAATAAGATCAAATATTTTAAATGGTATTTAAAAAATTCTGTATGCACCC
>NC_056741.1:1231626287-1231744713 GCF_019279795.1 Protopterus annectens
CAGCCATGAGAACCTGCAGTTCTGAAACCCTTCTTGCTGAAGTGACTGCCAAGAGAAAAGCTGTTTTCCAAGATAGAAATTTTATATCCGCAGTAGCTGCTGGTTCAAAAGGAGGCAGGGTGAGTTTTTCCAGCACAAAATTGAGGTCCCATGCAGGAGATGGTGATCTTCCGGAGGCCTTAAGATACTGTTTAAGCAAATAAGAAAAGAGGGGAAGCTCTGTGTTGTAATGAGCTGAGATGGCAGAGGCATGGATTTTTATTGAAGAAAAAGATAGGCTCTCGTCAAGCATCTCTGTCAAATATTGTAAAACCTGAATTACTGGGCTTTGCCGGGTCTGTTCCTTGTGCTTCGTTCCAAGCACAGAATCTCTTCCATTTATCAGCATAAGATTTTCTAGTACTAGGCTTTCTGGCTTCCAAAATGATATCCATCACAGATTTACTAAGAGGTGGTGTTTGAATAATTAAATGATCAGCCATGCTGCAAGATTCAGAGTTTGGAGCTGTGTGCACAGAATTTGTTCTGCTGAGACAGTAAATGAGGTATTTGAGGCAAGTACCAAGGGGGAAGTTGAGACCTATTCCTTAGAAGTGGGTACCAGTGCTGGCGAGGCCAGTCCGGAGCAACTAGGATCATTTTTGGTTTTTCCTCTCTGACTTTTAATAATACCTTGGAGAGAAGAGGCAGAGGGGGAAAGGCATAGACTGATGGGTTTTTCCAAATGAAGGATAGGGCATCCACTTTCCATGCTTTTTTCTGATGAGTTCTTCTTGTGCAGGATTTGTCCAATTGATAATTTTGGGGAGAGGCAAATAGATCTATGTCTGGGCCTCCCATTTCTGTGTTAACATGCTGAAGACTTGTGGATCCAGTTTCCATTCGTGCGGGTCCATAAGATTTCTGCTTAGGTCTGCCAGAGTATTTTGTTTTCCTGGCAGGAATTGAGCTTGAAGGTGTGTTTGGCAAGTCAAAGCTGTGTTCCACAATGCCATGGCTAGTCTGCAAAGGGGATAGGAATGTGTACCGCCCCTGCTTATTTATGTACCACATAACCGTGGTGTTGCCCTTCCTTATCAGTTGTTGTCCTGGATGAATTAAGTCCTTGAAGGCTGTAAGAGCATTCTGAACAGCTAGCATCTCTTTCTGGTTGACATGCAGATGCATTTGTTTTGGGCTCCATTTGCCCTGAATGCATCTCCCCACCCAAGCATAGTCTGATGCATCTGTAGTTAGGGTTTGGGTGGCAGGGGGTAGAGTGAATGACAGTCCCTTGTTTTGGTGACCCGTCTCTGCCCACCAAAGAAACTCCTGTTGTAGGCAGGGAATGCGAGAAATCAGTTTCCAGACTGTGACAATGTTGACTCCATAAACTTTTAGGTACCATTGATGTTTCCTCATATGTAGTACCGCATATGGAATTAGTAGAATGCAGGATGCCACGAGTTCCATACATGTAGATGCTAGAGCGTATTCCCTGTTGCAGTCACAACCAATGGGTTATACAGCTCCCGGTAGCCCTAAGCCAGAATACCAAAGATAAGTAAAAATTACATCGGCTGTTGGTTGTAAAGGATGTCAGGGTGTCTGATACAAACGGAGGCAGCAGACGTCACTTCCTGTGTCTTTCTTGCCATAACAGTCAGAAGCCCCCCGAAAACAAGGCTTAAATGAGAAGTTATATACTTACCATAACGTTTCATGTTAGTTTTCTTCTCTCGCCTTCTTTCTTGCTGGATGGGTTCGGAGCCGATCCTCTGCTCCGACTCGGCCACTTACTAAAGCTTGGGAGCTTATTTTACCGACTCGAGGCAACCTTATATCCCATGATGCTAGATGATAACTCCCCAGATCTCGTTTGGAAGCTGAAAAACCTAGCATAGGCCAATAAAACAAAATCCTCCAACTGGAAGGAGGAGGAAGAGGGATAAAACCCCCCAAAGATAGTGATCTACACTATATATATCCTAGGACACCTAGATGGTGAACAAGGGAATATAAGAACCCTTCAAGGAAGGGAAGATCTTCTCAGTCTGTCCAGGCTAGGGGTTGGTGGGTGGGACGCAAGAAAGAAGGCAAGAGAAGACAACTAACATGGAACGTTATGGTAGGTACATAACTTCTCAATGTTAAGTTGTCAATCTCGCCTTCATTCTTGCTGGATGGGGCCGCATCCCTAGCACCTTCATCCTGGGTGGCTCATTGGAACAGACTCTTAAGAATGGTGGAACCAAATGTTGCTCTGTCCCTGGAGGCCATGTCCAATTTGTAAAGCGAAACAAAGGTATGAGGAGAGGCCCATGTGGCTGCCGCACAGATAGTGTCTATGGGCAGTCTAGCTTGAAAAGCTGTAGATGTAGCTAGTACTCTAGTTGAATGGGCTTTTGGCTTAGAAGTTAATTCCCTGCCTCTGAGTTGATAAATAGATGTAATCACAGAAGACAGCCATCTAGATAGGGTTACCTTAGAAACAGGAAGGCCTTTCTTATTTTCTGCGTACGATAAAAACAGTTGATCAGACTTCCTTATTTGTTTGGTTCTATCCAAATAGTAACGGAGCTGGCGGTGAACATCTAGATAATGTAGCTTTTGCTCCGCTCTATTAGTATAGTTTGGGAAAAAAACTGGGAGATCAATTGATTCGATTTAAATTCGTCTGCGAAGCCACCTTGGGTAAGAAGGATGGATTAGTCCTTAGAGAAACTGTCTTTATGGAAGATTAAGTAGGGAGGACGAATGCAGAGGGCGTGAAGCTCAGATACTCTCCTAGCAGAAGTAATGGTGACTAGGAAGAGTGTCTTCCAGGAAAGAAATTTCAATGAACAGGAGACTGCAGGTTCAAAGGGGGGGAAGAAATCAAGGATGTTAAGACTAAATTAAGATCCCACTGAGGTGGAGGGTCTTTGATCGGAGGCTTAAGTAAATATACACCTTTAAGGAAAGCTTTGCAAAGCTTATTGGACAGGATGTTGGGGTCCGATAAGCCTGTATGAAAATTTGATATGGCTGCCAACTGTACCTTTACTGTAGAGGCAGACGACCCTGAATGAAATATTTCGACTAGGAAGTTTAAGACCGAATGAATTGGGGCAGTAAATGGATCTATATTCCTTGCCTTTGCCCAGAAGGAGAAACATCTCCATTTACTAGTGTAAATCCTTCTGGTGGAAGATTTAAGGGAAGATACTATGATATCCCGGACGGGATTAGAAATCATAGAAAGCCTGGCTAAGGGCGGAAGTGGAGCAACCAAGCAGTGAGGTTGAGAGAATGTAGGGATTGATGCAGCTGCCCCGACTGATGGGTCAACAGATCTGGAGCTGGGTCCAGATGCCAAGGCTGTACCAAAAGATAACGATGTAGGAACGGAAACCATATCTGTCGAGGCCAATAAGGGGCAATGAGAATCAACTTGGCTCTCAAGGCGGTTGCTTTCTGAATTACTTGTGGGATTAGAGGAAAGGGTGGAAAGGCATAGAAAAGTCCCAGAGGCCAATCTTGGACTAGAGAGTCTCTGAGGTGATGGCCTGGAAGGGGGAAGAGGGTGAAGAAGTCGGGGCATTTGCTGTTTTGGGGTGTAGCAAAAAAGATCGCATCAAGGAAGGCCCCACTTCTGAAAAATCTCTTCCGCCACAGATTGTTTGAGACACCACTCGTGTGGCATGAGTACAGCTCTGCTCAACCTGTCCACTATGATGTTGGATTTCCCAGGGATATGCGTTGCTATCAGAAACCGCTGAGGGGAGATTGCCCAGTGCCAAAGTCTGAGTGCCTCTCTACACAGGGGATAGGACTTGGTTCCGCCTTTCTTGTTGATATACCACACTACGGACATATTGTCCGTTTGGATTGCAATAGTTCCTAGGGGAAGAGAGTCGTGGAGGGCTTGCAACATTAAAAGCACTGCTCTTATCTCTAGGACATATATGTGCAGGTGGCGTTCGAAAGGTTGCCAAGTGCCATGGACCATCCTGCCCTGAAAATGACCCCCACCCGATCAGGGAGGTGTCCAATGTCACCGTGGCGACCAGGAACAAAGGGTCTGCCTTGATGGACTTGAGGGGACAATATCCACCAGGACAGATGACTTTTGCAAGTTGGAGTTATCATGATCTTCTGGTGCATGGGGAGTTGCTGAAAAGACCATTGGGCGAAAAGCATCCACTGTAGAAGACGCATGTAAAAACGTGCAAGGGGAAGAAGTGTTATGGCGGCCGCCATAAGACCCAATACTTTCAGGACATACCTGGCCTGAATTTTGTCACTCTGAAGAAGGACATGGACATGGTTTTGAATATCTAAGACCCTTTGATCTGTTAACTTTGCTGAAAGTTGTACGGTGTTCAAGTTGGCGCCTATAAAGGTAATAGACTGGCAAGGCAGACTTTTCGAAATTTATAGAGATTCCTAGCCCTCTGCAAATGTGAATGGTGTACGCTCTGGCTTGGAGAAGTGGACGCCTGGTGGTGGCAGTGAGGAGCCAGTCATCTAGATATGGAAACACCTGGAATCCTTGCCGTCTCAGGTGAGCCGTAACCGCTGCCATACATTTGAACACTCTGGGGGCTGTAGTGAGACCAAAGGGCAGGGCTCTGAACTGGTAGTGACTGGCCCCATCCGAAAGCGGAGAAACCTTCTGGAGCGCCTGTGAATTTTGATGTGATAGTACACATCCTGAAGGTCCACGGAGCACATCCAATTGTCCTTGCCCAGAAAGGGTAGAACGGACTGTAGCGTGACCATCCGGAATCTTGTTCTCTTTACAAACATGTTTAGTTTGCTATATCTAATATTGGTCACCAGTCCCCTGTCTTTTTCAGTACCAAAAAGAACCTTGAGTACATTCCGGATCCTAGTTGGTCTGCTGGGACTGGCTGGATGGCTCTTTTTGCCAGCAGTTTTGATCTCTGATGCTGCTAATTCTCTTAGACCGGGTGGAATGTCTGGAAGGGTTCCCTTTTGCTGAACTGGGGTTTGAATAAAGGGAATTTTGTAACCCTCTGATATGATCGACTGTACCCATTTGTCTTGAGTAAGGGAAAGCCAGGCTATTGGGTACAGCGACAATCTTCCCCCAACTGCCTCCGAAGGTGGACAATCGGGCAACATCTCAGGGGTGCTGGAAGGGTTTGTCAGAGAGAGGCTTCCTGCTACCCTGGTTCTGCAGACCCCCTCTGCTCCTAAGGCAGCGTCTGTTGTTAGCCCCTCTGCCTCTGGGGGTAATCTGACCTCTTGTGTCAGGCGCGACTCCTTGAGATTTGCAGAACCACATTTTCCCACCCTTCTGACCCTTAGGGTATGGTCTTGAAGGGGTGGAGAAACGGACTCCTACAGCACAAAGAGTCTTGCCATCTTGTTCGCATCTGGTCAATGTGTCTCACTTGAGGTCCGAACAAGGCCGAACCATCAAAAGGGGAATCTGTGAAGGACAACTTGAAAGGGTCCGCGAAATTACACAGCCACATCCAGGCGTGACGCCTTAAGGCCACTCCTGTGCCCGCGGCTTTACTCGCTCCATCGGTTGCATATAAAATTAGACGCATGGAGGAGTTAATCGAGTTCAGGGTTCCAAGCTGTGAGTTTATTTTATCCTGGGACCCAGTAGCTGATGGATCCTGTAATAACTTCTCCCAACTCTTTGAGAATCTCTCTGAAGGTGGGTGAAGTGACACAAGTAATTCAGCGACCGCATGGCAAAGGTCGCTTAAGAAAACATCCGCTTACCGTACCTATCCATGGTACTAGAATCCTTATTAGGAGGATGGATAGGCACTGAAGGATCAGCTAGTTCCTTCTTGGTGGCTGCAGCCACCACCATGGCATCTGCCGGTACACCTTTTGTTAGGAATAGTTTGTCAACTGGTGCTGTGATGAATTTAGATGGCCTCCGAGGGGTGGGTTCCACCGAATCCGGGGCCGACCACGCCTTCCGAGCCACTACTTCTATAAGGGGGTCGAAAGGCGGAGACACCCAGGAGGTGGAGGGTCGAGAACCAAATGCCTCCAGGTGTACACAGACATCCTCGGAAGGATTAAAGGGAAGACCAGTTCCCCCTCTGCTTTAGGATTTCTAGGATGTCTGAGAAAGACATCCTCAGAGGGGGACTTTGGGGATCCCTCAGACTTATCCAAGTCGGTGTCAGATGTAATGGACTCAGGGGAGTCCACATGCTTCCTCTTACATGTCCTCTTACACAGAGGCTCCGCCGACAGGTCAGGAGAAGCCTCGGAAGAGGAAGAAATTCCCAGTGGGGAAACCTGAGGCGTTCGATCTCTAGGTCGGAGAGCAAGAGAGTGGGAAGAGACATCAGCAGGCATTGTAGTGGGAGGAGCTGATGGAGCTGACCGTTGACTATGCCCTGGGGCTAGTACACATCACCTCGAAGGCTCCCCTATCAGAAAGGCCAGAGGGCCCCCGCTCCGAAGAGCTAGGAACCCCAGGCCGCACCGACAGGTAAGGCTCCGAGGCCAATGTCGGGGGCGAGCTCACCAACACCAACGCTCCGAAGGGGAGAACGGGGTCGGACAATGGTCCGATGCCACTCGCCCCCTCAGAGCCGATAGAGACCAGGCGCCCGGATCCGTCCAATGAAAGCATCAAGGAGGAGATCGGAGCGGAAAGACGAAGGAGCCGAAGGGGGAGGTATCTGCTCCGACGCCGCAACAGTCACGGCTCAGAGGAGCTCCGGCTCCGAACTGTGAGGGAGAGTCAAAGGAGGAAAAATAGGTGGAGTCGTAATAGCTACCGTCTGATGAGACGGGCTACAGATCATCTGGGCCAATGCCCGAGACTTTAACAGCCTACTTAACACTCTCTCAAGATCGTGATCTGAAAGTCTGGACGACAGAGAAGATCGGCTCCGATGGCTCCGCTCCGAGAGCAGGGGAAATCTGAGCCGAATGGATGGACTCCAATGAAGGGGATCTTGACCTCTTCTTAGATATGGATGGAGCCAAAGGAGCAGAGGACACGTCGGCTCCAGCCGGAACAGACAGTGAATGCATGGACTCAGAGGTATCGGCACCAAGTGGTGCCGAGACCGGAACCTGTGACTCGGAGGGATCGGCTCCAGCCGGAGTCTATCTAGACACACAGAGCCAGCAGCCGAAGGTTTAGTACTTGGAGCAGACTGTTTTGCTGGTTTCGAAGGCCTCACCAACACAGACTTAGTCGGGGAGCCCTCGGGCTTTAACAAGCCCCTCAGTATAAGTTTGTTCCTGCGCTCCTGCAGGACCCTTGGACTGAATGCATGAGACACAGAACAAGAGTCCTGCAGGTGCAGGGGTCCCAGGCAGTAAACTCAAGAAGTGTGACAGTCTGTCAGAGATTTTCTGACAGCACGAGTCACACTTCTTAAAGCCCAAGACCTTGGTTTCCTTTGGTTCCTTCGACATAAGTGTCAAGGGATCACAAAAGGAAGAGAAAACACACACAACACTAAAAACACAATAAAAAACAATAAAAATATTAATTAGGATACTGACACACCCAAACACTCCACAGGATCCTTAAGAAAAATTAGGAAAGGGGCAGGCTTAAGGCCTAACCTAAGAGTGGAGGGGGAGGGATATAAGGGATAAAAATGGAAGGTATAAACAGGAATAGAATTAAAGGTAGTCGCTAACTACTGAAAAACAACTGGGTGAAAGTTAACCAAAAAGGGTGACTGAACACTATATAATTAAAGACTTAGCAGGAGCCGGTAAAAATACACACCTCGCAAGCGAAAGTGGCAAACGAGATCTGGGGAGTTATCGCCTAGCATCATGGGATATAGGGTTGCCTCGAGCTGGTAAAAAAAGCTCTCTAGCTTTAGTAAGTGGCCAAGTCGGAGCAGAGGATCGGCTCCGAACCCGTCCAGCAAGAATGAAGGCGAGATTGACAACTTAACATCTATATTTAGCCTGTACCTTAGGAAAAGAGAAAAGGGGGAAGGAGGGAAAGAAAGCGGGACTGCAACAGTAAATATACTAACATCTACATTTATGTTAAGTGTACACAACTGTACTATGTTAGTGTTTCACTGTTGCAGTCCTAACCAATGGGAAGATTAGAAAAGCCCACAGAAAAGGGAGGAGGAACCAACAGCATCAAGGATTGGAGAGAATGCCCTGCAGAACAAAAGTGGCAAACCCTGCACTGGCTCTTGAAAACAAAGGCAAATTATAATGGTTTGTGAATGTGGCAGCCTCCAAAATGTCTTTAGTAGGGACACCCCTTAAAAAGGCTGAAGTGGAAGATGCTCTCGTTGAGTGGGTCCTAACCCCGTGAGGAGGAACTTTGGCATGCAAGGAACAAAAAGTAATACAAAGAGCAATCCATTTGAAAATGGTTTGCTTAGAAATAGCCTTGATGTGGGCTCCAGGGGCAAAGCCGACCAATAGCTGTGCTGATTTCTGAAGGTCTTTACTCCTGTCCAGGTAAAACTTGAGTTGTCTATGCACATCAAGAGCATATAGGATCCTTTCACCTCTATTTTGAGGATTAGGAAAGAAGGCAGGAAGGTGTATGGTCCAATTAAGAGTCAGGCTAGAAACCACCTTAGGCACACAGGAGGAGTTGATTCTAAGAGAGACCCTATTTGCATGGAAAATAAGAAAAGGCTCCACAGCCAAAGCCTACAGCTCCGAAACCCTCCTTGCTGAAGTTATAGCAAAGAGGAAGGCAGTCTTCCACGAGAGAAACTTTAAATCTGCAGTGGCAACTGGCTCAAAAGGAGGAAGAGCGAGTTTCTCTAGAACAAAGTTAAGATCCCAAGTTGGAGTAGGCACCCTTCTGGGAGGTTTTAAGTTGCAAGCACCTCTGAGAAAAATTTTCGTGAGAGTAAGAGAGAAAATGGGTTGTTCAAAAGAACAATGGGCAGAAATGAGTGAAGTATGGATCTTGATAGACAAAAAAGAAAAACCACCCTGAATCAGAGGAAGGGTAGGCTGAGAAGATTCCCCTCTAGCCTGCATCCAAAGAGAATCTTTCCCATTTGCCAGCATACGACTTCCTAATGCAAGGCCTCCTGGCCTCCCTCAGTATGTCAACCACCTGCTGGGAAAAAGAAGAAAAGAATAAAGTCATACAATGAGCCAAGCTGCCAAACGGAGAGACTGCAGATGAGGATGTAGATTGTTTCCCCTTTCCTGAACCAAAAGATCTGGCTTCAGAGTAAGATGCCAAGGAGGAAATTGGGAGAGACTGCGAATCAGTGGACACCAATGCTGCCTGGGCCAGTCCAGAGCTATGGGAATAGCCCTTGGTCATTTGCCCTGATCTTCAATAATACTCTGGGAAATAGAGGAAGGGGAGGGAAGGCATAAACTGACAGCAGTGTCCAAGGGAAGGACAGAGCATCCACTATCCAGACTCTACTGTGACGCTGTCTGGTGCAAAACAAGAGGTAAAAGATGGTTGTCTGGAGAGAAGAGATCCCACTAGAGTGCCCCAATGTTAAATGATGCTGCAAAAAACTTCCCTGTTCAGCTGCCACTAGTGAGGATCCAGGGTTCGTCTGCTCAACTGGTCAGTCAAAACACTGAGCCTTCATGGAAGAAACTGAACTAGGAGATGCAGGCTCAGGGGATGCTGCTATGGACCAAAGACTCATGTGCTGTCTCCACAGGAGGTAAGAATGAGTCCCTCCCTGCTTGTTGATGTACCACATGACTGTGGTGTCTGTCCTAACAAGCAGGGTCCCTGGAGAAAGATGCTTGAAAGCTAGTAAGGCCTGTTAGACTGCCATCAACTCCTTTAAATTTATGTGTGGATGCATCTGCTGTGCATCCCAGCTTAACTGTATCCATCTGCCATCCAGGTGAGCTCCCCAGACGTAGTCCGATGCGTCTGTGTTAAGAACTTGAGTGGCCAATGGTTGGCAAAAAGGCATGCCTTTGTTCTGTAGACAGGCTGCTGCCCACCATAAAAACTCTGTCTACAGACATGGAAGCAGAGGAATTATCACATCCAGGTCATGTGTGTGTTGACATAGTGTTCTTGAGGTACCAATTGCAATTTCCTCATATGCAGTTTTGCATAGGGAATTCGTGAGAATGCATGAGGCCATGAATCCCAAATCTTGCAGGTATTTCCTTGCAGGGAGCTGGGACAGGCCTGCCAAGTCCTTAAAGAAATCTAAGTTGTCTGCTTCTCTTGGGTGAGATGTACCATCTGGGTGGCTGTGTTCAGACTCACTCCCAGGAACGTTATCCCTTTGGATGGCACCATTTTTGATTTCTCCACGTTGAGTGTGTAATCCAGGGAAGACAGAAGCGTCTTTATAAATTCTAGATCCTTTAACAGCTGTTCCTGAGAATTTTCTTGAATTAGACAGTCGTCCAAGTATGGATAAATCTAAATTTTCGTTTGCCTGCAAAAAGCAATGACTGGAGCCAGTCACTTTCTGAAACCTCTGGGAGCAGTAGATAAGCCAAAGGGCAGAGCAGAGAAGTGATAATGCTGCTTGCCCAACCTGAAACGAAGGAATTGCCTAAAACATTCTCTGATAGTGTGCAGATAAACTTCTTTGAGATCCGTTACCAGCCAGGAATGCTTTTCTAACATTGGCAGCAACTGATGCACAGGGAGCATTCTGAACTTTGGAATTATCAAGAAAGAGTTCAGGATGGATAGATCTAGGATAGGACGCCAGGTGCCTTCTCTTTTTGGAACAAGGAAAAGTCTGGAATAGAAACCCTGGCCTACCTGCTGAGCAGGAACAGATTCCATTGCTCCTAGATGTAAGACAAAATTTGCTTTTCTACTTATGCCCATTGGTTTGGGAGAGTGTCTGGGAATCCTTTGGGTACTGGAAAGGTGCGTAAGAAAACGTGTGCCCTAAGGATACAGTTCTGAGTACCCATTCGTTGTCCATGATGGCGGCCCAGACATTTGTAAAAAGGGCCAACCTTTCCCTAAAGGACACTCTGGGCAGGCAAGAACATGCAGAAGTTGGACAGTCATTGAGAAGGTTTAGATTGAGATGCAGGCTTAGAACTTCCCCCGCCTTGGAAGAGGAGGCCTGCCAACGCTTGGACCTTTAAAGGGTAGCCACATGTCCTCTAGAAGATTTGCAACTAGTCCTAGAATGGCTCTGTCTGCTGGTAATCAGGGAATGTCCAACTATTAGAAGGGTAATTCCTGCTAAAGCGAGGAGGCTGAACTTTTAGAAAGTCTGTCTGCATAGACTTGGCCACGTCTTCCATCTTCTTGAGCACTTCCTCTGCTTTGCTGCCAAAATGTCTGTCCTTATGCAAAGGTACATCTAAAAGCTTAGCCTTAACAGGCTCTGGTAGGGGCTGCTCCCTGAGCCAAGCGTGCCGTCTAACAGAACCAGTAGCTGTAACCCTACAGGCGGCTTCTAGAATGTCAAAACCACAATGTAATGAATGTTTACTGACTAGACTGGCAGAATTTAGCAAGTCCTGCATATCCTTACTCTCCGCCAACTGAGGTACACCTATTATCCTAGACAAATAGCTTCCAAGGTGTGCTGCTGGTACTTCAGCATATAAAACAGACAATTAGTAGACCGAATAGCAAGGGTGGCAGAGGTTTAAACCTTTTTACCCCACCTATTTTGGCTGCTGGATTCCCTGTCAGAAGGAACAGGATTTTTAGCAACCGTGGCGTAAACTCCTTTAGGGCCTTGAGGAATAACCTCTGGATCAGCCAAAGGATTGCTGAAAAGAAACAAATGAGAATCAGGGACTCTACAGTACCAGTCAGGTTTCCTGGGAGCAGGAGGAACTGAATTTGGAGTAAAAGAATTTTCCAGGAAATTATCAACCACTTCCAATACAGGTGGAATAGCCAAAGCCTTATGCTGAGACAAATCCAAAAACTCCATAATCAGTTTCTTAGAAAGGGGATAATCCTGACTTTCCCATTTAAAAATTACTTGAGAGTATTTAAAGCATCACCAAAAGAGAAATCTTCTGGAGGAGAAGCAGAAGGGATGGACGAGACTGCGTCTGAATCCTCAAAAGGAAAGAAAGCTTCAGAAACTTTATCAGAAATGCCAGAAGTATCAGAACCTTAAAAGGACAAAGCCTCAGGAAAGACATCCCTACCTCTTTTTGAAAGGGGGAGGCTGTGAACCCCTAATAAGGGTCAAAAAGTCATCAGCCATTTTAACCATTTGAGATAGAGGAACGAGAAGAAACTGGAGCCTGCTTCTTCACAGGCTTACGACTGGAAGATTTACCTGCAAGTTTAAGGGACTCAGGAGGTCTGGCAACCGAAGTTGCAGCGAAAGTCGTGGGTATGAGCTTGCTGTCTTAAAGAACAAAGGTCCCGGACACCGCAGTCAGCTTTGCATCTCCAGATCCAACTGAGGAGGCAACAGGTGGAAGGTCAGAAGGCAAAATGAAAGCCAGAGGCCTCTGAAATTCTCAACAGAGGCCTGCGGTTGAAAATCTGCGGGCTGCAAAGGCACCTAACTGGCTACCGCATGACTGACGACCAACCTATCATCCAAGAACATGATCTTCAGAAGCCTGACACAGTCCTTTATCTTTACGTTTCTTGGGGATATCCAAAGCATGAAGACCAGCAGACGCCATAACAAACTTAGGCCAAACTCCAAAATGCTTAGCCAAAAGCTTAGCCCAAGGACGAATAGTACACAGATTAAAGGAAGCACAAAGATCACAATTAGGAACATTGTGGTCTAAGTCTAAACAAATACAAAAGGAATGAAAATCTCTATGGGGAATCTGCTTTCCACAGCTAATACTAACCTTTTCTGACATTCGTTAAGGCAAGAAAAGAGGGTGCCCAACAGGGTAATTAGATGTAGTTGACTTCAACTTTGTAGTCAAACAAAAAAGTACAGTTTTGTACCTACCATAAATGTAGATGTTCGAGGATTCCCTTGCTGCAGTCCTGACAATTGGGTATAGTCCGCGTCCCAGTCGGCCCGAATACCAGAGTATAAGGCTGACGTCGGTCATGGCGCCTTAGACTGACGCCAGTACGTCAGGGTACTAATGCGCATGACCGACGCCATTTCCTCAGTCTTTTCTTGCCCCAGATGTCAGAAGACCCAAAAGACAAGTCCCAAAACAACCTGCACCAAAAACATGTACAATATATACAGTAATATATACAAAAATATAAGCATGTAAACTCACCTACACAACCACCCTGAAACACAGAGGGAAGGAGGGAGATTGGACTGCAGCAAGGAATCCTAACATCTACATTTATGGTAGGTACAAAACTGTACTATGTTCTTCGCCTTCCCTTGCTGCAGTCCTGACAATTGGGTAGAATCCCAAAGCAGAGGTAAGGGAGGCTGGCAAATTATAAAGTAGCAGGAGCTGACAACATGCCTTGTAAAACAGCTGTGGCAAAACCAGCTCTAGTCTTAGAGTATATAGGCAGGTGATAATGCCTAGAGAAAGTATGCACTGAACTCCAAGTAGCTGCTTCCAGAATATCCTTAGTTGCCACCCCTTAGAAATGCTGTTGAAGTGGCAGTAGCCCTAGTGGAATGAGGCCTAATCCCAGCTGGAACCTCTTGCCATGATGGGAATAACAAAATGCAATGCAAAAGCCAATCCACCTAGAAATAGTTTGTTTTGACACAGGCTTGCCCTGTGAACTTAAAGCAAAAGAAACAAGTAACTGCTGAGACTGCCTAAAATCTTTAGTCCTGCTCAAATAATAACGCAATTGCCTGTGTACATCTAAAGTGTGCAAAATCTTTTCCCCTTTATTTTGAGGATCTGCAAAAACGTAGGCAAATGAATAGTTTGGTTTAAAGCCACACTAGAAACCACCTTAGGCATAAAGGAAGGATTAGTACGTAATGATACCCTGTCCTTATGGAAAATCAAAAGGGCTCTACTGCCATAAGGGCCTGCAACTCAGACACCCTTCTCGCAGAAGTAATAGCCAACAGAAAAGCAGTCTTCCATGACAAATATTTCAATTCAGCAGTAGCTGCAGGCTCAAAAGGTTGTAGAGTAAGTTTTTCCAACACAAAATTGAGATCCCAAGCAGGAGTAGGAGCTCTATGGGGGTCTTATATTCTTTGCCCTCTAAGAAACTGCTTGAACAAAGGATGCGAAAACAAAGGTGGGTCACAATCATAGTGAGCTGAAATTGCTGCAGCATGAATCTTTATGGAAGAGAAAGACAAACCTTTGTCCAATAATTCAGTAAGATATTGAAGAGCCACACTCAAATTAGGCTCTGAAATCTCCAAATTCTTTGCTGTACTCCAAAATAAAAATCTCTTCCATTTTTCACACTCTCCTAGTACTAGGCCTTCTAGCTTCCATAATCACATTTAAAACTTGTTGAGGAAGCTGAGACCTACCATGCTTCAACACAGAATATGCCAAGCTGTGAGATGAAGAGATTGAAGCTTGACATTGAGCAGATGACCGTCCCTCTGAGATAACAGATGAGGAATCAAAGGTAAAGGCCATGGAGGCTTCTTTACAAGACTCCTTAGAAGTGGGTACCAGTGTTGCCGAGGCCAATCTGGAGCTATCAAAATCATCCTTGGCCTGTCCTGTCTGACCTTTAATAATACCTTTGGAAGAAGAGGTAGAGGTGGAAAGGCATAGACATGAAGGTTTTTCCAACTGAAAGACAGAGCATCCACTTTCCAAGCTGTGTGATGAAACCCCTTTGTGCAATACTTTGGCAGCTGGTGGTTTAGTGGAGAAGCGAACAGATCTATGTCTGGAGTTCCCCATGACACTGTCAATTTCTGAAATACATGAAGATCCAGTTTCCACTCGTGGGGATCCATGATTTGTCTGCTTAATACATCTGCTAGGAGTTCTGTGCTCCTGGCAGAAACCTTGCCTGAAGAGTCAGTTGCAGGCTTAACGCAGTCTCCCATAAAATCATTGCTTGCCTGCATAGAGGATAAGAATGTGTTCCCCCTTGCTTGTTGATGTACCACATGACAGTTGTGTTGTCTGTCAGAATCAACACCTGCCCTGGAAGAAGTAACTCCTTGAACGCCATCAATGCAAACTGGACTGCTAACATCTCCTTCATGTTGATATGTAGATGCTGTAGTCTGGCAGGCCACTTGTCTTGTATCCACTTTCCATTTAGATGAGCTCCCCAAGCAGTGTCAGAGGCATCTGTCGTTAAAATCTGACTCGCCTCTGGCCGGGTCACAGAGAGTCCCTTGTTTAGGTGACATTCCTGAGCCCACCACAAGAATTCCTTTTGAAGGCAAGGTATTATTTGAATGACAGTGTCCAAATCTTGGCAGTGCTGTGTCCATACATTTTGAGATACCATTGCAGCTTCCTCATATGCAGTTTGGCATTGGGAAGCACCAGAATACAAGATGCCATGAACCCTAATGCTTGAAGGACTGTCCTTGCAGTCAGCACGGACTGATGAGATAGTTGATGGAAGTAAAGTGACAGACTCTTTTGTTTGTCCGGGTTAAAAAGGCCATCTGGGCTGCTGTATTCAGTCTCACACCCAGAAAGCACATGTCTTGAGAGGGTACTAGACTGGACTTTATTTCGTGCACAGAATACCCTAGGCATCTTAGCACTGCTATGACATATTCCAGATGCTGTAGAAGGTGTTCCTTTTCTTGAGCCAGAATCAGGCAGTCGTCCAAGTAAGGATAAATTTGAATGCCTTGAAGCCTGAAATAAGCTATCACTGGAGCCAGAACCTTTGTGAATACTCTGGCAGTAGATAAGCCAAAGGGCAATGCAGAGAACTGATAATGAAAATCTCCAGTTCGAAACCGCAGATACTTTCTGCAACTTAGCCTTATGGGCACATGAAGGTAAGCTTCCTTGAGATCCAAAGTTACCATCCAGTGATCCTTGCCCAGCAGAGGTAACAGTTGCTGTAACGTCAACATCTTGAACTTGGGAATGTCCAGATAAGTGTTGAGGATAGATAAATCCAAAATTGGTCTCCACGTGTTCCCCTTCTTTGGTACTAGGAACAGGCGAGAATAAAATCCAAGCCCCTTTCTGACACAGGGACTGGCTGAATAGCCCCTATCTGGAGTAACTGAGAAACTTGCTTGTGAGCCTCTTTTCTTTGTGGAGGAGGAACATCTGGCATGCCTTTGAAAGGGGCATTGTGTGGAAATAAAATCTGTACCGTGATGAATGATATCCAGCACCCATCTGTCTTGAGTGATTAAATCCCAATTTTCTTTGAAAAGAGACAATCTTCCTCCCAAAGGAGCTGCCAGACGAGTCCACTGGCAGCTGAAAAGGCAGGTCATTGGTTCTGCTTACGAAAGGACTGGCCCCTGCCCTCACCAGAAGTCTGAGCAGGTGAACTGTCTGATCTAGGCCTAAAGAACCATGAGCCCTGCCGCAACCACGTCTAGACCTACCCCTAGACTGGGAACCATAAGCAGGATATGTCCACCCCTTAGCAGGCCAATTTCTACTAAACTGGAGGCTGCACCTGCAAAAAATCTTTAACAGTCTGCATAGACTTAGCTTTGTCCTCCATTTTCTTTAAAACTGCTTCCACAGGTGGTCCAAACAACACATCAGACTGTAAAGGAGCATCCAAAATCCTGGTCTTAACATGCTCAGCTAAATTCTGATCCTTCAACCATGCATGTCTGCGAAGAACAGAACTAGTAGCAGCCACCCTCGAGGAGGCCTGAACAGCATCAAAACCACACTGCAAAGAATGCTTACCCACTTGTTCAGACACATGAACCAAATCCAGCAATTCTTTACACTCAATACCTTCCGCCAAAGCATCCACCTTAGATTTCAATTGTGAAAGGAGATAATTCTGATATTTCAGCATATGAAATTGACAATTCAACCCTCATGGCTAGAGTGGAAGAAGTATATACTTTCTTACCCCACCTATCCAAAGCCCTTGCCTCTTTATCAGAGGGTACAGGATTTTTAACCACAGAAGCTTTAACACCCTTAGGCCCCTGAGAAACAGTTTCTGGGTCCCCTGGGACTCTTAAACAAATACTTATGAGCTTCGGGCACCCTATAATACCTATCAGGCTTAACTGGAGCAGGAGGCAAGGAATCAGGGTTCAGAGAAGCCTCTGCAAAAACATCCTCCACCACATTCAACACAGGAGGAATAGCTAAGGGCCTATGCTGGGGCAAAACAAGAATTCCCTAAGCCTTTTCTGGAGTCAGAGTAATCTTGGCCTTCCCATTTAAAGTGCTCCCTCATGGAGTGAAGAGTCTCTGAAAATGAAAAATCCTCAGGAGGAGAAGCTGAAGGAGTGGAATCATCCACATCAGAATCCGAATAAGTAGGAAACTCTTGCAAGTCTTCCACAGAAGACTCTGAAGCCTGTGAACACTGTTCAAAACTATCAAACTCCTGTTCCACCCTAGGCCTCTTATCAGGTGGGGGCATAGAACCTCTAATCAGAGTAATCAAATCTTCTGCCATTTTAAGCATATGTTTCTTAGGCACAGAGCCCGAAATGCTAGAAGCCCCTACAGAAGCTGAACTTGGCCTTCCTCTAAAAGAAGCTTTGGCAACAGAAGGAGAGGCCCTAACTACCCTGGGAAGAGAGGGAAGAACAGTTACCTGAGAAGCCCCCTCAGCCTGGCCTACCTCCTGAGAGGGCACATCCTGTAACAGTAAAGTATCTGCCTGAGACTCCATAGAGACTCCTGGCAAAACCTCTGGCTCCCCTGAGCCTTCTAAAGGACCGACGTCCGGGACTGCCGGTTCCTCACCCCTAGACTTCACTGTTTTGTCCTTGCGCTTCTTAGATGAAGCAGGCGTCGGAGCATCCGACGGCATAGTATAATTGCAACGCTTCCCAAACACTAACCTAGCACAATCAAGCCTCCTCTTAATAGTGCGCTTGTTAAATCTAGCACAAGAGCGGCAACCAACAACGTCGTGCTCAGGCCCTAAACAAGGTATACACAATGTATGATAATCCCTATGCGGTATCTGCTTCCCACAAGAAATACAGTTATTCACTTTTCTGACATCCGGTTAAATACTGAGGCAAGAAAAACCAAAATGTTCTAACGGGTTACTTAGCCAACTCTGTATTCGGTCTGAAACTCCGGTTTCGAAAATCTCAGAACGCCAACCTGCACTCGCAAAATTGCTTCTGCATCGGACCATGCGGCAAAAAAGACTGAGGAAATGACGTCGGTCATGCGCATTAGTACCCTGACGTACTGACGTCAGTCTAAGGCGCCATGACCGACGTCAGCCTTATACTCTGGTATTCGGGCCGACTGGGACGCGGACTATACCCAATTGTCAGGACTGCAGCAAGGGAAGACGAAGAACATCGGTAAACTGCCGACTGGCACTCGTGTAAGAAATGCTTCTGCTTCGGGCTCCGCAGCAAGGAAGACAGAGGAAGTGTTGTTGGCTGCCTCTTAGTATCGGATGCCATGACGTCCTTTACAATCGACAGCCGACGGCATTTTTACATACTTTTAGTATTCTGGCTGATCGAGGACTACCCGGAGCCAAATAACCCAGTAGTTAGGACTGCAACAGTGAAACATGATGAAAATATGGTTTGTTTGGATAGGGCTTTGCCCTCTGCTCTTGCAGCAAAGCTGACTAACAACTGATCAGTCTTTTGTAACGATTTACTCCTGTCTAGATGGAATCTAAGCTGTCTGTGCACATCTAAAGATTGCAGTATTCTTTCTCCCTTGTTTCCTGGTTAGGGAAAAAGGTGGGCAAATTAATGGATTGTTTGAGAGCCACAGTTGACACTTTTGGCATGAAAGATGGGTTAAACCTGAGGGAGACCCTGTCAGCATGGAAAATTATGAAGGGCTCTACAGCCATTAGTGCATGAAGCTCGGACACTCGCCTTGCTGAAGTGATGGCCAGAAGCAATGCTGTCTTCCTTCAAAGAAAAGAATAGTTGTGTAAAATCCTAAAATAACCACAGATCTCCTTCTCCTCCATGTTGCAGTATTCTTGGTGTGGGATTTCCTGCCTTCAGGTGTCTCATATGTCGACTCCTCTACAAAAGCTTCAACTTGGATGTTGCAGCTGCGTGGGACGTCACACGTAGGACCATAAACCAGGGACTAAGTATGACGTCTGCACGCACAACCCTCAGAAAGTACAGTTGTGTACACTTACCATAAATGTAGATGCTCGAATGTATTCACTGTAGCAGTCATCACTTTTGGGTTATCTGCCTGCAGGCAGCCTTCAGCAGACCTGAATAAGAGTCTTTGGATTTTTGCGTCGGATGCTTTCGCATCTTCCATGACGTCAGGGGTATAAAACATGCAGCAGATGCCATTACATCAGTTTTTTCTTGCCCCAGATGTCAGGTGACCCCACAATAGGAAGCAATTATATAGTATGATCACCCCCAGCAAAAATATACGAAATATATGCCAAGCAAGGAGGAAAGGTAAAAGTCAAGAGAAGTCAAGGGGCTGGAGGGAGGGTAACCAGGACTGCAACAGTGAACACCAACATCTACATTTATGGAAAGTGCACACAGCTGTACTATGTTCGTGTTTCACTGTTGCAGTCATCACATTTGGATTGATTCCCAAAGCTAAGGAAGAGTGGAGGTAGTTAAAGACCACTAGGGCTAGCAATAAAGGCCCTGTAAAACTGCTGTGGCAAATCCAGCTCTGGATTTAGAAAAGCTAGGCAGGTGCTAATGCTTGGTGAAAGTATGTACAGAGCTCCAGGTTGCAGCTTCCAGGATGTCCCCGGTAGGGACTCCAGTGAGAAATACAGCAGAGGTAGATGCAGCTCTGGTGGAATGTGTTCTTAATACCTGTGAGGTAGGTTTTCCATGGTGTTTGTAGAGGAAATGGATGCTATGTGCTACCCATTTGGAAATGGTTCTTTGAAATGGCCCTCCCCTCTGCCATTGCAGCAAAGCTAACTAGCAGCTGGTCAGATTTTGAGAGGCTTAGTCCTGTCCAAATAGAAGCTAAGATGTGTACATCCAGAGAATGCAGTAACACTTTCCCTTTATTCTGAGAATTATGGAAAAAAGTAGGCAAAAGAATGGACAGGTTTAAAGCCACACTAAACATAACCATGGGCATAAGGATGGATTAGTACTGAGGGAAACCCTGTCCGCATGGAAGATAATGAAGAGCTCCACTGCCATGAGGGCCTGCAGTTCAGACACTCTTCTTGCTGAAGTGATGGCTAGAAGTAAAGTTGTTTTCCAAGAAAGGAATTTTAGCTCTGCTGTAGCAGCTGGTTTGTGGGGGTTGAGTTTTTCCAATACAAATTTAAGGTCCTAGGCTGAAGTGGAAGCCCTTCTGGGGGGTCTTAAATTTTTGGCCCTTCTAAGGAATTGTTTTAGCAGGGGATGAGAGAAGATGAGTGGGTCAGTATTATAATGTGCTGATATGGCAGAGGCAGGAATCTTAACTGAAGAGAAAGATACGCCCCCTTGTGGAGCATTTCTGCTAAATCTAGAATATGAAGTAAGATGGACACCGTTGTGCCCATCCCATAAGCCTGGCTCCAAGAACAGTATCTTTTCCACTTTTCTGAACACGATTTTCTAGTACTAGGCCTCCTAGCCTCAAGTATGACATTCAGCACCTGCTTACTGAGGGTTGCTGGAGGTGAGGTCAGGGAATTAGCCAGGCTGCAAGGTTCAGGGTTTGAAGCTGAGGGTGCAGAATCTGGTCCGCCTAATGGGACAGCTGGGAAGGGGTCTGAGGCAGGTGCCAAAATTGCAGCACTGTCAGGTGGCACAAAAGGGGGTACCAGTGCTGGCGTGGCCAGTCTGGTGCAACCAGTATTGTCCTTGGCTTATCCTGCTTGATCTTTACTAGAACCTTCGAGAGAGGCAGAGGGGGTAAGGGATAAACTGAGAGGCTTTCCAGGGGAAAGGACAGGGCATCCACTTTCCAAGCTTGACTGTGGGGAGCCCTGGTGCAGAATTTGTTCAACTGGTAGTTCTGAGGGGAGGCAAACCGGTCTACCTCTGGTGTCCCCCATTTGTTCAACAGCTTGAATATTTTGGGTTCCAGTTTCCATTCGTGTGGGTCCATGAGATTTCTGCTATAGTCTGCCATTGAATTTAGTTTGCCTGGCAGGAATTGAGCTTGTAGGTTCACTTGTAACTCAAGGCTGTATTCCACAGAGCCATGGCTAATCTGCAAAGTGGGTAGGAATGGTTTTCACCCTGCTTGTTTATGTACCACAACTGTGGTGTATTCTGCCTTTACCAATAGTTGTCCTGGAAAAATAAGGTCTCTAAAGGCTGTCCGAGCATTCCGTACAGCTAACATTTAATTCTGATTGATATGCAGGTGCATCTGTTGTGGGTTCCATTTGCCCTGAATGCACTTCCCTGCCATGCATAGTCTGATGCATCTATTAGGGTTTGGACGGCAGGGGGTAGAGTGAAAGGGAGTTCCTTGTTGTGGTAGCAGGCCTCTGCCCAAAGGAACTCTGCCCTTAGACAAGGGATAATAGTAATCATTGTTTCCAGGTCCTCAGAATGTTGACACCATAGACTCTTTAGATACCACTGAAATTTCCTCAAATAGTCTTGCATATGGAATTAACAGAATGCAAGAGGCCATGCACCCCAGGGCTTGCAGAATTTTCCTTGCAGATAGCTGGGTTTTTATAGTCAGTAGTTTGAAGTAGGTTGTCAAATTAACTTGTTTCTCTGGAGTGAAGAATGCCATCTGGGAAGTTGTGTTCAAGCTTGCTACTAGGAATACAATCTGTTGGGCAGGGTAATAGGTGTGATTTCCCAATGATGGTGTACCCCAAGGAAAGTATAAGTCTCTATAAATGCCACGTGCTGTAATAGCAAGTTCTGAGACTCTGCCTGAATCAGGCAATCGTCCAAATATGGGTAAATCTGAATATTTCTCTGGCTACAAAATGCAATGGCAGGAGCTAGGCACTTAGTATATACCCTGAGCACAGTAGCAAAGCCAAAGGGCAGTGCAAAGAACTGATAGTGCCTGAAGCCTGCCCTGACCAGGAATTTTCTGCAGGATTTCCTTATTGGGACGTGCAGGTAAGCTTCTAGAGTTGCCAGCCAGGCTAGCAAAATAAGCTGCTGCTGAAGAGTTAGCATTTTGAATTTTGGAACCACCAGAAAGGTGTTGAGAATATAAAGGTCCAGGCTAGGACGTCAGGAGTTTCTTTCAGGGAACCAGGAACAGTCTTTAATAAAAACCTTGTCCCTTTTGTTCTGCTGTAACAGGTTGAATAGCCCTGATACTGAGGAGAGAGAACACTGTTTTTGGGCCTCGGCCCACTGGTTTGGGGGAAGGCCTGGCCATCCACATGGGGTTGAAAGCGACTGGAAGTAGAATCTGTATCCTAGGGAAACAATTAAAAACCCATTTGTTTTGGGTAATGCGTTACCAGTATTTTGCATGCAGGGCGAGCTTTCCTCCTAAGGCAGCAAGTAGTTGAGCAAGGCTTGGTAGAGTTAAGGATAAGTCATTGTACCATTTTTCCATAGGGGGGTGGCTTACTACTCTCTGCTTTGGAAGTGAAGGCCCCTCACTGCTTAGATCTGTGCATAACCTGAGACTGAAGTTTTGGTGGTCTGCTGCTCCTGGGTTTGGAATGAGAAGACCTGGAAGGGACTGGAAAGGACCAGTTCTTTGAAAGCCAATGCCCACTGAATCTAAGTGGCTGTACTTTTAAGAAATCTTTTACAGTTTGCATAAATTTAGTGTTTTCCTCCATCCTTTTGAGGACTTCTGCTTTGCTATCAAAAAGGCGCTATTGGTGTAAGGGTGCATCCAGTAATTTAGCATTAACATGACCTGGCAAGTTTTGCTCCTTAAGCCAAGCATGCCTTCTAAGTACAGACCCAGTGCTATCAGCCCTGCAAGATTCTTCTAAAGCATCAAAACCACATTGCAAACTATGTTTACCTACTTGGTCAGCAGAATGCATTAACTCTTGTAAATCTTTGTATTCAGCAGAGTCAGGAATCAACATCATTTTCTTTGTAATTAATCCTATAATATGCTGCTGATACTTTAACATATGAAAACTGGCAATTTAAGGCCCTAATGGCAGAAGTATATACCTTCTTAACCCATCTGTCTAAAGTTCTAGAATCCCTAACAGAAGGTGTAGGATTTTTGGCATTAGTAGCCTTAATGCCTTTTGTCCTTGGGAAATGGTCTCTGGATCCGCAGTAGGATTCTTTAAAAGAAATTTGAGAGAGTCAGGTACTCTGTAGTACCTGTCAGGTTTCCTGGGAGCTGGAGGCAAAGTGTCTGGGGTAAGGCTGGATTCCAAGAAACCATCTCCAATCTCCAGAACAGAAGGGACAGCGAGAGGCTTGTGCTGAGGAAGGTTTAAAAATTCCCCAAGTCTCTTTTTGGATTGAGAATAGTGCTGGGTTTCCCTGCCGAAAGGTTTCTCCAAAAGAAAAATCTTCTGGAGGGGAAGCAGAGGGAACCAAATCATCTGTATCAGAAACCTCATAAGTAGATCAGGGTAAATCCTGGTAGTCAAAAGGAACAGAGATCACCAATTCCTGATCAGTAAAATCAGAAAGAATCAGTTCTAGGTCTCTTAAGAGGGGGAAGGTGGGCTTCCCCCAAGATAGTAAGGTCTTCAACCATTCTAATTCTTTGTTTTTGAGGCATATGGGCCCGAGAAGGCACTGTCGCTGTTTGAGGCTTAGTGCGAGCTTTAGGCCTGAGGAATTTGGTATTCTTAGCTTGAAACGAAGTAGTCAGTTTGATATGAAAATCGGTAGGCCTGAATACACCCTCAGAAGCCAGTGCCTGCACAGCAGCTCCAGACCCATCCAAGGTAGAGACATCCACAGGTTCCATAGTCGAAGAAGCATCTCGTGGCATAATAGACTCCGAATGGGTCTCAGTAGAGACCTGCGAATCTGTAGAAGCAGTTATCAGGGGCTGTGTAAGCGCCTCACTGAGTACCGGCAGACTGGCGACTAGCTTATCGGAAGCATCGCCTGCAGTTTTGGACCTATGCGGTCTGTCTTTATCCTTACCCTTTTTTATAAGATCAGCGGTCGCATGGCTTAAAGAAGCCATTTCAGAGTACAGAGATAGAGAACGAAAGTATTTAGCTACAAAACACCCAAAGATGAATAGTTCTGACATTGAACAAGGCACAAAACTGACCGTGAGGGATGTCGTGGTCTGGGCCTAAACAGGTGACGCAGTAAGAAAGAAAATCTGAGGTATTTGCTTTCCACAGGCAAGACCATTATTTTTTTCGGACATCAGTTAGAGCAAGAAAAAAGGATCCCCCCAACGGGGTACCTATCTTTTTCAAGACTTCAGGTCTGAAACTCGAAAAAAATGTATGTACTCACCATAACGTTCCATCTGGGTAGTTAATTCATTTTTCTGTAACCTGTGGGTATACAGATCCGTATCGGATCCGAGCAGGCAATTTTTTTTCTGGCATCTGCTCCAAGTTCCTCCCCTTACCCATAATGCCCTACCATCTCCCATCTTCCCTCAGATCAAGTTTGCTGCAACTAAAAACATAATCAACTCAGCCCAATGAACGAAACCTGAAAAGACAGGACAAGGTCCGGGGGACAAAGGGAGGGAATGTTGCAGAAAAATGAAGTATAACACTCAGATGGAACGTTATGGTGAGTACATAACTTCTTTATCTGAATTAGTTACCTTCATTTTATATGCAACCTGTGGGACAGCGTTCCCAGCTACTCAGATCCTGGGAGGCCCTTACAGAAGGATATTCCTGAGCACCGCAGAGCCAAAGGATGCTCTACCCCTCAAAATCAGATCCAGCTTGTAATGGGAAATGAAGGTATGTGAATTGGCCCAGGTCACTGCTGCACAAATATTGTTCAAAGGCACCCTAGACCAAAAAGCAGCAGAGGTCGCCATGGACCTGGTAGAGTGAGCCTTAATACCAGGAGGAGATAAAACATTTGCTTTGTAGGAATGTGAAATACAAAGAGTGATCCATCTGGCCAAAGAAACTTTAGAAATAGCTTTTCCCATAAATGCTTTGGAAAAGGAAACAATTGGTCAGTCTTGCGGAAAGACTTCATTCTATGAAGATAAAAACAAAGCTGCCTATGAACATCTAACAAATGGAGTTTGTACTCACCTTTATTTTGGAAGTTAAGAAAGAAAACAGGCAGATTAATGGACTGGTTTAGGTTTGCTTCAGATGCCACTTTAGGTAAGAAGGAAGGATTAATACGGAGGGAGACCCTATCCTTGTAGAAGACCAAATACGAAGGCATGGCAAACAGAGCTTGTAGCTCAGAAACCCTCCTAGCAGATGTAATGGCGACTAGGAAGGCGGTATTCCAGGACAAAAATTTCAAGTCCACCAAAGCTGCAGGTTCGAAAGGAGGGGCCACCAATGACTGTAAAACAAAAGTAAGGTCCCAAGGAGGCACTGAATCCTTGACGGGTGGATTTAACAGAAAAGCACCTTTAAGAAAAGCCTTACACAACCTAGAGGAGGCTAAAGCAATGTTGTCTTCACCAAAATGAAAACTGGAAATGGCTGACAATTGTACTTTCATTGTGGAGGAACTAGCTCCTTGCTGAAAGATGCCAGACAGGAAATCCAACACCACTGGAACAGAGGCTGTAAAGGGATCCATTGTTCTCTCCAAGGCCCAAATGGAAAAGTGCTTCCATTTTCTGCAATAAAGTTTCCTAGTGGAGTCTTTAAGAGAAGCCACCAGAATGGATTTCACTGGGGATGAAAGACTGGGAGTTCTGGCAATTAACGGAACTGGAGCAACCAGGCTGTCAGTTTGAGGCTGCCCAGATCGGGCGGATGTGCCCCAGACGGATGTGAGATTAGATCCAGGCAGGGATCCAGAACCCACGGGGGAACTAAGAGATGAGACCAAAGGAATGGGAACAAAACCCAACGAGTCCAGAATGGGACAATGAGGACCACTTTGCACCGCAGTCGGCAAGCTTTCTGAAGAAACTTCGGAATGAGTTGCAATGGTGAATAAGCACACAGAACCCCAGGGGGCCAAGCATGGACTAGAGCATCTCTGGGGACTTCCCCAGGTGAGGGAATCAGAGCAAACAACTCGCTGCACTTCACGTTGGAAGGAGATGTGAAGAGATCGCAGCAAGGCCGACCCATGCAAGGAAGATCTCCTCCGCTACTGACCGTTTCAGAGACCACTTGTACGGCTTCAGAATGGCCCGACTCAATCTGTCCGCTAAAATGTTGGAGCACCCCGGCATGTGCATCGCTATCCAAAACCAATTGATGGAGATCGCCCATTCCAACACTCTCATGGTCTCGCGACATAGGGGGTAGGATCTGGTTCTCCCCTGCTTGTTGACATACCAGACAACTGACATGGTCTGACTGAATTGCAATCAATCAGAGAGGGAGGACAGTGTGAAAAGCTTCCAATGCTAAAAGCACTGCCCTCATCTCTAGAACATTTATGTGCAACTTGGTATCTAACTGGAACCACATGCCTTGGACTGTCCTTCCCAAGCAGTGCCCCCCCCCCCCTCCACCAGAGTTGGAAGGCGTCCATTGTCACTGTGGCTTGGACTGGAGACGACACGAAGGGGCACCCTTCTGTTATCTCCGGTGAACTTAACCACCAAAGAGGAGACGTCCTGCAGACGTGACTGATCTTTATCGGAAATTCAATGGGCAGGTCTAGCCAAGACCACTGAACAGCCAGAGTCCATTGAAGAACCCGCATGTGAAGGGGTGCACAAAGGAGAATCGATATGGCGGCAGCCATGGAGCACAGAACCCGGAGAACCTCTCTCACATTTGGAGACTTGGAGTTCGCTATCTGAGCTATGTGGCACCTGAGGTGTAGGATCCTGTCTGGAGTTAAGAATACCTTCATCTGCATTGTACTGGTTGCAATTGGGATTTTCTGAACATTGACTAATTCCCAGTAGATCTGCCAACAGAATGAAATAATCTCGGGCCAGACACAAGTGATGCTTGCTGGGTGCAGCAAAGAGCCAGTCATCCAGGTATGGAAACACCTGAATACCCTGAAGCCTCAGGTGAGCCACTACAACTGCCATTACCTTGGCAAACACCCTGGGGACTGTGGTGAGACCAAAGGGTAGGGCTCTGGACTGAAAATGACTGGCTCCCAGCCCTGAAGCGCAGAAACCTCCTGGAGCTTGTGTATTTTGATGTGGTAGTAAACATCCTGGAGGTCTAACAAGCACATCCAGTCACACACACTGAGATAAGGTAGAATGGACTGTAGGGGGACCATCCGGAATTTCTGTTTGGCTACTGACAGGTTTAATGTTGACAGGTCTAGAATGGGCCTGAGGTCCCCAGTCTTTACTTGCACCAAAAAGAACCTTGAGCAGATGTCTGATCCGGACTGATGGGGGGGGGGGGCGCCAGTTCGATGGCTCGTTTGAGAAGCAACTTTGAAACCTCAAGAGCTGCGGCCTTTCTGTGAGCAGATGGAACATCGGGGAGGTGTTTTGTAATATTTGGAGGGGAAACAAATGGGATAGAGTAACCTCTGGATATTATCTGTAAAACCCAGCAATCTGTTGTAATGGACTCCCATGTCGCTGGGTGCAAGGACAATCTTCCCCCGACTGCCTCCAGAGTAGGAGTCGGGCAATCCCTTAGGGCTGCTCACCGGGGTCTATCAGAAAAAGGTTACCTATACCCAAAATTCCTGGGACCCCTCTACCTCTGGGTCAGCGTCGATCCTGTCCCCCTCTGCCTCTGGGGGAGTAGTTGTCCTGAGAATCCCGGGAAAACAGATTTTCGGAACCACATCTTCTGCCCTCTCATTCCTAGAGAAGGACTGCTGAGGGTTAGTGAAGTGGATCCTGACGGCAGAAAGTCTTCCAGTCCTTTTCGCTCTGGGCAAGTGTGTCACGTACTGTTTTCCCAAAAAGGGAAGAACCGTCTTGGGGAACGCTGATAAACGACACCTTGAAAGGGTCTGCAAATTAACACAACCTGAACCAGGCATGACGCCTCATGGCTATGCCCAGCCACCCTAGCTGCTCCTTCCTGGCATGGGAAAGGAGTCGCATCAACGTGTTTGAGACTGACTTCAGAGTAGACATTTTCGCCGAGAACAACTATCCTGTGGCAGTAAAGACTCTGGGGGCGACTCAGAGAAGTCCGAAGCAAGGACTCACTGAAGCTGGATCACATGTGCCAAATAATTCAGCGCACGGATTGAAAAGGTTGCTGAGGAATAGACACTTCCCAAACCTATCTACCGACCTGGACTCCTTATCCGGAGGGTGGACTAAAGAACTCTCCAGTGCTAGTTCCTTCTTTGTGGCCGCTGCAACCAACATAGCATCAACTGGGGCTCCTTTCGACCAAGGTTGTCTGTCGGAAAGGGGAGATAAAATCTTGTCAGGGTGTTTGCGGATGGACTCTACGGTGTCAGGCTCCTTCCATGCCCTTGTGGTGATGAGGTTCACCAAGGGGTCCGCTGGCAGGGAGACCTAAGAAGTAGATGGGCCCATGCCAAAGGCATCCAGGAACACTTACTCATCCCCAGAAGGTTTTGGGGCTTAACCAGCCCTCTGGAGGAGGATCTCCATAATTTCTCTGAAGGAGACGCCTTCAAGAGGTGACCTGAGGGAAACTTCTCCATTTAAGTCAGTGTCCATAGTGAGGTACCCTCTTCAGTGGGACTCTCAAAAGGGGATTCGTGAGCCACAGGTGTTTCCCTCAGGGAAATTAACCTGGGGATCCTCTGGCATGGGCTGCCCATGAGACAGGTTGAAGGGAGTCCTTTCCAAATCCAGGGGGGCCTGGGTGGTACCTGAGGGGATGGGCTGGGGTCTCAATCCCTTGGGAGAGAACCCTCTCCACCACTTCGAAGGCTGAGGGAGAACGGACCTCCTTAGCACCCAGTAAGGAAGATGCCCTCCTCAGATCCGAAGCAAGGACAGGAGCCAAAGCCAGGGTAGCCTGAGGTCCAAGGGAACGGATCAGATCCAAAAAGGTCAGAGCCGAAGAATCCATTCCCTCAGGTCTGACAGCCTGTCAGTGGCTCAGAGAGTCACTCAGATCCGAACAAGTCGGATCCAAGGAACTCAAGCTAACAACCGGAGTCAAGGTTGGAGGAACAGTCTGCGCAGGGCTACCAGCTTCGAAAAATCTCAGATCAAAGAGCCCTAAAGCCAAAGCATGGATCGGGGAAGGAGAGATTAGGTGGAAAAGAGGTATGGAGGTCCCCCCTCCAGAGGGAGAGGGGCCTGGCAAGACTCCCATCTGAATTTGGGTCTGAATAAATCTCTGCATCATCCTGTCCATGTCAGATAGGCTGCAAGTCGACCTCGAAGAGGCCACAGACTCTGATCTGGCTGGTCTGCGCAATGGGGAGGAAAGTCTCAGGTCTGAAGGTTCCAACAGCTTCAGTGAGAAACAAGGAAACCGGAGCAGTGGAGAAACAGGCCCCATGGTCTTAGAAAAGGGACTAAGAAAGAGTTCCCTTCTCTGGGGATCTCTTGGGATGTCTGTCCTTTCTCTTTCTCCCCATCCTCAATGCGCCTTTCTTTATCTTTTTCCTTGAAGCCACGCTGACTGAAGATTTGTCTTTAGAAGACCCATCACCAGAAGACGAGGGAGGTTGAGTCCCTGTCTGGGTGGGAGGCAGAACACTAGAGAGAGGCAAATTCCAACATGGCAGCAGGGAGAAGGCCTTTGGCTACTAACTTGGGCTTCCGATCCCCAAGGGCCCTCAGATTGAAACCAGAACAGATAGCACACTGAGTGGATAAATGTGCCACTCCCAAGCAAATCACACAGTGCGACCATCAGCCGGGGAGAGCTTATGGCCACACTTTCTACATTTTTTGAAAACAGGCTTCGGCTGATCAGCCATAGTCCTGCACCCAAAAGTAAAAACACTACTTACCAGAAAAACCCACACAGAAACACAGGCAGGGGAAGGGCAGGCCTAACTACTACTCACTGCAAAATTTTTTTTTTTTTTTCTTTTGACAGACGAAGAAGCGAGACACTAAACATGGAGAGGAGGGAAAATACTCTAACACACACTAGATACGAGAAATAATACCACTTACTATCCCTGAGCTCAGAGCAAAGGAGACCACGATGCACACTACTGGCACGGCAAACGAGATCTGAGGGAAGATAGGAGATGGTAGGGCATTATGGGTAAGGGAAGGAGCTTGGAGCAGATGCTAGAAAAAAAGTTGCAGGCTTGGACTTGATACGGATCCGTATACCCACAGATTGCAGATAAAATGAACTTTACTTCAGATCAAAAATTTCAGGAGTCGACAGACACTTGCGAACTGCTTCTGCTTCGGGCATGGCAAGACTGACTGATGTAATGGCATCGAATGCATGTTTTATACCCCTGATGACCTGACATCATGGAAAAAACAACAGCACCTGACACGGAAATCCAAATACTCTTATTCAGGCTTGCTGAGGGCTACCTACATGCAGTTAACCTAAATGTCATGACTGCAACAGTGAAACACTAAGAATATCTTGAAGCTAAGCAGGCAAAGTAGATGGCACAACAGGATAGGCTGCCAAAGGTAACATGAATAAGGCCCTGGGTCTCTTCTGTAATGGAGAGGCATCAGGGATCAGTTAGACTGGTAGAGTCTGTGAGGGGGAATGGTGGGTGGGAAGGAATACTGCAATATGGAAGAGGACATCTACGGTTATGGTTAGATTTTACACAACTATTCTTTCCTTCTATTCCTATGTTGCAGTATACTTGGTGTGGGAGAGTACCACAGCTTAGTTTGATGAAAAGTGGGCAGATGCAGAAGATAAATTTTACAAAGCCTTGTAGGACTGCCCTGGCAAATCCTGTGCATGCTTTGGAGATTTGGTCCAATTTGTAATGTTTGGTGAAAGAGTGGATGGTGGACCATGTAGCTGCTTCCATAATGGAAGCTGTGTCCATGCCTTTTTGGAAGACCTTGGAAGTGGCAACTGCTCTTGTGGAGTGCGCCTTAACCCCTACTGGAGGGATTTTTCCATGGTGTGAATAGCAGAAACAGATTATCTTTCTAATCCAGGATGCAATGGTCTGTTTGGTGACTGTCTTGTCCAATGCCCTGGGGTGGAAAGATACAAAGCGTTGTTAGGATTGCCTAATGTCTTTAGTCTTGTTGAGGTAAAGTATCAGTTGCCTGTGGACATCTAGGGAGTGGAGTATACTTCTCCTTTGTTGGTGGGAGAGGGGAAAAGTAGTTTTGTACCTAATATAGTACAAGGAGGCTAGTACGTAAATACAAAACTCACAATCTTCAAAATACGAACCAGGGCAGAAAAGGAATCACAACTTACTTTAGTATCACCAGTTTATTTGACGAAATAAACAGCAAATCACTCCAGCACATCAATACCAAGAAAAACCATCAAAGCACGAACTCCTTGAACACAAACGCTATGTCTCCACACTTGCGTTTTCGTTTCGTTCACTTCCTCAGATGTGAATGAATACATTGTGCTAACTCCTTCACATTTATATATACTCACTAATTAAATAATTGATAATTACCTTTATTTAATGCTTTAATATAAATCACATTCACTATAACCATTTTATGTTTTTCATTTCTTCCTTATATGGTGATCAAAATTTAATATTTTATTTCCTTATAAATCATTTATATTTAAAATGCATGTTTTTAAAAATGTATCTTGTTAAAAATATACTTGTTAAAAACGTATAAAATTAATTTCTTTACTGAAATTTTCTACTTAATACATATACATTGTGTGAACCTTTATAATAAAACTTCATTTACTGTGTTATAGCATCCTCTAGTGGTCAAGAAAGATTTTCCTTTTGTAAAATGCTGTTTAAATATATACATTTGTTTGAAACGGTTAACCTTCTACATTTTAAAAACTGTTAACATCCTACATAACATCAATGCTTCAATAAATAAACAATATGTAAACAATATATAAATACATAAATTATTCACGTCTCCCAAGTTATCATAAAATTACACATATTGCACATTTTGTTTGTACTTATAATTTGGCTGCCCTTATTTTTAGCACTGGGGCTAAGGATACTGTATTATTTAAGCCTGGTGGGTTGTATGCCTCCAATTGGAGTTGCCATAGCAATTCCTTGTATTCTATTGTTTCCTCCCATAACCCACCTCTGACATCCTTCTCTACAACTTCTAATACATAAAAAGTAAATACTGCCTCTACACATTTCATTTTATGTCTGTAAAGAGCATTGTTAATACATTTAGTTTTGATTTCATAGTTATGCTTATAGATTCTGTTTCTTAATCTCCTTTCCGTCTTTCCAATGTAAAAAGCTTCACACTTTTTGCACCAACTCAAATAAACAATGCCCTTAGTTTGGCAGTTAGCATAATTATTACTTTGTATTAAGATGCCCCTACTGCTTATATATACAGTATCTCTAGAACATACAAAGGAACATTGGGAACAGCTCCCACATTTAAAAGTACCCACTCTTCCTTTACTTTTTTTATTCCACTTTGTTTTTGCTTCGAAAAAGTTTTTTAAATTCTTCCCTTTCCTATAGGTGCATTTCAAAGGATGTTTAAATAAAATATCTAGATCTGAAATTTCCCCAAATCTTGTCCATTCATTTTCTACCATTGTTCTAATTTGGTTTGCCTGTCCACTATAATCCAGTACAAAGTTATTATGTCCCTCAAACTCATCACTTCTATTATTTTTGTTCTTTACCATTATTTCATCTTCTTTTCCTAAAATAGGTTGGTATTTATCCTTCCTTCCTTTAACAACTTCTTTCTCGATTTCCTTTATTAGGTTAAGTGGGTAACCTCTCTCCTGAAACATTTTACTTAATTTACCACACTCTTCCTTAAAATCCATATCTCTAGAGGACATTCTACTGCCTCTAACATATTGCCCTTTTATTATACCTTTCTTCTGGTAATGGGGGTGGGCACTATCATATGCTAAAAAGGAGTTGGAATAACTTTCCTTCCTAAAGACCTTGGAATTGTGTGTTCAAGGAGTTCGTGCTTTGATGGTTTTTCTTGGTACTGATGTGCTGGAGTGATTTGCTGTTTATTTCGTCAAATAAACTGGTGATACTAAAGTAAGCTGCGATTCCTTTTCTGCCCTGGTTCGTAGTTTTGTACCTACCATAAATGTAGATGTTAGAGTGCACATACAGCTGCAGTCATCACACTTGGGGTTATCTGCCGTCAGGCGGGTCCTCGGTCGGCCGAATTACAAAGTCTAGGTCCGGCATCAGTTGTCGTCGCTTCTTCCCTGACGTCAGAGCGGCAGGGGTATAAGAGGCAGCAGACGCCATTTTCTTCAGTTTTTCTTGCCCCAGATGTCAGGTGCCCCCAGAAAGGAAGGCAAAACATGATGTTATGCAAACAAACATAAGTAGATAAATCAAAACAGTAGTTGCAAGCAAATACACCATAAAGGAATACCCCAAATAGGTTGTATGATAAAGGTAAACAAGACGAACCATTTCAACTGCAGAACCCTGGTTTATTAGTGCTAGTTTAAAAATACGACATAAAAGTGACAAGTACTAAGCGCTTTCACCCATAAAATAAACCGGGCATCAGAGTACAAAAAAATGTAACAATGGCTTCCATTTAAATAGATGCAACAATTAAATTAATGACGGATTAAAACCAATTATAATTAATTGAATTATTTACACATACCTCAATGTAAACCCTAAAAGCTGCCTTTAAAAAACTGCCTATATCAGGTTATAATGCCAAGACTGGTTTAAACAAATTTTAACAAAAAATAAGCATTCATATAAAATGCAATTAATATCTTTAAAAATTATATGTATAACAATTACATATAATAAAAACTGTAGAAATGTAAAAAAAACTGGTATGGTTAAAAACAATAAAAATAAATGCACCCAATAATTATTAAAATAGGTCATTAAATAAATTGTGATTAAATAAATTGTGATTTATATGCAAGTATACTGGCTATAGAGATATAGTCATTGATACCTGGATGAATACTTGGATTAAGTCTTAGTTGCCATAGACATTCTTTGACATCTAATAATGTCTTGTCATCACCTCCTTTATTATTATTGTGAGGTATTCTATCACAAAGAATAAAAATCTTTTGAAATTGTCACACCTTAAACTGTGTAAAGAGCACTAGTGTCTTTTTTCTTTTTTATATCTCTGACTCGAACATCTACATTTACGGTAGGTACAAAACTGTACTATGTTCATCGTGCATACAGCTGCAGTCATCACACTTGGGTAGAATCCCAAAGCTAAGTAAGGGTGGCTGGTACTAAGCAGAATTAGGAGGGGCTAGAATGCCCTGCAGGACTGCTGTGGTAAAGCCCGCTCTAGATTTTGAGTATAGTGGAAGGTGGTAGTGCTTGGAGAAAGTGTGCACTGAACTCCAAGTTGCTGCTTCCAAAATGTCCTTGGTAGGGACCCGTCTGAGGAAAGCTGCTGAGGTAGCTGTAAACCCTGGTGGAGTGGGATCCGATGTATACAGGCACTGATTTTCCATGAAATGAACAATAGCGTATGCAGTGAGCTATCCATTTTGAAAGAGTCTGTTTGGAAATGGCCTTTCCTTGAGTACCTGTAGCAGAGGACACACAGAGCTGCTCAGATTTTCTGAATGACTTTGTACTGTCCAAGTAATAACGAAGTTGCTTGTGAATGCCCAAGGAATGTAGAAGCCTCTCTCCTTTGTTCTGTGGATTTGGATAAAACGTAGGTAAATGAATAGTCTGATTCAAAGTCACACTGGATACTACCTTTGGCATGAAGGTAGGGTTGGTTCGTAAGGAAACCCTGTCCTGATGGAAAATGATGAATGGTTGCACAGCCATGAGGGCCTGTAGCTCCGAAACCCTACGTGCTGAGGTAATAGCCAGAAGGAAGGCCGTTTTCCATGACAAGTATTGTAGCTCTGCTGTAGCAGCTGGCTCAAAAGGAGGCAGTGTCAGCTTCTCCAATACGAAGTTGAGGTCCCAAGCTGGAGCTGGTGGTTTCCGTGGAGGTTGTATATTTTTTGCCCCTCTGAGGAACTGCCTTAAAAGAGGATGTGAGAATAAAGGAGGATCCGTATTGTACTGTGCTGAAATGGCTGAAGCGTGGATCTTGATGGAAGAGAAGGAAAGGCCACTAACAACTCAGCTAGGTACTGTAAAATCTGAGGTATATTTATTACCCAAGGATTCTGACCCTTAGCTTGATTCCAGGAACAAAATTGTTTCCATTTGGCAGAGTAGCTTTTTCTAGTAGAGGGTCTCCTGGCCTCCAAGATGACATCCTGTACCTCCTTGGAGAGGAGAGTCTGTTGGCAAATTAAGGTATTCTCCATGCAGCTAGATTTAGAGTTCTGAGCTGGCTGTGAAGGGTCTTGTAATTGTGCTGGGACAAAAGAGGAGGAACTTGTGGAAGGATCCATGGAGGTGAGTGTGACAGGCTCTAAGAGAGGATACCAGTGCTGTCGTGGCCAGTCTGGAGCAATGAGAATCATTTGTGGCCTCTCTGCTCTGGTTTTTAATAGGACTTTGGCCAGTAGAGGTAGAGGCGGGAAGGCATAGACTGTCAATGTTGTCCAATTGAGAGTGCGTCCACTTTCCAGGCCTGTGGATGATAGGTCCTTGAGCAGAATTTCTCAAACTGGTAATTTCTGTGGGTAGCAAACAGATCTATGTCTGGCTGTCCCCATGCCAGAGTTATCTTTGAGAAGTCTTGAGGATGCAACTTCCATTCGTGTGGATCTGACATATTTCTGCTTAAGTTGTCTGCCAGTGTGTTTTCCTTCCCTGGCAGGAATTGTGCCTGTAGTTGAATTTGTAATTCCAGTGCTGTGTTCCACAGGATCATGACTTGTCTGCACAGGGGGGTATGAATGCGTTCCCCTCTGTTTATGTACCACATGGCTGTGGTGTTGCCTGTCCTTATTAATAGCTGGCCTGGATGCAGTAGGTCTTTAAAGGTCATAAGAGCATTTTGCACAGCTAGCATCTCCTTTTGGTTGATGTGTAGGTGCATCTCTTTTTGGGACCATTTTCCCTGAATACACTGACCTGCCATGTGTGCTCCCCAGGTGTAGTCTGAGGCGTCTGCTGTGATTATTTGAGTTGCTTGTGGTAAGCAGAAAGGAAAATCCGTGTTTCTTTGGCATGCTTGAGCCCACCACAAAAATTCTTTTTGAAGGCATGGAATGAGTGGTATAATTGTTTCCAAGCTGTGGCTGTGTTGAGACCATAGGTTTTTTAGGTACCATTGCAGTTTCCACATATGCAACTTTGCAAATGGTATTAGTAGGATACAAGATGCCATGAACCCCAGAGTCTGCAGGATTTTCCTTGCAGTTAGCCTGGTTAAAGTTGCCATTCTGTTTAAATAGTGCGACAGGTGCCCTTGTTTGTCTGGCGTGAGGTAGGTCATCTGGGTTGTTGCGTTTAAGCTTGCACCCAGGAAAATTATCTGTTGAGAAGGTATTAGTTTTGATTTCTTTTTGTTCACTGTGTACCCCAGGCAGTTTAACAGTTTCATTACAAACGCCAGATGTTGCAGTATAATGTCCTTGCTGTCTGCTTGGATCAGGCAGTCGTCCAGATATGGGTAAGATTTGGATTCCTCGTCTGCAGAAGGCAATTACTGATGCCAGGCATTTCGTAAACACTCTGGTCGCAGTAGATAAGCCAAAGGGCAATGCAGAGAATTGGTAATGGGTTGAACCTGCAAGAAATCTGAGGTATCTTCTACAATCTTGTCTGATAGGAACATGCAGGTATGCCTCCTTGAGGTCCAACGTTACCAGCAGAGACTCCTTGCCCAGCATGGGAAGAAGCTGCTGTAATGTGAGCATCTTGAATTTTGGTACCTCTAGATTTGTGTTTAGAATAGATAGGTCTAAGATGGGTCTCCAATCTTTGTCCTTCCTTGGTACCAGAAATAGCCTTGAATAAAAACCTTGACCTTGTTCTTTTGCAGGTACCTCTTGAATTGCTGTCATAACCATGAGAGCGGTAATTTGCCTTTGTGCCTCTGCCCATTGATTTTGTGGCAGGTTTGGCATGCCTCCCATTTTTGGAAGGGTGTAAAAGTGGAACCTTGTAGCCTCTGTCTATAATATCCAGAATCCATTTGTCCTTTGTAACAATGTGCCAGTTTTTTGAAAATAAGGCCAGTATTCCCGCCCAAAGGTGCTGCCATTATAGCTTTGCTTGGCAGGCATAGGGGAAAGTCATTGCGTTTGTTTTCTAAATGTCTGTGGTCTATCTTATCTACCTCTTGGGGCTGGTGTTTGCCACTGTCTAGCTCTAAGATCCTTGAGGTTGTCCTCTACTCCTTGGGCGTCTGTATCTGCCCCTTTGGGGTCTGTCCGTGGCTGGAAAGGACCAATTTTTTGAAGGCCAGTTTCTGCTGAAGCGTGGAGGCTGCACCTGCAAGAAATCTTTAACTGTTTGCATAGATTTTGCTTTTTCCTCCAATTTCTTTAGTACCTTCTCAGCTTTAACACCGAACAATACATCTTTTTGTAGTGGTGCATCTAATAACTTTGCTTTGACATGATCTGGTAAAGTTTGCTCTTTGAGCCAAGCATGTCTACGTATGACAGACCCCGTGACAGCTGCTCTACATAAGGCCTCTAAAGCATAAAAACCACACTGCAAGGTATGTTTCCCCACTTGTTCTGCTCCATGCAACAAATCCTGCAACTTTCAAGTCTGGTTGTTCTGTTTGTGTCATTTTGCTTTTCAGCTGAGATAGCAAGAACTGTTGGTATTTTAACATATGAAATTGACAGTTTAATGCCCTCATGGTTAAAGTGGCTGATGTATACACCTTTTTCCCCCCACCTTTCTAATGCTCTGGAATCTCTCTCTGAAGGTAAAGGGTTTTTAGCAGTAGAGGCCTTAATCCCCTTGGGACCCTGTGAAATTGTTTCTGGGTCAGCAGTATGGCTTTTATAAAGAAACTGGTGAGAATCAGGAACCCGGTAATATCTGTCTGGTTTAACAGGGGCTGGAGGTAATGAGTCTGGATTAAGACCGGCGTCTGCGTACACATCATCAAAAATATCTAAGACAGGAGGAATAGCCAGGGGCCTATGCTGGGGAAGTAGTAGAAATTCCCTGAGCCTTTTCTTGGAATCAAAGTAATCTTGGCCTTCCCAGTGGAAGTGCTCTCTCAATGTATGCAGGGTTTCCCCAAAAGAGTAGTCCTCAGGGGGGGGGGGGGACAGAGGGAATGGACTCCTCAGCATCAGAGTCTTCAAATGGGGAATGGTCTGAGGTAATACAAGCCTGGTCTGAGGAAGGGTAGTCTACCTCCAACCTGGGTCTTTTGTCTGAGGGGGGTTGAGAACCCCTGATGAGAGTAATCAAATCCTCAGCCATTTTAAGCATTTGCTTCTTAGGCATGGGGCCTTGAGAGGGGGTCTGAGGACCCTGTTTTTTTAATTTTCATTGCAGCTTTAGATTTAGTGAACAATTTAATAGAGGAGGTGGTAGGCCTGAAAACGCCTTCAGAAATGGCAAGAATCGCTAAATTTTCTGTTTCCCCGCCAACCGTGGTGTTGGTATCTGCAGAGGGAATGGAGACAGAGGATCCTGCGACTTCGGGTAATGAAGTCGACGGTAGTTTCATGGGTAGTCAGGGGCTGTGTAGACGCCTCGCTGAGAACCGGAGAACCGGTAGTCAGCCTAAGCGTGATCTCAGTACTCTGAGCAGGCCTCGGATGTCCGTCCTTATCCTTGCGTTTTTTTGCCTAAAACTGGCGGTGTATCCGACTACATGAAATAAACTTTTTGCCAAAATAATGAAGGGTGAACTCCGCCCGGCGCTTAATAGTGTGCTTGTTAAACCTAGCACAAAAACGGCAGGCCGAGACGTCATGGTCAGGCCCTAAGCAAGGTATACAGTAAGAGTGAAAATCCTTATGCGGAATTTGCTTCCCACAAGAAATGCAATTAACTTTGATATCGGTCTGAGGCAAGAAAAGTTTCCCCAACGGGGTACTTGGCTTTAAAGAAGACTTCGGCTGAAATACTATTTGTAAATCTCAGGCGATGGTCAACCAGCACTTGCGAACTGCTTCTAATTCGGGCACCGCACGGCAAAAAAGACTGAAGAAAATGGTGTTGGCTGCCTCTTTTATACCCCTGCCGCACTGACGTCAGGGAAGAAGCTATGACAACCGACACCGGACCTAGACTGTGGAATTCGGCCGACCGAGGACCCGCCTGATGGCAGATAACCCCAAGTGTGATGACTGCAGCTGTATGCACAATGAACATCTGGGTAGGTGAATGGATTGATTTTTGAGACAAGTCAATGACTACCTTGGACATGGAGGGGTTAGTCCTCAGTGTGACACTGTCCCTGTGAAAGATGGTGTAAGGTGAGCATGCTATTAAGGCTTGTAGCTCGGAAACCCTTCTGGCAGAGGTAATAGCCACTAACAGTACTGTTTTCCAAGTACAAAACGGCAGATTAGCTGTATTAGCTGGTTCAAATGGGAGCTGGATGAGTTTTTCCTGGATGAAGTTCAGGTCCCATAGAGGAGCGATAGGCTTTTTAGGTGGTCTGATGTGTAATACCCCTTTAAGGAAAAGTTTCATTTGTAGCATGGATAACAAGGGAGGCTCAAGAGGTAAGCAGGCAGATAATGCGGAGAGGTGCACTTTCACTGATGAATAGTAAAGTCCACCCTTTATAAGTTGACATACATCATGAAAGGACTAGGGAGCGTCAGCCTCGTAAGGGTCCCTTTCCTGTCCCAGACACCACTGAGTAAATCTTTCCCATTTAGCAAGGTATGATTTTCTAGCAGTGGATTTCCTGGCTTCCCTCAGGACTGATAGCACATCCTCTGAATAGTGGTGTCTGAAAGGGGTTAGTAAGCTATCACCCATACAGTCAAGGATAACATTTTCAAATGTGGGTGCAGGAGAGTTCCTTCATAATGTGTCAGGTGGTCTATCTTGTGGGGTAACTTGCAGTGATTGCTCTTGGCTAAATTGTGTAGAAAGGTGAACCAGTGCTGAACTGGCCAGTAGGGAGTCACTAGCAAGATTTTTGGTTTGTCCTTCCTGATTTTCAGGATGACTTTCTGAATTAAAGGGAAAGGATGGAAGGTGTAAAGGAACTTCCCCTAACAGGTGAAACTGAAGGCGTCTACTCTCCAACCTTGGGGCGAGTAAGTCTTTGTGCAGGTGGTCTGCAGCTGCCTGTTCTGGGGGTAGGCAAACACGTCTATTTGTGGAGAGCCCCACCAATGGACTATGTCTAAGAAGACCGCCCTTGTCCAGCATTCATTAGTGTTGTGGAGAGGATGTTCTGCTCAGGTAGTCTTGCTTGCTTGTCCTGCGAAGGGATGTAGCTGGCCTGCAGGGATAGGCTGTGCTTGTATGCTAGGTCCCAAATTAGTAGGGTTAGCCTGCACAATTGGTATGCCTTGGTACCTCCTTGTTTGTTGATGTACCACATTACAGTGGTATTGCCCGTCACTATCAGAAGAGGACCTGGTAGCATTAGGGGTATGAAGGTCTGTAGAGATAAAAACTGCCATCATCTCCTTTACATTGACGTGTCTGGTTTTCATGGGAGGATGCCACTGGGCTTGGACTAACAGTGCAAGGTGGCTCCCCAACCTGAGTCTGAGGCATCTGTATGCAATATGTGTGGGGTGAAGGGGCTGCAGTGGAAGCCCCGGGTTTAGTTGTACCTGTTGGATCCACCAAATGATTTCCTTCTTTAAACAGGGAAGGAGGATAACTTGTTCCAAGTGACTCTGGTGGTGTGACCAGATACTTTTGAGGTACCATTGCTGTTTTCGCATATGCATTCCGGCCAATGGTATCATAAGAATGGTTGCTGCCATCAATCCCAGGAGTCGAAGGAATTGCCTTGCAGTGACCGTCTGGCAGAGCAAGACTTCCTGGAAGTGGGAAATTAAAAACAGAACCTTGCCCTGTGGGAGAAAGGCTTTCATTTGTTTCGTATTGGTTCTGCAACCTAGGAATTTCTTGTCCATGTCTGGGTTCAGGGAGGACTTCTTGAGGTTTGCGTGAACCCTAGACTTTGTAGAAGGGACACCGTGAAGTGTAGAGGTCTTAAGAGGGAATCATCGGACTGTGCTAGGATAACAATGTCATCCAGATGTGGGTAAATCTGGATTTCTTGGATACTGCAGGATAAACCAAAGGGCAAGGCCTTAAATTGGAAGTGCGATGATGGGCCAGAGAAACGCAGGAAATGTCTGTGCGAGGCCCTGACGGGAATATGCAGCTAAGCACCTTTTAGGTTCAAGATTACCATGAAAGCATTTGAGGGTATGAGGGGTAAGAGTGGGAAGTGACAGCATTTTGAAGGAGGGTACCAGCAGGTAAAGGTTTAGGAAGGAGAGATCCAAAATGGGTCTCCAGGGACCGTCCTTTAGAGGGACCAGGAACAGACAGGAGTAAGATTCCTTTCCTCCTCCTCATGTGGGAACAGGCTCTACTGTGCCTTGTTGTTGCAGGGCTGACAATTTGTGGAAGGAGATGGCACACTTATTTTATTTTTTTTTTTTGGGGGGGGGGGTGCCCTTCCAGGGGGAATATGACTCCAAGATAGAAAGTATCCTTTTTGAATAATGGTTAATACACCCATTGGTCTGTGGTGATTTTTTGCCAGAAAGGGAAACAGTGGGTACAGCGAGCTGAGAGGGGCAGATGGGCAAGGCAGTCACGCACTATTAGAACGTCCCTGTCCTGAAAAGGTAGTCAAGGCTGAGGAGGTGGGCCAGTGGGCCTGGATGAAGAATGTTTTCTAGTTCCTCTTCTGTGTCCGGAGGCGGCAGCAGAATGCGGGTTGCATCTAACAAAGCTAGCCTTAGCCGGGTAGTTCCTAAAAAATTTAGGTACAGGGGATACCAGGAGATGTTTCATGTCCTGAAATGCATTGTTTTTTTCTTGCAGATTCTTATGTAGGTCTGCAGATTACTTTCCAAAGAGGAAGTCTTGATCCGGGGGGGGGGTGTCCCAAGATTTTGGCCTTGAAGTCCACTGGCAGATTCTGTAGTTAAGAAAAGAATATCTCCTAAGGACAGATGCTGCAGAGTGAGCAGATGCTTCTGCAGCATCATAGCTGCATATTATGGAGTGTCTAGCCACTTGTAATGCTAAGGATAAGTTGGAGAAGATATCCATTTTAATGGGACTGCCAGGAATTGAAGCCAGCATACAGGTGGCTTGGGAAATTAATTCCATGGCATACTTAATCGTGCAAGTTTCATAGTTAATGGCGCTGAAGGCCAAAGTGGAGGAAGTGTACACCTGCTTGCCTATCCTATACATGGATTTGCTATCTTTATCCATGTGCAATAGGGAGGCAGAAGATAACAACCTAGGCTGTTTATCAGGGGCAGTGGCAATCACTGCTGAGTCTGCTAAGGGTGGCACTATGGAGGAATTTTTGTTCCTCTAGCACCTTGTAGAAGCAGTCAGGGTGCTTAGGTGCAGGAGGCTGTGAGTCAGGTGTTCTAGAGGCAGCAGTAATGGCATCCAAGTATGCAAGAAGAACAGGGCATACAGCTGAAGGGGAGGGGGACTCCACTTGCAGCAGTTCAAAGTATCTTTTTTGGGTTTCTGTCATTTGGGAAGTATCCTATTTGAAACGGTCTTATTTTGGTGATGGTTTCACCAAATGTAATATCTTCAGGTGGAGAATCCCCTTCCACAGAATCCTCCTCAGGAGAATCATACTCCTTGGGAGAAGCAATCTGGGATGCATGAGAGATGGATTCATCCAAGGAACAGTAGGTGGACTCATGTTCTTCAAGGAGGGGAGACATGGGAATAGAAGCAGCAGAGGGAGGCATAGGGCTTAGCAGAGGCAATGTAGTTGGGGGTGAGGCATAAGGCCCAAGGGCCATAAATGCCTGCATAAAGGAAGAGGTGAAGGCCTCCCAGTCTGGAGGGCCTTCAGAAATAGGTGTAATGCAATTCTTTTCTGCTTCTTTTTGGTTGGAGTCTGTCTAGAGCAGAGTTTGGCAGTGACTATCAGAGGTATGGATCCCATTAGAAGGAACCACAAGGTCTGGTTCCCCCTAGACATAGACAGGTGGTGTTTGAAAAAGCTCCGTGGACATGCCAGACATTGGATGTACATTGGCCTCCACGAGGGAGGTCGATGGAGCCAACAGATCTGCCGATCACTCCTTAACTCCCTACATCAGTAGTTGGGGGGTGTCCGGGTGCTAGGCTGCAGGCGATAAAAGCCTAGGCATCTTGGCCTTCTTACATGGAGGTTCTTCGGCGGCCTCCGAAGCGGGATCCATCCTGAGAGCCGGCCGTTTGAGGCGGTCTTCTAAGTAAAGGTTTAAAGCTGCCATACTTCGTAAGGTCTTGGACAAAAGATTTACAAATGGGGCAGGCGTTCCAGTAGTCTTCCCGGCCAAAGCAGAAAAGGCATTTGTCATGGGCATCCTTATGGGTAATTTGGCGCACGCACTGGCACTTTCCTTTTTCCCCCTGACATCAACTAAAGGCTACAAAAACCAAGACTAAGCAAAGCAGAAGACTGGTAAAAAAAAATTAGAAATGCAAAAACCCAGCAGGTTACTTGTCTAAAGTCGATCAAACATCTGAAGAGATCGCACGATGCAAAATTGTCTGCGGCTGAAAAGTTCAAAGGATTGTGCGTGCAGATATACTTAAGGTCCTTCGTTTATGGTCCGTGTGACGTCACACACAGCTGCAACAGCAGAGCTGAACTCTTTGTACAGGAAGTGACGTACGAGTCGCCTGAAGCCAGGAAATCCCATACCAAGAATACTACAACATAGGAATAGAAAGACATCTTTATTTTCTGCTGAAGCTGCTGGTTCAAAGGGGGGCAAGATGAGTTTCTCTAACACTAACTTTAGGTCCCAAGCTGCGGTAGGAGTTGTTCTGGGTGGCATCAAGTTGCTAGCCCCTCTGAGGGCCTGTTTGATGAAAGGGTGTGAGAAAAGAGGTTGCTCAATGCTGAAATGAGCAGAAATATCAGAGGCATGAATTTTAATAGAGGAAACTTATAGACCACTGTGTAGTACGTCAGCTAGGTAATCCAGAATGAGAGGAAGGGAGGGCTGTGCCATATAGGCTCCCTTAGCCTGGATCTAGGTGCAGAACCTTTTCCATTTGTTAGCATAAGACTTTCTAGTGCTAGGGCGTCTGGCCTCACGTATAACATCTAGAACATGTTTACTGAGACTGGCAGCTTGTACAGTGGTCAGTGAATAAGCCAGGCCGCCAAATTAAGAATCTGCAATTGGGGATACATGAATTCTCCCTCCCTCTGGATCAAGGGTGTTGGGATCTGAGGGAGATGACAAGGTGACAGAGGGGACAGGTTGCGCGGCAGTGGGTACCACTGCTGGCATGGTCAGTCTGGGGTAATCAGGATTGCCCTTGGTTATTCCTCCTTTAATTTGGGCAGTACCCTGGTAAAGAGAGGTAGTGGGGGAAATGCAGAGAGAGGCTGACCCACTGGAAAGATAAAGCATCCACTATCCAGGCCCTGCAGTGAAGCTCCCTGGTGCAGAACTTGCTGAGCTGATGGTTGGAGTGGGAAGCAAAGATGTCTACCTTCGGGGTGCCGCATTTCCGAGTTATAAGGGTAAAGGTTCTTTGTTTAGCTGTCACTTGTGCAGGTCTAGAAGATTTCTGCTTAAGTTGTCTGCCATAGAATTTAGAGAGCCTGGCAGGAACTGTAATAACATGTGTAGCTGCATGGCTGAGGTTGTGTGCCAAATTGTCATGGCAAGCCTGCATAGAGAATAGTAGTGAATCCCTCCCTGCTTGTTGATATACCACATCAATGTGAAGATGTCCGTTTTGAACAATAGAGCCCATTGGAAGAGGTCTGAAAGCTGTCAATGCATGTTGGACAGCTAACACCTGATAGGCTGATGTGCAGATATATTTGATGTGGGCTCCATTGCTTCTGTATGCACCTGCCATTCAGGTGTGCACCCAGGCATAGTCTGATGCATCTGTGGTGAGAGTCTGGGTGGCGTGGGGTGGTGAGAAGGGCAGTCCCTTGTGGTAGCACGCTGCTGCCCACCAAAGGAAATCTTTCCTTAGACAAGGTATCAATGGTATAAGTTTCCAGGTCTTGAGATTGTTGACACCAAAGGATTTTTGAGTACCACTGAAATTTCCTGATATGCACTCTGGCACACAGAATGAGTAGAATGCAAGATGCCATGAACCCCAGAGCTTGCAGGATTTTCCTTGCGGATAACTGGGGTCTGGGTGGCTAGTTGAGAGAAATAGGTGGTGAGATAATTTTGCTTTTCTGGTGTAAAGAATGCCATCTGGGATGCTATGTCCAGGCTTGCTCCCGGGAATATAATTTTTTGGGTGGATACTAGTTTGGGTTTCCTTTCGTTGATAGTGTACCCTAGGGAGATCAGTAAATCCTTTACAAGTCAGGTGCTTGAGCAGCTATTCCTGTCTGCCTGAATTAGGCAGTCTAAATATGGGTAAATTTGAATATTTCTTTGCCTGCAAAAAGCAATGGCCGGAGCCAGGCACTTCGTGAAAACTCATAGTAAATAAACCACAGGGAAGTGAAGAGAACTGAAAGTGCAGAGATCCAGCCCTGAAACGTAGGTATTTCCAGCATGATTCCCTGATTGGGATGTGTAAGAAGGCCTCTTTAAAGTCTAGGGTGGCTAGCCAGGCATCCTTGCAGAGCATAGGTAGTAATTGCTGAAGGGTGATCATTTTGAATTTTGGTACCACCAGGAAGGTGTTTAGAACCAATAAATTGAGGATGGGGCACAAGGAGCCCTCTTCTCTGGGTGCCAGGAAGAGCCTGGAGTACAAACCTTAGACTATCTGTTGTGCAGGAACGTGCTCTACTGCCCTCATGGAGAGCAGGAAGAGTACTTCCTTTTTGGCCTCTGCCCACTGGTTTACAGGTAAATCTGGGAATCATTTTGCAGTTGGTAGAGTATGGAAAGAAAATTTGTATGCTTGGAACACTATGTTGAGGACCCAGTGGTCGTTGGTAATGGTGGCCCAGGTGCTTGCACTGAAGGAGTTTTCGTCCAAGTGCATGTGGGCAGAGGGAAGGGGTGGTAGTGGAGTTATTTTGAGTTCTTACGGTGAGAGGTTGCTTTGCACTCCCTGGCTTAGAAATGGAGGCACTACATTGCTTTGATCTCTGCATTCCCTGTGGCTGTTGGGGGGGGGGGGGTCTGCTTCCTCGGGATCTGGGGTGAACTGACCTGGAGGGGGCAGGAAAGAACCAGTGTTTGGAGGGGCAATGCCAACTGAACCTGAATGTATAGACATGCAGGAAATAATTCATTGTCTGCATAGATTTAGCTTTTTTCTTCCATCTTTAAGACCTCCTCTGCCTTGGTGCCAAATAAGTTGCCTTTGTGCAAGGGTGCATCCAAAAGTTTAGATATGACATGGTCTGGCAAGGGCAGTTCCTTAAGCCAAGCATGCCTTCTAAGGACGGAACCAGTGACTGCTGCCTGCAAGATGCTTCTAGGGCATCAAAACCACAGTGTAAGGTGTGCTTAGTTATTTGACTTGCAGAATACATTAAGACTTCCAACTACTTTCTGCACAAGTAGGAAAAGTTATGTTTTGTTTGAGGAGTTCCATGGTATGCTGCTGGAATTTTCGCACATGGAACTAAAAATTTAGTGTTCTAACAGCAAGAGCTGCAGAGGTGTATACTTTTTTTTTTTTTTTACCTCATCTGTCTAATGCTCGGGAATCCCTATATGAGGGGGTGGGATTCTTCGCAGAAGTTGCTTTGATTCCTTAAGAACCATTGGGGATAAAGTACAGTTTTGTACCTACCGTAAATGTAGATGTCCGATAGGCATGCATCTGCAGTCCTTACAAATGGGTTGTCCTGTCATCAGGCAGCCCTTCGGTCGGCCGGATTCCAAAGTCTGGGTCTGGCCTCGGCTGGTGTCGCACTTCACCCGACGTCATAGCTGCAGTTCTTCGGGTATAAAGGCATCAGCCGACGCCATTTTCCTCAGTGTTTCTTGCCCCAGATGCCAGGTGCCCTCTAGGAAGGCAAAATTTGGATAAATGCAAATGGTTCCAAATAGTAGAGAGCAAACAAAAAATAAGCATGTATGTACATATATACAAATACACCATAATAGATTCCCCCAGCTAGCTACAAGATTGGCAAATACCCTAGGAGTACCACAGAGGGGAAGGAGGGTGGGTAATCCTGACTGCAGATGCATGCCTATCGGACATCTACATTTATGGTAGGTACAAAAAGTACAGTTTTGTACCTACCATAAATGTAGATGTCCGAGAGGAATGCATCTGCAGTCCTTACAAATGGGTTGTCCTGTTGTCAGGCAGCCCTTCGGTCGGCCGGATTCCAAAGTCTGGGTCTGGCCTCGGCTGGTGTCGCACTTCACCCGACGTCATAGATGCAGTTCTTCGGGTATAAAGGCATCAGTCGACGCCATTTTCCTCAGTGTTTCTTGCCCCAGATGCCAGTTGCCCTCTTGTATGGCTAAATTTGGATAAATGCCAATGTTTCCAAATAGTAGAGAGCAATCACAAAAAATAAGCATGTATGTACATATATACAAACAAATACACCATAATAGATCCCCCCCAGCTAGCTATAAGATGGGCAAATACCCTAGGAGTACCACAGAGGGGAAGGCGGGTAATCCTGACTGCAGATGCATTCCTATCGGACATCTACATTTATGGTAGGTACAAAACTGTACTATGTCCTTCAAGGATGCATCTGCAGTCCTTACAAATGGGTAGAATACCATAGCTAACCTAGGGGAGGAGGAAGAAGAAATTATGGTGTAGTTAGGATCCCTTGCAAAACAGCAGTGGCAAACCCTGCTCGGGATCTAGAGTATAAAGGTAAGTTATAATGCTTGGCAAATGTATGCACGGAGGTCCACGTAGCAGCCTCTATAATGTCCTTGGTAGCCACTCCTCGTAAGAAAGCTGTGGTAGTGGCTGTAGCCCTTGTAGAGTGAGGCCTGATGTTCTCTGGAGTTTTCTTTCAATGGTAGGAGTAACAAAATCTAATGCAATTTCCTATCCACTTGGAGATTGTCTGTTTTGAAATTGCTTTTCCTTCCCTTCCTGTTGCATATGCTACCAGTAGCTGGTCAGTTTTTCTATTGCCCTTGGTCCTGTCCAGGTAGTAGCGTAACTGTCTATGTACATCCAAGGTATGCAACAGTCTTTCTCCCCTGTTCTGTGGGTTGGGGAAGAATGTAGGTAGGTGGATAGCCTGATTTAAAGATACTCTGGATACCACCTTAGGCATACATGTAGGATTTGTTCTCATGGACACTATCTTGATGGAAGATCAGGAAGGGTTGCACTGCCATTAATGCCTGTAGTTCAGATAACCTTCTTGCTGAAGTGATTGCCAGCAGGAAAGCAGTTTTCCATGATAAGAATTGTAATTCTGCTGTTGCTGCTGGTTCGAAAGGAGGAAGTGTCAATTTTTCTAGCACAAAGTTCAAGTCCCATGCTGGCAATGGTGGTTTCCTAGGAGGTTTTACATTTTTAATTCCTCTCAGAAAAGTACAGTTTTGTACCTACCATAAATGTAGATGTTCGAAGATCCACATTGCTGCAGTCCTTACATATGGGTAGTCCGCTGTCCTCGGTCGGCCCGAATACCAAAGTATTAGTTTTTAAACCTGTGCTTAAACCATTGCAACTCCCTTGTCAAACAGGATAAGAGTGTATTTGCAAACTCTTAAGGGTGAAGGTGTTGCTTCCAGACTGTCCTCAGAAACCACTGAAACTTCATGTGCAGCCTTAACAAGGGTACCATGGGACTCGTGGAGGCCATGAAACCAGAGTGTCAAAGGAATCGTCTGGCCATGAGAGATCGAAGTCTGACTATTGCCTGAAAGTAAGTGGTGGACTGTATTTCTTCTGACGGTAGGCAAGCCATCACTGGAACAGAGAATTCTGCATCGCAAGAAAATATGATCATAGGAAAGGATCAAAGATTTAAGGTGAAACCCAAACTTCTCAGAAGGGACCCTACAAAATGCAGGTATTCCTCCACTTCCTGGGGGGATTGAGACTTGGATGAGAAGAACATCCAGATAGGGGAAAATCTGCATCCCCTGTACTCTGTAGAAGGCTATGACAGGGGCTAAACAGTTTGTGAATACTCTAGGGGCCGTAGATAAGACCAAATCGCAAAGTACAGAATTCAAAGTGAGAGGAATCCACAGAGAAACCCAAGAATTTCCTGAAACTGGGAATAATAGGAATGTGGAGATGCGCATCTTTTATGTCTAAAGATACCATATATGCCAGAGTAATAATCAGGGGAAGGAAAGTAGGAAGGGATAGCATCCAAAAGAAAGGGACCTTTATAGAGGTGTTCAGATGAGACAGAGCCATGACAGGTTTTCCATGGGCCTTCTTTCTGGGGACCAGAAAAGTACAGTTGTGTACACTTACCATAAATGTAGATGTTAGAGTGTATTCACTGTTGCAGTCATTACATTTGGGTAATCTGCTGGCAGCTTGCCCTCGTAGGTTGGTACTAGGCTATCGGCCCTAGGGCCTATACAAGCCTAGCCATAACAATTCCCTGGCTATTTCTTCCCACACTATTTCCCTGGACCCCTAACAAGGCGACTGATGTGATCCCGGGGTGAATTTCCTCCCATCCAATCGTCAAGGTTCCTTTTGAAGAGGGCCAAAGAGGCACCCTGCTTGACATGTATGGGCAATCTATTCCTGAGTCTGGGGAGTCTCCGGGTCAGGAACCTATCCCTCCAGCATGTTTTGTTTATTGTGATAAGGTTTAGATCCCTGGAGCGTGTGGCTCTGAGGGACTGGGATTTCTTTAAGTGTAGCATGTCCAACAGCTCTGGGTTTGACATGGCCTTGTATGTTAAGCAGAGATCGCCTCTGAGTAGGCTATATGCAACAGAGTATAGTTGGAGTTAAGACAGTCAGCGTAGGGCATCTGCTTTAGGCCTGTGATTCTTTTAGTGAGGTATTTCTGCGGCCTTTCCAGTCATTGCAGATGTCTTGAGATGTACATACCAAACTGGGCGCTGTATTCTATAATGGGTCTAATGAGGGATGAGTACAGTGGGACAATGACTTCCTTTTTTCTGGGCGAAAAGCCCTTAGTGATGAGGTGTCCAACATAGGATTTCCTGACTGTTGTGGCGATGTGGTTATCGAAGGTGAGACCACTGTCCACCTGTGTCCCCAAGTCTCATCACACTTTCGGTGTTTAGTGTACTGCCACCTATATGGTAATTCACGGATACATGTCTTTTCCCCAAATGGGAATAACTATACATTTCTTGGCATTGAGCTCGAGCCAATGGCTCTGGCACCAAGCATCTGTTTCTGAAAGGCCCTTTTGCAGAGTATCCACATCATTTGGGGATTCAATAATGGCTCCCAGTTTGCAGTCATCTGCGAACGTTGTTAGCCAAAGTCCCTTAGTGTTGGCCTGTACTTCAGAGAAGTAGATGCCAAACAAGAGCGGTCCCAGGACTGAACCCTGAAGTACTCCACTTGTCTGCAGCTGGATTTGGAGTGTGCTACTTTTACAGTGCGGGTTCTGTTAGTAAGCCAGTTGGCAACCCATCAATTGACATGGGGATTAATGCCTAGCTTATTAAGTTTATCCATGATTCCAGAGTGGGAGATGGTGTCAAAGGCCTTGGCAAGGTCCAGATAGGCTGTGTGGACTGCTTTACCCTCGTCCACGGCTCTGGAGACGGATTTGAAAAAGTCAATCAGATTTAGGAGACAAGATTGGCCCTTATCAAACCCAAACCGGGTGGTGTCCAATGTTTGAAGGTTGACAATGTCTGTTTATAAGTTCCCTGATAATACGTTCCATGGCCTTGCAGATCAGGCTTGTCAGACTGATGGGGCGGTAGTTCCCAGGATGCAAGGTGGATGCCCCCTTGTAGAGTGGGATAACTGTAGCTGTGCGCCACTCAGTGGGCACGAAGCTTGAGGTGAGGCTATGATTAAACATGACACTTAGGTGAGGTGTCAGTTAATTTTGTAGTTCATGTAATAAATAGCCTGGGATGTCATCTGGTCCCATAGATGCTGCATTCTTGGCTTTGGAGTGCGATTTTAACCTGTGTGGCCGTTACCGGAATTTGACAATCTTCCGGTATTGAGATGGGCCGTTTAGGGGATTAAGTTGGCATTGAATAATCTGCCAGGATAATGGCAATATCCTTGGGATTATATTTACTGCCATTCTGTTGTAACTCAGCAGATCTGAGCATTGCCATTTAGATTCTTGACAGTTATAGAATGCTTTGTGGCAGTCTGGAATCTTTGGCGATTTTCATAACTAGCCAACAGCTTCTTCCTTTTGTTATAAAGTTTATGGCAGGGGACTGCCAGACTGGCTTCCTTTTTTTTGGAGAAGAGCATCCTGGTTCTGCTTGGAATGGCACGATTCATGCACGAGTGGATGTGTTCATACAGTGTCTTAGTGTAGGATTCAGCAGTCGAACTTTCAGTTCCCGTCTGCATGGGTGTCATGAAGTTTTTCACTTCTGACTTGAGTAGCACGAAGTTAGCTTTGGAGAAGTTTTTTTATGGAGGTTTCCTTACTGGGGGGTGAATGTGGATGTTAAGGGAGATTAGCTTATGGTCAGACCTGAACAATGAGGGGGTGACCATAGGTGTGCAGCATCGATTTCCCATGTTGGTTAACGACCAGGTCTAGGATATTGGTGCCCCTGGTGTGACTATGGATTAGTTGATCCAGGGTGTTGAAATTTATGAATTCCAAGAACCATTGGTACACGAGTAGTTTCCCAGTTAATGGCAGGGCTGAAATCGCCCAGTATTACGGGTTTTGTATCTTAATATTATCCAGTAGGTTTAGAAAGGTGTAGTGAGAATCTTGGGGCATGGTGGGGGATCTGTAGCAAGCTACAATTTGGACTGCAGTCTTACCTAGTGTTAGATGCACCTGGAGAATTTCAGACGCAATGTGTTGGGCAACTAGCCTGATGGTGTGAATATCTTTGGTGACTATGAACACTCCTCCACCTTTAGCGTTTTGGTCCTGTTTTTTTGGCCAAAACGTGCGTTTAGAGTTGTAGCCTAGTATTGCAGGGTTGCTCTAGAGTCTTGAACCAGGTCTCAGTTACTGCGCAGATATCAATGTTTTCCATTTTTAGGAGCGCCTCGAGAGAGTGCATTTTGAGGTTTAGACTTCTAGCACAGAGTAGCATTACCTTCAGAATTTGCATGCTTGTACCAGTTACGGTGGTGGTTTTGTCATCTGAACTCTGCCTAAAAAAGGCACTATAGTGGGGTGGCAAGAGCCTTAGCCAGTAACCTGAATCCCAGGGGTGACAAGTGCAGACCATCTTTAGCAAAGCATTGTGGTCTTCTGATCATGTCGTCCCAGGTAGACAGATACTGGATCCCCTTTGAATGACACCAGAAGCTTAGCCAATTACTGAAGTCAATAATTTTGTTTATATATTGTGATATCATTCTGGGCGAAGGCAGGATGCTACACAGGGCTAGGGTCATACCTGCCTGGGCCACATGATCCAAGATCTCTTCCATGTCTCTATGTAGTCCAGGGAGGTACATGTCAAGTCATTCACTCCAACATGGACAATGACAGTCATATTTGAACTTGTTGTAGAGTGACTTGAGTGCATGCATTATGTGGCGGATCCTGGCACAGACAGGCAGCTGACTGCAATTTTCTCCTTGTTCAGCCTGGTGAGTGGGACATCAGTGTGCCTGACTATAGAGTCACCTATGACTAAAGTGCTGAGTACGTTGTCTTGCCTTAGGGACTGTTGCTGGGTGGCACACTGGTGTTGTGAGCTATGCGACACTTTGGTTGGGATTGGTGCTTGTTTGCATTTCAGCTTCAGAGGTCCTTGTTATTTGGGCAGGTTACAGTTAAGGGCCTCCACATATGTGGATTTAATGTTGCTATGTGTGGGTGTTGGTGGTGTGGGTTTAGAAGGGCTATGTGTTGCTCTAGGTGTAGTGCGGGTGTTAACCTTCTCAAATGTCTAGGACAATATTGGGTGGAGAGATCTTTGCTTCCAGTTTGGCTATACAAGTGCATCTCTCAAGTTGCAGTGTTGGGTGGTAGGAGAGGGTTGTCTCTGTACAGGAGGCAATTGCTGCATTGCCCCAGTATGCCCAGATTCACCAGGTGGACAGGAGAAATCACCGGAAGCTGACCCTTGGACATGCCTGGTTTGCTTTTTTTTTTTGTAAAGTACAGGAGCTGTTTTCCCTTGCCTTACCAAGGTACTTTGCAATTATTGGCTTAGTGCCTACGATTAACAAGGAGAGTTGAGTGCTTGTATCAGTTTAAGGCTTCTTAATGCTTTCCAGCAGGTATTAGAACAAGTGCTAGTCACAGGGATGCTTAAAGGCAAGATGAATAAAAATGGTTTATCCTAAACATTGCAGTGTGCACTAGATAGGTTAGATGTGAAAGTAGGTAACTTAAGTTTTACCTGTCTAAAAAGTTAAGTTTTAGTGGAGAGTCACAATTTTTAAAACAGCAAGATAGATTGAAAGAGGATGGTCACTTTTGTATTCTGGTAGTATGGAATACAGAAGGATGGCCAATAAATTTAAATAGTTGAAGGGGAGTGATTTCATAAAATAATTGTGCTTACTCACACAAGCCAGTGAAAGCAATCTCAGCATCATACATTGCAGTCAAGATTGTGACTGATTGCTGGTGGTCTCTTTCGATCTGGATAGGTCTACCATAAACAACCATGGAACTTCGAACATGCAAACAATTGTCAAAAGCTCTTTATTAGGGCATACTGCATCTCAGTTTGGGTAAGAGTCCTCGGTGCATAGGCAACTAGTTGATCCACTTGTAGAATGAGTGTACAATGAGTGTACCAAGTCCAAATTCGGAAACATCACAGGAAAGTAACTGGTTTGTGCACAAAATAGTATCACAGTTGGTGGACTTGGAAGTCTCTGCTTCAGGACATCAAATGCTCTTTGGTGTTGCTCAAACCAAGAATAAGATACATGTTTACGTGTCAGCTCTAAGTGGTGCTGAAAGTTGGCTCAAGTCAAGAATGAACCTGCCTAGACAGCTGACCATACAAAGGAAAAGTTGCAGGACTTGAACATTATCTGGAGCTGGCATTTTGAGAACAGCCGTTTTGAAGGGTCTGGTCGTAAGCCTGTACTCTTAAATGACCAACATAAGCAACTTCTTGTAGCCTGAATTTGCATTTGTGTGGATTGAGTTGAAGATTCACTTGACATGCCCTTTCAAGAACTTGTCTGCGGTTTGTCATGTTCAGCTTCATCATGACGACCTACTAGTATGTCATCTACTATGATGACAAGGATACCCAGAAAAAGAAACTCCTCCACTGCACGTTTAAAAGACTTGACTTGCAAAATTTTTCCCAAATGACATTCTCAAAACTCTATACCTACCAAACGGAGTACTCAAGGTTGTGATAGTGGCATTTGGCATTATGGCTACGACTGCACACTGGATGAGGTCTTTACTGCTTTGTTCAAATCTCGTGGGTCAATATATATTCTGTCATCTGAGCTTTTCTTGAGGTACCACCCATGGAAGATGACCCATTCAGTTGGTGTTTCAACTGGACAGATCACACCTTCTCAACATTTTATCTAACCGTGTCCTGCATGGCTATTGAAACTTTACGTGCTGGCCTGATAACTGGACTGCCCTCTGGGTCTAACTTCACAGAGTGCACAACTGGATTGTTTGCCTAGTCGGTCTTCAAGTGGATTTGCAACTGTAGAAAAAACGTGCTGTGCAAAATTAGTGTAGTGGTCTTTTAAGCTAACATGGTGGACTTCCTCATTAAATGAAAGCAGTCCCATTTTCAAATGGTTTCTGCACCCTAATAATGACTGGATGTGTGTCGAACACCAACTAAGTCGTAGCTTCTTCTGGGAGAGTAACATGAAAGCACTACCGAGCCTTCGGTTTTAAATTTCTTCACCTCCATAAACAAGCTTCGCACACCTTGCCAAATCAAGCCCTTCACTTTTACACACTAGAAAATGTTTCTGCTGATGCAATACTGCACTTGAAACCTGTGTCAACTTTGAGCTCTGTGGGTTTTCCATTTATCTGAACAGTACAAAATAGTTCATTATTGCCCCTTAAATCTACTGCACTGACTTTCATGAAGCGCCGACACACCATCAATACAGTAGAACTGCCATTGTAACTGATCAACTAGTGTCTTAAAATGTTCCCCTTTAATAAAAGAATGTGGGCCTTCTGATTTACAAAATATTTTGAAATGATTCCATTTATTGCATTTGTGGCATTGTTTACAAAATGCTACACATTTTTCCCCTTTTAGATTCATGGCATCCACCACAATTACAACAGTTGGCAATGAAACTAGGCTGGGGCCCATGCCCAGAGTTTGCTGAATCTCTCATGCTTCACTGAGACTGTGTGGTTTCCAGAGTTCGCCTTAGAACTTGCTAGAAAGTTCTGGGGTTTACCAGTGAGGGCTGCAGGGGGTTACAGTTGCTGTCATATGCTTGGGCCCGTTTCTTCTAACCATATGCTGCATACTAACATGAGTATTATCACTGTGTTCTAGAGCTATTCTCACTAAGCATATTTGTGTGCTTTTCTGTGATCTCATATCTATTTCAATGGCCTTATTCAAAGCTAAATCAGTCACCAAGCAAAATCTCTCTCACGGCATCATCTTTTATACCACACACGTCTGTCCTTTCACTCATCCCTTAAGTCATCAAATATGCATGTTTTAGCTTTTTCTCAGGTCAGTTACATATGCTGAAGTAGTTTCACCAGGCTTTTGATCCCTTGTGTAAAATAACTGCCTTTCCATTATAACATCTGTCTTGGGGTTACACATTTCTCTAAATTTACATTTCAAGCACTGGGCCCTTCCTTGACCCAGCCAGTACAACAATATGATGGTTTCCACCTCTCCTGTATAGATAGCAGGTCCATACACAAATAAACATTCCCATTCTTTAACGTCTGACTCAGCTAAAGTAGAATAAATGATTTCTACAGTCATCTTTATCAGAAAATATAGCCTGTGTGCAAATGTACTCTTGCTCACTCTCCAGTTCTCAACAATATTACTGTCGCATACAAGTGCAGTGCCTTTTCGAAATTTGTCCATGCCTACAAAGTAAACACACACTGAAAATATGGCCCTTGTAACGATGGACGAACAGTTCTGTGAGCTTGTAACATTCAAATGCACACTTCAAAATACTTTACTTTGTGAAATGTACTCTGTATTCTGCGAAACATGCCTTGTAATGGCTGTACTTTGCAAAATAGCTTTACTGTAACACTGCACAAATATGTTAACAGTATATAACTAACATAATTCATTATCATTATATTATTCATTATCATTCTGATAACTAACATCTATGCTTAACATGAAAAATACAGATTCGCAAAGCATGTAGTGAAAAAATGCGTTAGTTTCCCTATATTTTGTTCGTTTTATGCAATTTGGACTTTATTTCAAACATTCTTCCACAATAATTCAAATATTTTATCAATATAGTACATATTAATTTATACCATTTAGAATGTTCTGTATACCCCATTACATATGCAGAAGAAATAGTGCTGAACAAGTTTTAATACCAGAAATTCGTTTGACACGTTTTGCGAAGTTTGCATACATAGATTCACTCCTGTAAATTTCACCAGGATCTAAATAAAGTGCCTCTAGTCATTTTAGCTGAGAGGTTCTACTTCATACCCTTTTGCTATGCTTCTTCTAATACCATGTCCTTTTATACATGCTGCTTCTGACACAGTGTTGCTTGTTCGTCTAACAGATTTAAGAATGTTTGGGGTTTCGTTCAGGTGTTAATACATACAAACATCAGGACAGATATCAGCATCATTTAAATAGGAACAAACTAGTTAACAGCTTAAATACATACATGCTTAAATTTCAACAGCTAACTACAAAATGGCTGTCTCACATGCTCAGTATTTATACATTTGTGCAAGCCCTTTGATAGCTTCTTAAAGGTATATACACAAATTGATCTACAACATTTAAGAGGTTAGATTTCATCTGCCCAATCTGTGTCATAAGGAACCAACTGTAATTGCTTCTGCCACTTCCTCCGTTAATATAATCCGGATACTGCAAAAAGTGCATCTGTCAGGTAATGGCTCCAATGCTTTAAATGGTTAAAGTGTGAACCATTTTGAAAATGTAGCAGCACTCTACTTTATCTAGCAGCTGGTACAGAGGGTTATAGCTGTGAGCTGTAGTTCCTGTGGTACAGGCTTTAATTCCCCTTAGCCCAAATTTGCCTACCTTGCGACCTTGAGCAAATCATAATGCCTATTTGTTGTCCAAAATAACGTACAGTGTCGAGTGGGCCTACCCAGTTAACAAATGGGTATTACAAAAATAATCAAAAAGGCCAATCAATATCACTTTACATCTGGAAAGGAAAAATGTGTGATCAAAAATTATAACTGTTTTACTCTGACCTCCATCGAATCCTCCATCGAATATCTACCAGACCTTTTAAAAGTTGAAGGTTGAGGACATGGTTCCACTTGTAATTCAGTAATCCTCAAATGCAAGAACAGCTGCTAGTTTAGGTTCATTTAAACCCAGCATTTCAAGGTACCATTAACAGAAGTCAGAACAGCTATTTGAATTTAAAGTTTCTTAATTAGACTGAAGGTTTTGCCAAAAGGGAACGTTTATGCTAGTTTGCATCAGAGTCAAGAAAGGTCCTGGTGGTCTACTTCAATGTCCAAAACAGATGCCATGTCCAGTAAAATTTAGTGAGACAAAGTAAGGCTGTGCACCAGAGATGGAAGAAACATCTGCCCTCTTCCAAGCTCCCCCACCCACTGTTGCTTAAGATTTAGAAGTTAGATAAACTACATGCACTTCTAAAGGATCACCTAACAGACTCACCTAACCCAGAGCTATAATTCGTAAGAGTTCAAATGAATAAGGTTTGGACAAGTGCCAGGGGGGCAATCTGAAGGGTTACATTTAAGGAACTAGTACCTTTTAAGATGTTTTTAATGCAGGGGATAAAAAAAATCACCGGATATCCTGGGGCCAATCACTCATGAAAATGGACAGAAAATAAATTTACAGGAAAGATCCTCCTCAAGGAGACACCAGCATATGGTAGCCAGTGGAAGACACCAGAGAACCTGCCACCACTTTGCGGAGTACTGGCAAGGGTAGAGCTGGCCAACAGGTAATTTAGCAACAATTCCTGTGCAACACTAGAAAGGCAAAAATTGCTGCACTGCTGGCCTCTGGAAGGGTTTAAACAGTAAAGGGCATGGCAGAATAAGGCCAATAGTTAGGGACTTACCACGAGCCTTCACACGCCCATCAACAGATCTTCAGCAGGGCTAGCAAGCTCTCTAGGATCTCATTCTCACTGCCAGTATCTTGACATACTAGCTTCCTAGGCTTGTTCATTTACCTGTTTGGGGTTAGGTTTAAAGGTCTGCCAGGAGAAAAGTCCAAAAGGAGGTCACAGAAGAGATGGACCCCCCCCCCCCCCACAAATGGATTAGTGTCAGAAACCATGCGCTGCAAAAGGATTCTCTTTTTTTTTTATTCTTTGTGCAAAATTTTTTTTTTTTTTTTTTTTGCAAAAAGTCAACTCCATGCTAGGCAGAAAAGTCAACTGCATGCTAATCAAAATAGCATATTCATTCCTCCCTTACAGCCAGCACTGAAAATGAAAATCCTTTGGCGCTACTGACCACAGGAACAACACAGCTGATCTTCTCCAGGGATATCAGCCTCAAAATATCTAATAGCATACAATATAAAAAAATCAATGCAGGCTCAAAACAAATAGAATTTTTTTCATACACACATGTACAGATGAATATACACACCTACACAAACGTACATAGAAGCACAAATGGGTTATGCTGGAAATCACCCAGACACAACAAAGTAAAATGCTGAAATGTGTCAAGAATTTTGATGGCATAAGCCACTCTTCCCTTTCTAACCAGCTTTCTACAACATGCCTGGCCCAGGAAGGATACCTGTTCTCCCCAAGGTGCCCCTGGAAACTTTGCTGGAAGGGTTGGTATCTAACTGCAGCTAACTCCCATCTAACATGGACAATACAGCAGCACTGCACACATGGAGATATAGCTGAATGAAGGTTACATCCCATGTAAAAGGCACCCTGAAGTAACACCATCTGTGTAGCCATAGCTCCAAGTGAGGGAACTATCAAGTAAGCAGGCAAGAAATGTGTTAATGTGAACAAGAAACTCATAACCTCTGTTCAAAGCAAGCTCCAGCTGTTGAAATACCTTGACTGATCTAAGAAAGATTGTTAGTGTGAAAGATCTATGCACCCATCTTATTAATCTGATTGCACAGACATTAAAAAAAGAACTAACAAAAAATTCCAGTCAGCATTCCCAGCATTAAAAGTTTGCAACAGAAATGCTGCTCAATTGGCAAAATGTGAACAAAACTGCAAATGTGATGATGCAGGATAGAAAGTAGATGGTATGCCAGACAGTGCACCAACTCTAAAACAAAATTAAATTTTAATCTAGTTTTAATCAAGTTTTGATACAGAACTCCCAGCAACAAATAAACTTCTGTAATTTTTTTTTACTACTGTCAACAGTGAACACATGGCCATAAAGATTCAAAGGACAAAAACGTTTGAAGAAAAACGTGAATAGAGCTCACAGAAAAAATTACCAAACTAGAAAAGGAACCAGAGACAGAACTACACAAATACGATTTGAAGTCAAGAAATAAAAGACTCATTCACCTGCGACTCAGAAGACATTTCACTATGGTTGATACAGTACAGTTGTGCACCTACAATAAATGTAGACATTCGAGTGTTGCAGTCATTACACTTGGGTTATCCTGCTGGCAGGCTACCCGCAATCGGCCTGAATTCCAAACTCCTGGTCCGGTGTCAGTTGCTGTCGCCTCTTCCCCATCAGTGCGCCAGGGGTATAAAAGATGCAGCAGATGCCATTTTCTTCAATTTTTCTTGCCCCAGACGTCAGGTACCCCCAAAAGGGTAGGCTAAAAATTGTCCATAAAACTGCATGCACTAACATCACCTTCATCTACAAGCAAATATACCACATAGGTTGTATAGAATAGAGACGTACAGATAAGTCCCAGCAATGAAAGGGGGATGGTGGGAGGGTAACCTGGACTGCAACAATAAATACTCTCGAACATCTACATTTATGGTACGTACACAACTGTACTATGTTCATTGTGTTTCACTGTTGCAGTCATTACACTTGGGTTGAATCCCAAAGCTGAGGTTGGGTGGCTGGGCCTAAATAGAATTAGGACTGGCTATGAGGCCCTGCAGAACTGCAGTGGCGAAGCCTGCTCTGGATTTAAAGTAAAGAAGCATGTGGTAGTGCTTTGTAAAAGTGTGCACTGCAATCCAAGTTGCAGCCTCCAAAATGTCCTTGTTTGGTACTGAGTTCTGAGGAAGGCTGCTGAAGTGGCTGCTGTTCTGGTTGAATGTGGCCTAATGCCCTTAGGCACTGACTTGCCATTTTGTGAATAGCAGAAACAAATGCAGTGGCCTAACCATTTTGAAATGGTATGCTTTGAAATGGCTTTTCCTTGTGATCCTGCAGCATATGACACTAAGTTGCTCAGGCTTTCTGAAACCTTTAGTTTTGTCCAAGAAGAGGTATAGCTGTCTGTGTATGCCCAAAGAATGCAGAAGTCTCTTCCCCCTTATTCTGTGGGGTAAGATAAAACGTACGCTAATGAATGGTTTGGTTGAGAGCCACACTGGACGCTACCTTAGGCATAAATGTTGGGTTTGTCCTTAGAGACCCTGTCCGGATGGAAAATAATTAGAAGTTATGTACTCACCATAACGTTCCATCTGAGTAGGTGTATTCATTTGTCTGCAACCTGTGGGTTATGGATCCGATATCGGATCCGAACCGGCATGGTTTTCCAGCTATGGATCCAAGCTCTCAGCTCCTCCCCTCACCCATAATGCCCTGCTCTACCCTCATGACCTCAGATCGAGTTTGCCAAAGCAACAATACCCTAAAAAGGGTAACAGAATATGCAGGAAACTGATAGGCCAGGGGGATAGGAGGGCGGGATGGTTGCAGACAAATGAATACACCTACTCAGATGGAACGTTATGGTGAGTACATAACTTCTAAATCTGAAGTAGGATATTCATTTGTCTGCAACCTGTGGGACAGAGTCCCCAGCTACCTGAATCTTGGGCGGCCATCATGGAAGGATATTCCGGAGCACCGCGGAGCCAAAGGATGCTCTACCCCTAGATGCAAGATCCAACTTATAGTGGGAAATAAACGTATGAGATGAAGCCCACGTGGCTGCTGCACAAATATCATCTAGAGGAATCCTAGCCTTGAAGGCTGCCGAGGTAGATACTGACCGGGTTGAATGGGCATGAACACCCTCCGGGCCTTCCTGAAGCTTGATAAGCCAATAAAATGCACTGTGAAATCCAGCGGACAGAGAAACTTTAGAGATTGGCTTGCCCAAATTGAATTTTGCAAAGGAAATAAACAGCTGGTCGGATTGCCTATGACCAGCTGTCCTGTTCAGATAAAATCTAAGTTGCCTGTGAACATCTAGTGAATGTAGCTTATATTCACCTTTGTTTTCATATTTAGGGAAGAAAACAGGGAGGTTAATGGATTGATTGATGTTTGCTTCAGAAGCGATTTTAGGAAGAAAGGACGGGTTGGTCCTGAGGGAGACACGGTCCGGATGAAATACCAAGTAAGGAGGTTTAGCTGATAATGCTTGAAGTTCAGAAACTCTCTTGGCTGATGTAATGGCTACCAAAAAGGCTGTCTTGTAGGACAAGAATTTCAGATCCACCGTAGCCACTGGCTCGAAAGGAGGGGCGGTCAAGGCCTGTAGGACCAGAGAAAGGTCCCAAGGAGGAACTGCTTGTTTTATAGGGGGCCTGAGAAGAAAAGTACCTTTAAGAAAAATTTTACACAATTTGGCTGACATAAGAGGATTAGAGTCATGGCCAATGTGATAGTGAGAAATTGCCGCCAGTTGTACTTTGACTGTGGAACTGCTGGCACCATCGTTAAAGAGAGTGGTTAGAAAGTCAAGCACTAAAGGGAGAGGAACCGTGAAGGGATTCCGGCCTTGCCGCTCCGCCCACAAAGAGAAACGCTTCCATTTGCTTCGGTAAACCTTTCTAGTGGATGGTTTATGAGCCGCCACCAAAATTGCCTTTACCGGTGAAGAAATAGCGGAGTCCTTATCAAGAGTGGAACTGGAGCAGCCAAGCGGTCAGCTTCAGGTTGTCCAGATTCGGCGGAGGAATGCAGGATGGATGGGATATCAGATCCGGAATGGGATCTAGAATCCAAGGAGGATTCACCGAGTGAGACCTTAGGAAGGGGAACCAGATCTGTCGAGGCCAGAATGGAGCAATGAGAATCATTCTGCAACCCACCCGAGAGGCTTTCTGAAGAACTTGGAGCATCAGAGGCAAGGGTGGATAGGCATACAGAAGACCGGGTGGCCAAGCATGCACCAGAGCGTCTCTTGGGGTACCTCCGGGAGGAGGTATTAGAGCGAAAAACTGTCGCACTTGGTGTTTGAGGGAGAAGCAAAAGATCGCATGAAGGGGTTCCCCACCGTGCGAATATGCTCCGCTACTTGACAATTGAGAGACCACTCGTAAGGGGTCAGAATGGTGCGACTGAGCTTGTCCGCTAGGATGTTGGACCGACCGAATGTGCGTTGCTATTAGAAAGCGATTGGTGGAGATTGCCCATTCCCAAACTCTCATGGCCTCTCGACAAAGAGGGTAAGACCTTGTTCCCCTTGCTTGTTGATGTACCAGACAACAGACATGTTGTCCGATTGAATCGCAATTGTTCCCAAGGGAAGAAAGTCCTGAAGTGCTAGCAACGCTAAGAGCACTGCTCTCATCTCTAGAACATTGATATGCAGTAAGGTCTCTGAATCGTTCCACGTGCCTTGGACGGTCCGGCCCGCAAAGTGCCCCCCCCACCCGAGGCGGGAGGCGTCCGTGGTCACCGTGGCGAGAGGGGGAGAAGCACAAAATGGGCGGCCTTTGTGGAGATCTGGGGAGTGGAGCCACCACAAGAGGGACCGCTTGCAAGCCTTGCTGATCGCTATGGGATGATGCATGGGGAGAGCAAGGTATGACCACTGTACTAAGAGCGCCCACTGTAGAATGCGCATATTGAGCCTGGCAAGAGGAAGAAGTGCTATAGCCGATGCCATGGACCCTAGAGCCCTCAGGACCAACTCCGCTGGAACAGAACTTGAATGGAGAATGGCCCGCACCTGGAGCTGCAGATTTAGAACTCTGTCCGCAGTGAGGAAGGCTCAGAACTCCTTGTGTCTAGCCTGGCCCCTATAAAATCTAAGAGCTGTGTGGGCCAGGTTGGACTTTTTGTATTTATTGTGATGCCCAGAAAGGGAGCAAGATGGAGAAAGGAGTCTCGCCAATAGAAGTAGATGCCTTGTTGGGGCGGTAAGAAGCCAGTCGTCCAGGTAGGGAAAGACCTGCACCCCTGAAGCCTCAGGTGGGCCGCTACCACTGCTAATACTTTGGTGAACACCCTGGGGCTGTGGTGAGACCAAAGGGAAGGACCCGAACTGGTAGTGACTGGCTCCCAGCCGAAGCGGAGAAACCTCCTGGAGCGCCTGTCCATCAGGATGTGGTAGTACACGCCCTTGAGGTCTATCGAGCACATCCAGTGATTTTCTCCCAGAAGGGGAGAATAGATTGCAGAGTGACCATTCGGAAATTTTCTTTGGGGACTGCCAGATTCAAGAGAGAGAGGTCTAGGATTGGTCTTAGTTCCCCCGTCTTTTTTGGCACTAAAAAGAATCTGGAGTAGAACCCTGATCCGATCTGGTCTGGGGAACGGGCTGGATGGCTCTTTTCTTTAGCAGATGGCCAATTTCTGCCAAAGCGGCCTCCCGCTTGACCGGGTGGGACGCCTGGGAGGGACTTCAACTTTGGAAGGTGAAGGAAAGGAATGCGATATCCCCTGGATATGATTTGGAGAACCCAGCGGTCCGATGTTATGGACTCCCATGCCGCTAGGTGCCCCGAACGTCCCCCGACTGCCTCCAGAGTAGAGCAGTCGGGCAACCTCAGGGTTGCTGCGGGCCGCTCAGAGAAAGGTTCCCTGGACCAAGTTTCTGGGAGCCCCTCTGCCTCTAGGGCGGCGTCCTCCCTGTCCTCCTCTGCCACGGAAGGACTGGTTGTCCGGAGCAGGCTGGCACTGCTGCGACTTCCGGAACCACATCTTCTTCTGACCCTTTTGGTTCCTAGAATAGGGCCTCTGGGGTGCAGCGGATTCCGGCAGACAGCGCCTTCCGCTCTGGGTCAACGCCTCGAACGGTCTTGCCAAACAGAGCAGAACCATCAAAGGGGCGTCAAACGACGCTTTGAAGGGCTCAGAAAAATCGCAGTGACGGAGCCAGGCCTGACGTTTAGTGACCAGTCCTGTCCCCGCAGCTCTAGCGGCGCCCTCCGTTGCATGGGAGAGTAGTTGCATAGAAGTATTTGTAACTGACCTAAGAGTGGCCATACGGGTGGAGTGCAGAACTCTGTCCTCCTCCGAAATGGACTCAGGGGGGGATGCAGCGTATTCCTTAAGATCTCGCTGCATCCTAATGACATGTGCCAAATAGTTCAGCGCCCTTACCGAGAAGGTCGCCGAACTGAACATCCGCTTCCCCAAGCGGTCCATCATCCGAGACTCCTTGCTCGGTGGGTGGACTGAGGGACTCTCCTGAGCCAGTTCCCTCTTTGTGGCCGCCGTCAACATGGCATCTACCGGAGGCCCCTTACTCCAATGGGCCCGGTCGGATGGCGGACTAAGGATCCTATCCGGTCTTTTGGGAATTGGCTCCACGGTGTCCGGTTCCTTCCACGCCCTGGTGGTAATAAGGTCCACCAGGGGTCGGCAGGGGGACACCCAAGAGGTAGACGGGCCCGCTTCAAATGCCTCCAAGAACACGGACTCGTCCGAGGAAGACTTGGGGCAGACCACCCCCTTATACGGAGCATTTCCATGATGTCTCCAAAGGAGACATCCTCGGGGTGACCGTGGGGAGCCTTCCCTTCCTCCAAGTCCGTGTCTTCTGTGAGAAACTCGGGGAGTCAATGTGCCTCCTTTTGCGTATGCTTGCGAGGACCTCCTCTGGGGGCTGTCAGAGGAGTCCTCGCAGCAGCAATTTGCTCCATAGGAGCAACTTGGGGCACAGAAACGGGCTGTCCCAGGGGCCGGATGGTGGAAGCCTGGCCCAGTGCAGAGGGAGCGGGACGGAGCCGAACAAGTGCCGGGGTCCGGAGACCCTCAACAGAGCCCTCTCCACTACATCAAAGCCGGGGAGCCGACCTCGACCAAAGGATCCGACAAACGGCTCCCTCGGATCAGAGAGTGGACCGAGCCGGCGCCGGCTTCGGATCCGAAGGACAGTACGCCCGACACAGACGGCGCCGAAGGAGCACTGATCCCCGGATCCGGCTCGGATCCAGGCTCCGAGGTCGGGTCCGACGCACTCGAGGGCAGGGTCGGATCCGGTACCAAGTACTATCGGCGCCGACCCACCCCGCCCGGCTGCTCGGCTCCAGCTGCTCGAACCCGGATAGCGGGTCGGAGAAGGAGCAATAGGCTTAAAAGGGTGTTGAGCTCCCCGAGGGGGAGGCAAGAGCACTCCCATCTGCATCTGGGCCTGGATGAACCTTCTCATCATCCGGTCCAGATCAGCATCAGAAAGGCTATGTGTAGATCTCGACGAGGCTACCGAGGTAGGCCTGGAGTGCCTCCTCGATAGCCTCGACGGAGATCGGGTCTCCTCCTCCTCAGGACCCGTGAAAAGCACACAGGGACCGGAGCCGAGAAGGAGGAGACAACCGACACGGAGCCGGGAGAAGCCGCTTGGCTGGCGGGCCAAACAGAGGTCTCGCCCGCCGCTTGGTGCTTCTCCCTCCGGTCCTTTTTGCTAGCATCCCTCTCCTCTCCAGAAGCGGGAGGTTGAGTCCCAGGAGCAGGAGGGGGTGCCACAGGGGGAACAACCGTAGCCACAGTAGTTCCCGAAGGAGCGGAGGCCGGAGCCGAGTCTGGCGGTAGAAGACCCGCCAAGACAAGCTTGGACCTCCGCTCCCTCAGTGCCCTGGGGTTGAACCCTGCACATATGGAACAACCAGATGTGAGGTGTTCAACCCCGAGACACTTAACACACCGAGTGTGGCCATCAGCCGGTGAGAGCTTATGGCCACACTCGGAGCATTTGGAAAATATAGATTTAGGCTGATCAGCCATAATCTACAAAGCTACTAAAAGTAACTTAAAACAAAAGGACACACAGGCCCACACACACACTCTACGCAACAGCGAGGGGAGGGAAAAAAAATTACTTAATTTAACTCAAAATAAAACTATTAAGGAGGGAAACCTAAACTTTCACACAGAATTACACAAAAAACTTAAAACTTTCTGTTTTAACAGGTAATAAATCACCACTTAGCTGAGAGCTATGAACCCAAATCCAGTTACCAGCGCGGCAAACGAGATCTGAGGTCATGAGGGTAGAGCAGGGCATTATGGGTGAGGGGAGGAGCTGAGAGCTTGGATCCATAGCTGGAAAACCATGCCGGTTCGGATCCGATATCGGATCCATAACCCACAGGTTGCAGACAAATGAATATCCTACTTCAGATTAAAAGGTTCCACAGCCATTAGTGCCTGTAACTCAGACTCTTCTTGCTGAAGTAATTGCTAGGGGCAGAGCCGTTTTCCGTAAAAATGTTCTCAGCTGTACTGGCTGGCTCAAAAGGAGGCAGTGTGAGCTTTTCCAAGACAAAATTGAGGTCCCATGCAGGTACTGGAGCTCTCCTTGGAGATCTTATGTTTTTAGCCCCTCTGAGGTACTGCCTTAGCAGTGGATGTGAGAAAAATAGGTGGTTCCATTTTGTAATGAGCTGAAATGGCAGAGGCATGGATCTTAATTGAAGAGAAGGACAGGCCTTTGTCCAGCATCTCAGTTAGGTATTTTAAATCTGAGGAATATTTGGTACAAGCGTGTCAATTCCTTGTGCCCGGTTCCAAGCACGGAATCTCTTCCATTTTTCTGCATAAGATTTTCTGGTGCTGGGTCTCCTGGCCTCCAAAATAACATCCATAACTGCTTTAGAGAGAGGTGCATTCTGAATGGTGACATTATGCGCAGTGCAACCAGATTTAGGGTTCTGAGTTGGCTGTGCAGGATCGGATTGTTTTGTTGGGTCAGTAAATGAGGAATTTGAGGTAATGTCTAGGCTGGGCCTTGAGACGAGCTCTTTAGGATTGGGTACTAGTGCTGGCGTGGCCAGTCTGGGGCATTCAGTATCATTTTTGGCTTCTCTTGTCTGACCTTTAGGAGTACCTTGGTGAGGAGAGGCAGTGGAGGAAAGGCATATACTTTAAGGGTTTTACAGCTGAATGACAGAGCATCCACTTTCCATGCTTGCTTGCGATAAGTCCTTGTGCAGAATCTCTGTAGTTGACAGTTGGGAGGGGAAGCAAATAGATCTATGTCTGGGCATCCCCATTTCCTTGTTATCATGCTGAAGAGTTGTGGATCTAGTTTCCACTCGTGAGGATCCATAAGGTTTCTGCTTAGTCCGTCTGCCAGAGTATTTCTCTTTCCTGGCAGGAATTGTGCTTGCAGGTGTACTTGATAAGTCAATGCTGTGTTCCACAAAGTCATAGCTTGTCTGCAGAGGGGGTAGGAATGTGTGCCTCCCTGCTTATGTACCACATGACTGTAGCATTGTCCACCTTTATCAGCAGTTGTCCTGGATGAAGTAGATCCTTGAAAGCTGTTAGGGCATTCTGTACAGCTTAACAGGTGCAGGTGGTAGAGAGTCAGGTGACAGGCCAGACTCTGAAAATACATCTACAATGTCTAGAACAGGTGGAATAGCAAGAGGTCTGTGCTGAGGTAGTAAAAGAAAGTCTCGGTCTTTTCCTAGATTCAGAGTAATCTTAGCTCTCCCAGTGAAAATGCTCCCTTCATGGTATGTAGGGTTTCCCGTAAAGAATAATCAAGAGGAGAGGCTGAAGGAATAGATTCTTCAGCATCAGAATCCTCATAGGGAGGAAGAGAGTATCCCTGTTCAGAAGAGGAATCAGAGGAAATGGAAACCTGATCTGAAGAGTCATACTGTCTCTTGCCTAGGCCTCTTACCAGGAGGGGGATGGGAATGGGAACCCCTGATCAAAGTAATTAGGTCTTTGGCCATTTTAAGCATCTGTTTCTTAGGCATGGAAGTCTGTCCTGGAGAATGCTGTACTTGTTTTGTCTTTAAAGCTGTTTTAGTCTGCCTTACGTCAGGGAAGAGGTGACAGCAACAGACGCCGGACCAGGACTTTGGAATTCAGGCCAACTGCGGGTAGCCTGCCAGCAGGATAACCCAAGTGTAACGACTGCAACAGTGAAAAGCAATGAACATCTGTTGCTTCCTGAAATCTTAATAGGTGGACAGCTAACAGACAGTCGTGTCAATATGTTAAATACAAAAATACGGTTTTGCCATTCAAACAAATGGAATTACATGAAACGGTTATGTACATAGATACCCCCCTATACGGTATATTTAGAAGTCCACAGCTATCAAGTTCTTCCCTCATACTTTGCAGGGACAGTGCCCATTCTACGTACCTGGAATTGATGTAGATAGTCTTTGGTTAACTGACCCATATAAGCAGATACAGGAACATAAGTATTCAGCTCTGCCAGCCTAGGCAGAGACACTTCTGCTCTGTTCTTCCCAAGGTCTTCCTCACGAAGATAAAACTAGCACATATAGAACACAAAAAAAACTACATATTAATTTACTACCACACTGATCCATTTTACAAGTATATAGAAGTAAACAGCACTATACACAAGAAAATTTCTGACTATGACCTGCAATACTTAGACCATCAGTCAACATGACTGTGTCCAGGTTAAACAGTACATAAAAACACATGCAGGCAAAACAGTAACTGGTCTGGCAGTTAGCACAGCTGAGTAAAGCTCTGAGCTGCTATTACGCTGCTGCCTGCAGTTAAGAGTACAACATTTGATTCCTTCCATCTCCATTTGCCTACTGCACAACTCTGAACAAGTCACTTAACCAGACAGTGCTCCAGGTTCACCCCTGAAAAGTTACTACTGTCCCCAGCGGGCTTACCCAGTTAATGCAAAGAGAGAAAAAAAAAGTTATGTCTTACCATAACGTTCTATCTGTATTGTTGATCCTCATTCAGTCATTACGCATGGGTATCGGTTCCGAGCTTGGAACAGAGCTGGCCATTTTCCAAGCTCTCGTCAGCTTCAAGCTCGAGCTAAACTCTTACCCACAATTCCCCTCTCCCTGTTAACTCAGATTGAGTTTGCAAGTTAAAGAAGGTAGAGGCTACCTCTGGTCAAATAGCCCAAGAGAACTGGATGGTGAGATCCACTAAAAACCACAGGAAGGGGAAGAAGGGAGGGTCGTAATTACTGAACGAGGATAAACAATACAGATGGAACATTATGGTAAGACATACCTTCTTTATCTGATATCGTTAATCCTCGTTCATTCCTTGCGCATGGGACAGAGTCCCCAGCTACCTCTATTCCTGGGAGGCTCTCATGGAAGGACATTCCTGAGCACCATAGAACCGAAAGATGCTCTTCCCCTGGAGGCCAAATCCAATTTGTAATGACTAATGAAGGTATGAGGCGTGCCCAAGTTGCAGCTGCAGACATGTCATGTAAAGAAGCTCTGGCATGGAAGGCAGCAGAAGTTGCCACCGACTTTGTTGAATGAGCTTTCATGGTAGTAGTCAACGAGATATTACGTTGTGTGTAAATAAAGGTCAAACAGTCCTTTAACCATCTAGCTAACGTGACCTTTGCAACAGTCTATCCTAATCTAGATCAAAAAAAGGCCAAAAATAACTGGTCAGATTTACTAAAGGGTTTAGTCCCATTTAAGTAAAAATAGATTTGCCTGTGTATATCTAAGGTATGTAGGCAATACTCTCCTCTGTTTGAATGGTTGGGAAAAACTGGCAATTCAATGGCTTGATTAACGGACATTTCAGAGATCACTTTAGGCGGAAATGACGGATTAGTTCTCAGACACTATCTCTATGAAAAATCAAGTATGGACTCGATACATAAAGCTTGAAGTTCAGAAATACGTCTGGCAGAAGTAATAGCGACCAAAAACAAGGTTTTCCATGACAAATACTTGGTCGCAAGAAGAGGCTGGTTCAAAAAGGTGCCATTGTCAAGAGCTTGTAGAACTAATGATAAATCCCATTGTTGAATAGGTTCTCTAAAAGGTGGCTTCAGATGATTCACACCTTTTATGAAGGTCTTGCACAATTTATGGGACATGAGGAATCTTGGGCACACTTGAAAATGCAGCCATATGAACTCTAATGGTAGAGGCAGACAGACCAGATTGAAACAGGTCGGCCAGCTAGTCTAGTATTATCGACACTGGTGCTAAAAAGGGGTCTACTTTATCTTTCAGCCAACAGGTAAAGCTTTTCCACTTGCTCAGTTAAGTAATTCTAGGGGAAGACTTATGAGAAGCAATGAGAATATCACGTACTGGTAAAGAAAGATCATTCTGCCTGGCAATCAAGGGAATTGGAGTAGCCAAGCAATTAGCTTCAGGCTGTTCAGGTTGGGATGAATCCGGTCCTGTGGGTGCGAGATCAACTCCGGGATTGGATGGAGAGTCCATGGTCGATCTAGCAGGTGAGGCCAAAAGAATGGGAACCAAATCTGGTGTGGCCAATATGGTGCTCTGAGGATTACCTTGCTCTTCAACCGCCGGGCTTTAAGAAACTGGGGAATGAGAGGAAAGGGCGGAAATGCGTAGAGAAGACCCAAGGGCCAATAGTGGACTAGAGCGTCCCTGGGTGACTCAGTGCGAAGTAGTTGCTGCATTTGTAGTTGGTCGGGGATGCAGAGAGGTCGCAGCAAGGACAGCCCAAGCGGTGGAAGATCTCCGCTGCTATAAAGGGATTCAGGGACCACTGGTGAGGTTGCAGAATGCACCTGCTGAATCTATCACGTTGGAACTCTTGGGAATGTGCATTGCTAGAAGAAAATGGTTGGCAGCCATCGCCCATTGCCATATCCTCATGGCTGCTCGACAAAGGGGTTTAGATTTGGTTCCACCATGCTTGTTGATGTACCAGACCACCACCATGTTGTCTGATTGAATCAATGGTCTCAGATGGCAGAAGGGGATGGAATGCTTGCAACGCCAGAAGCACCGTCCTCAACTCTTGAACATTTATATGCAGATGGGCCTCCAGTTGGGACCAAGCGCCTTGGACTGTCTGTCCTTGACATAGCCCCACCCCATCAGGGAGGTGTCCGTGGTCACTGTGGCCTTAGGTTGCTGGGGGGGGGGGGCAAGACCACAGAGAGATTGTGCATCATCCAATTTAAATCCTGTTTACACCTGTGGGTTACTCAAATCATGGCTGAAAGATGATGCTGAAAAGGATACCATTGGGTGAGCAGTAGCCATTGTAGAAGTCTCATGTGATACCTGGCCAGGGGAAAAATGGTGATGGAGGCTGCCATGGAACCCAACAGCTGTAGAACAGAGTGAGCCGTGGAATTTTGCTTTGAAAGGATTGGAATTAGTTGTTGCTTTATCCTTAAAATGTTGTGCTCTGGAATAGCAGCTCTGCAGTTTTGTGTCCAAGATAACCCCTATGAATTCTGTCGACTGAGATGGGGTGAGATTGGATTTCTGCCAGTTTATGGTTATGCCTAGCCTTTGAGCAGCGATGAGAGTATGCCAGGGCTTTTTCCAGTAGATGTCTGGTGGGGGCGGAAATGAGCCAGTCTAGGTATGTAAACACCTGGAATCCTTGAAGTCGCAAGTCAGCTGTGACAACTGCCATGCACTTTGTGAACACTCTGGGGCTGGAAAGAGTCCAAAAGGCATTCCCCTCTGAACTGGTAGTGACTGCCTCCCACATGGAAGCGCAGAAATCTTGATGGCCTGTCCACCTTTATGTGGTAGTACACATCTTGAAGATCTATAGAGCACATCCGTCTTTTTCCAAAAGAGGGAGGATAGTCTGTAAAGTGACCATCCGGAATTTTTGTAAACACACAAACTTGTTCAATACACTGACATCCAAAACTGGTCTCCAGTCCCCGGTTTTCTTAAGCACCAAAAATAGTCTAGCAGAATCCAGATCCTATCTGGTCTGAAGGGACTATTTGGATGACTCTTTCTTAGCAGCTTTTCTATCTCTAGTGCTGCTGCTTCCCTTTGACTGAGTGGAACGTCGGGAAGATTTTTTTTTGAAGGAACAGGACAAAGATTGAAGGGGATAGGTTAACTTCTGGTTATAATCCTTTGTACCCAAGAATCAGTGGTGATGGTTAGCCAGGCAGAAGGGTACAAGGAGAAACATCCCACAACCACCTCCAGAGGAAAGGAGTTAGGCCGCTCTTCGGGAGCACTGGTAGGATTCACCAGGGAAAGAATCCCTGGAAACTTGGTTACGCAGTCCCCCTCTGCCCCAAAAAGAGAGTCTTCCCTGTGAGTTTCCCCCTCTGCCTCTGGGGGAGAACTCGGCCTGTGTGTCATAGAAAGGACCCTGAAATTTCTTGAACCATATCTTCCCACTCTCTTGGTTTCGGGAGAAAGCACGTTGAGGGGAAGAAAAACTCACACCTACGGCAGAAAGGGTCTTACCGTCTTGTTCACATCTGGCCAGTGTGCTTTAAACTTTGGGCCTAAACAACAAGGAGGGCTCAATGGGGGCATTAAGAAAGGAAGACTTAAAAGGTTCCGCAAAGTTGCACAAGCGCATCCAGGCAAGTCGTCTCAAAACCACAGCTGAACCCGCCGCTCCTTCTGATGCATGAGATATCAATCGCACAGAAGAGTTATAGACTCAATGGTGGCCAGCTGAGAGGCCACTGTCACGGACCTCAGACACTGTACCAGCCACGATTTCAGAGAGCTCAAAAACCAAATCCCTTTGAAGCCTGGTAAAATGTCCCATATAATTCAGGGACCAAACAGCAGAGGTCGCTGAAGCAAAGGTATGCTTCCCTATTCTGTCCAGGGCCCGGACTCTGGATGGACAGTCTGGCTTTCTTCTTCTACCAGATCCTTTTTTGTTGCGGCCACCACCACCAAAGCATCTACAGGAAGACCTTTGGACCAATGGGGATCTGAAGCAGGAGGGAACAAGATCTTATCTGGCCTTCAGGGAATAGCTTAAACAGTATCAGGGGCCTTCCAAGCACGCTGCATGATGAACATAACAAGTTCATCGCCAGGTGGAGTAACCCAGGAGGTAGGGGGCCGGGTGCGAAAAGCCTGCAAGAACACAGATTCCTCAGGTGTCTGATAAGAGGCCTGGCAGTCGCCTCTGTTTCAGGATTTCAAGGATAGCGCCAAAGGATACCTCAGAAGGTGACAGAGGGGATCTTTCCCCCTCATCAAAATCTGTGTCTTCAGAGAGGGACTCCTCTGTGGAGTCCATGTGCTTCCTCTTACATGAACACTACCGGTGGACTTCCTCAGTAGGAGAAGGTGGGGAAGACAACGGAAAGGAGGATTCTTGAGGGAAGATGTCCTGAGGCCCTTGCACCCAGTGTCCGCTAGGTGCACCTTGTGAAACCAGTGTACCACCAGAGGAGGGCAGAGGTAGAGACAGTCCGGTATCGCCAGCTGCAGCAAAAGCATTCTCCATCAGCTAGAAGACTGGTCCACCCGGACAGAAGTGTATGTCTAGGACAGGGGGCACTCCTCCCCTAAGTGGCTCAGCCTGCCGACTCGGAATCCCTGGATGGCTGTGGAGCAGCAGGCTATGCGTGTCACAGCTGACATCCTGGGTCGTAGCAAAATGTACAGTTGTGTACCTACCATAAATGAAGATGTTAGTGTGTATTCACTGCTGCAGTCATTACTCTTGGGTTATCCTGTTGGCAGGCTACCCTCAGTCGGCCAGAATTCCAAAGTCTAGGTCCGGCATTGGTTGCTATCGCCTCTTCCCTGACGTCAGAGCGCCAGGGGTATAAAAGATACAGCAGACGCCATTTTCTTCAGTTTCTCTTGCCCCAGATGTCAGGTGCCCCCAAATTGGTAGGCTGAAAAAATATGCCAATAAAAATGTATGCACAAAAGTAACATTTCCTTCATCTACAAGCAAATACACCAAACAGGTTGTATAGGAGACAAAAGTGTAGATAAATCCCAGCACAGAAAAAGGGGGTGGTGGGTGGGTAACCTGGACTGTAACAGTAAATACAGTAACATCTACATTTACGGTAGGTACACAAAGTACAGTTTTGTACCTACCATAAACTGAGACGTTTGAGAGTTCACCCTGCTGCAGTTATCACATTTGGGTCATCATGCAGTCAGGCGGTCCCGCAGTCGGCCCGAATTACAAAGTCTTGGTCCGGTGTCAGTTGCTGTCGCTTCTTCCCTGACATATATACACATACGGCTATATAAAAATCAAACAAAACCCTTCGGCACAAGCAAATACACCACAGAGGTAGTATAGGATAAAGTGGCAGCGAGAAGTTCAGCTAGTTCAGAGGGGATGGAGGGAGGGTAACCTGGACTGCAGCAGGGTGAACACTCGAACATCTACATTTATGGTAGGTACAAAACTACTATGTTCATCGTGTTACCCTGCTGCAGTCATCACACTTGGGTTGAATCCCAAAGCTAAGGATGGGAGGTTGAGTCAAACAGGGTTAGAAGCAGCTAGCAGGCCCTGCAAAACTGCAGTGGCAAAACCAGCTCTAGTCTTAGAGTATAGAGGTAAATGATAGTGTTGGGTGAAGGTGTGCACTGAACTCCAAGTAGCTACTTACAGAATATCCTTGGTTGGCATTCCTCTGAGAAAGGCTAATGTAGCTGTAGCCCTGGTGGAGTGGGACCTAATGTTAGCAGGTACTGGTTTCCCATGATGCGTGTGGCAGAAACGTATGCAATGCCCTATCCATTTTGAAATGGTCTGTTTTGAGATAGCTTTTCCTTGTGATCCTGTAGCATAGGCTACAAAAAGCTAGTCAGTTTTTCTGAAAGCTTTAAGTTTTATCCAAGTAGCAACTTAATTGCCTGTGAATGTCCAAAGCGTGCAGGAGTCTTTCTCCTTTGTTCTGGGGATTTGGGAAGAAGGTGGGCAAGTGAATGGTTTGGTTTAGGGCCACACTGGATACCACCTTTGGCATAAAGGAAGGATTAGTTTGTAGAGAGACTCTGTCTTGATGAAAAATGATTAAAGGTTCCACTGCCATTATTGCCTGTAGCTCTGAGACTCTTCTAGCTGAGGTTATTGCTAGTAGTAGGGCAGTTTTCCATGAAAGAAATTTTTAAATCAGCTGAAAAAGCTGGTTCAAAGGGTGGCAGTGTAAGCTTTTCCAAAACAAAGTTGAGATCCCAAGTAGGTCTTGGAGCTCTCCTTGGTGGTCTTAAGTTCTTAGCCCCTCTGAGGAACCGTCTTAGGAGTGGATGCGAAAATAAAGGAGGATCCGTGCTGTAATGAGCTGAAATTGCTGAGGCATGAATCTTAATAGATGAAAAGGAAAGTCCTTTGGGTAACATCTCGGTTAAATATTGTAGAATCTGAGGGATGTTTGGATCAAGGGGGTTTAGGCCTTTAGCCTGGTTCCAGACGCAAAATCTTTTCCATTTGTCTGAATAGGTTTTCCTGGTGCTAGGCCTCCTGGCCTCCAAAATGACATCCATAACAGCTTCGGATAAAGGTGTTGGTTGTTTAGGTAATTTACCATGCGGCCAGGTTTAAAGTCTTGAGCTGGATGTGTAGAATCTGATGGTCTCGCTGGGTGAGCAGGTGAGGAATTTGCGGCAAAATCCATGGTGTGCCGTGGGACATGTTCCTTAAAATTGGGTACCAATGTTGGTGTGGCCAGTCTGGTGCAACGAGTATCATTTGTGGCCTCTCTAATCTGACTTTCAGCAGCACCTTTGCTAAGAGGCAGTGGAGGGAAGGCATAAACTGCTGATGTTTTCCAAATGAACGAGAGGGTGCCCACTTTCCAAGCTAGTGGATGGAAGGTCCTTCTGATAAATTTTTGAAGTTGGCGGTTGTGGGGGCTTGCAAACATATCTATGTCTGGGTGTCCCCATTTTTGAACGATCATTGCAAATACTTGTGGATCCATGATGTTTCTGCTTGGATAGTCTGCCAATGTGTTTTTTTTTTTCCTGGCAGGAATTGTGCTTGTAACTGAACCTGGTAAGACAGTGCAGTGCTCCACAAGGTCATTGCTTGCCTGCACAGAGGGTAGGAATGTGTGCCCCCTTGCTTGTTTATGTACCACATAACTGTAGTATTGTCTGTCTTTATTAGTAGTTGTCCTGGGTGTAGAAGGTCCTTGAAAGCGGTTAGAGTATTCTGCACTGCTAGCATTTCTTTTTGATTGATATGCAGGGGTCTCTGATTTGTAGTCCATTTGCCCTGAATGCACTGCCCTGCCATGTGTGCTCCCCAGGCATAGTCAGATGCATCTGTTGTCATAGTTTGCCTGGCTGTGGGCAAGGTGAAAGGCTGACCCTTCTTGAGGTGACATGCCTGTGCCCACCATAGAAACTCCTGTTGAAGGCAGGGAATGAGTGGTATCATGATTTCCAAGCTGTGGCTGTGCAGAGTCCATACACTTTTCAGGTACCATTGTAATTTTCTCATATGCAGTTTTGCAAATGGTATGAGAAGAATGCAAGATGCCATGAATCCCAAGGGCTGCAGAATTTTTCTTGCAGGGAGTTGGGTCTCTGTTGCCATCAATTGAAAGTATTGTGTGTCAGTTGCCCTTGCTTGTCTGGTGTGAGAAAAAACATCTGGGCTGTTGTATTCAAGCTGGCACCCAAGAATATTATGCTTTGTGAGGGTACTAGTTTTGATTTTTCGTTTACTGTGTACCCTAGGCAACTTGGGTGTTTGACAAATGCCAAAAGCTTTAAAAGAATGTCCTTGCTTTCTGCTTGAATAAGGCAGTCATCCAGGTATGGGTATATTTGAATTCCTCTTTGTCTGCAGTACGCAATTACTGGTGCCAGGCATTTTGTGAAGACCCTGGGTGCAGCAGATAAGCCAAAGGTCAGTGCAGAGAATTGATAATGCGTTGAACCTGCAATGAAGCGGAGGTACCTTCTGCAATTTTGTCTGAAAGGGACATGCAGGTATGCCTCCTTGAGGTCCAAAGTGACTAGCCAAGCATTCTTGCCCAGCATGGGAAGAAGCTGCTGTAGTGTTAGCATCTTGAATTTTGGTACTTGCAGATAGGTGTTCAGAATTAAGATCCAGAATGGGTTCTCCATGCTTTGTCCTTTCTTGGGACTGAGAAGAGTCTTAAGTAAAATCCTTGTTCTTGCTCCTGTGCAGGTAACTGGTGAAAGGCTTTGAGAGCTGTAATTTGTTTTTGTGCCTCTGCCCATTGATTTGGTGGCAGGTTTGGCATTCCTTTGATCCTTGGTAAGGTATGAAAGTGGAATCTGTATCCTTGGGAGACTATGTTTAGTACCCATTTGTCTTTTGTGATGATGTGCCAGTTGTCTGCAAAAAATGCTAGTTTTCCTCCCAAGGGAGTTGCCAGGAGAGATTTGCTTGGTAGTTTGAGAATAGAGTCATTGTGTTTGTCTTCTGCTAGCCTGGGGCCTGTCTCCTCCTTTCTGGGTAGCAGAACCCCATTGGCGAGGTTTGTAAGGACCCTGTGACTGGCCTCTGCCCCTTGGGCATCTGTATTTGCCCTCTTTGATCTGTCTGAAGCTGGAAAGGACCAGTTTCTGTTGGCCAATTTCTGCTGAAAAGAGGGGGTTGTACCTGCAAAAAATCCTTAACCATTTGCATAGACTTTGCCTTATCCTCTATTTTCTTTAAAACCTCTTCTGGTTTGACACCAAATACATCCCGCTGTAAAGGTACATCCAATAATTTTGCTTTAACATGGTCAGGGAGGGTTTGTTCTTTTAACCAAGCATGTCTACGTATGACAGAGCCAGTAACAGCTGCTCTACAGGAAGCTTCCAATGAAGCAAATCCACACTGCAAAGTATGTTTGCCCACCTGTTCAGCTGCATGCAACAGATCCTGCATTTCCTTGAATTCAGGCGGTTCTGAATGTGTGCTCATTTTCTGTTTTAACCGAGACATCAGGAATTGATATTTCAGCATGTGAAAATGGCAATTTAATGCTCTCACAGCCAGAGTTGCTGAGGTGTATATTTTCTTTCCCCATCTATCTAGGGCTCTGGAATCCCTTTCAGAGGGCACAGGATTTTTAGCCAAAGAAGCTTTTGCTCCCTTAGGACCCTGGGAAATTATTTCTGGGTCAGCTACAGGGCTTTTATAAAGGACTTTGAGAGAGTCAGGTACTCTGTAGTATCTGTCTGGTTTGGCTGGAGCATGAGGTAGAGTCTGGATTTAAACTAGACTCCAAGAAAACATCATCCACAATATCTAAGACAGGAGGGCTAGAAAGAGGTCTGTGCTGGGGTAGTAAAAGGAACTCTCGGAGCCTTTTCTTAGAATCAGAGTAATCCTGGTCTTCCCAGTGGAAATGTTCCCTCATGGTATGTAAAGTTTCCCCGAAGGAGTAGTCTTCAGGGGGAGAAGCCGAGAGAAAAGAATCTTCAGCCTCAGAATTCTCATAAGGTGGAAAAGTGTAATCCTGTTCCTCAGAAGAATCTGAGGAGAGAGAAACCTGGTCAGAGGATGCATAATCCTCCACTTGTTTTGGTCTGTTATCAGGAAGGGGATGGGAACCACTGATAAGGGTAATCAAATCTTCAGCCATCTTAAGCATCTGTTTCTTAGGCATGGGGCTTTGAACTGTACAAGGATGTACAGTTTTCTTTGGTTTTGAAGGAGTTTTAAGTTTAGCACAAGATTTAATGGATGGTGAGTGTAGTCTGTCTGAAGACACCTTCTGCAACCGAAGGTGTTTCCGTTGCACCGGTGTCTAGTTCTGCTCCGGTGTCGGTAGAAAGCTGGGTCGGCCAAGTAGACTCCGCTTGGGAATCCGCAGCTGTCTGGGGTTCCAGTTCTGCAGTTGTCAGGGGCTGCATAGGCTCCTCACTGAAAACCGGAGAACCGGCGACAGGCCCAACTGAGGCCTCAGTGTCTGGCTTATTCCTAAGCTGCCTATCCTTATCCTTGTGTTTTTTATGAGTGGCAGTCGTCGGCTGCTCCGACGGCAGGATATAATTAAATTTCCTACCAAAGTAATGCAGTGCGAAGTCAAAACGGCGTTTGATAGTTCATTTAGTAAGCCTAGCGCAAAACAGACAACCAATGACGTAGTGTTCTGGGCCTAGGCAAAGTATACAATAAGAATGAAAGTGCTTGAGGTATTTGCTTCCCACAAGAAATGCAATTGTTAACTTTTTCCGACATCGGACTGAGGCAAGAAAATGTTCCCCAATGGGGTACTTAGCTTTAATGAAGACTTCAGACTGAAATTAAAATCTAAAATCTCAGGTGTTGGCCGACCGGCACTTGCAAACTACTTCTGCTTCGGGCACCGCGCGGCAAGAAAGAATGAAGAAAATGGAGTTGGATGCCTCAAATACACCTGGAGCACTGACGTCAGGGAAGAAGCGACAGCAACCAACGCCGGACCAAGACTTTGGAATTTGGGCCTACTGCGGGACCACCTGACGGCAGGATAACACAAGTGTGATGACTGCAGCAAGCAGTACTATGGTCATTGTGTTTTAGTCTTTCTGAAAGCTTTAGTTCTGTCCAAGTAGAAGCATAACTGCCTGGGTATGTCCAAAGAATGCAGAATTTTCTCACCCTTGTTCTGTGAATTTGGATAAAAGTTAGGCAAGTGAAAGGTTTGGTTGAGGGCCACACTGGATACCACCTTAGGCATAAATGTAGGGTTTGTCCTCAGAGAAACCCTGTCTGGATGAAAAATGATGAAAGGTTCCACAGTCATGAGTGCTTGTAACTCAGAGACTCGCCTTGCAGAGATTATTGCTAGGAGCAGAGTGGTTTTCCAGGATAAGAATTTTATATCTGCTGTTGATGCTGGCTCGAAAGGAGGCAGTGTGAGTTTTTCCAAAACATAATTGAGGTCCCAGGCCAGAATTGGTGCTCTCCTTGGAGAGCAAATGTTTTTGGCCCCTCCAAGGTACTGCCTTAAAGGATGAGAAAAGATAGGTGGTTTCGTATTGTAATGGGCTGAAATGGCAGAGGCATGAATCTTAATTGATGAGAAAGAAAAAGTTATGTACTCACCATAACGTTCCATCTGAGTAGGTAACTTCATTTGTCTGCAACCTGTGGGTATCTGATCCGAGCCGGCAGCTTTCCAAGCTTACAGATCTGAGCTCCAAGCTCCTCCCCTTACCCATAATGCCCTGCTACCTCCTTGCAACCCTCATATAGTTTTTGCCAAAGGCGGCAATAGAAAGTTTCCATAACCTAGTAATCCTAATCACTTTGCAATGGTGAGGACTGAACAAGGTATACACAGGCCTGTAACTAGCAAACCATAGGTCCGGGGGAAGGAGGGAGGGCCGGTTGCAGACAAATGAAGTTACCTACTCAGATGGAACGTTAGTACATAACTTCTTTATTTGAAGTAGTTAACTTCATTTGGTCTGCAAACTGTGGGACAGAGTCCCCAGCTACCAGAAACTTGGGAGGCCCTTAAGGAAGAATATTCCAGAGCACTGCAGAGCCAAAAGAAGCGTGTCCTCTGGATATGAGACCCAATTTAAAGTGTGGAATAAAGGTATGTGAAGAAGCCCAAGTTGCTGCTGCACAAATGTCATCTAAAGAGACCCTTGACCAAAATGCAGCAGAGGTAGCCATAGATAGTGTAGAATGGGTTCGCACTTTTAGGGGCTCAGGACGACCAGAACTTTTGTAGGCAAGGAGGATACAATGGGAGATCCATTTAGCTAATGTAACTTTAGTGACTGGCTTCCCAAAATGTGATTTTGCAAAGGACACAAAGTTGGTCAGATTTCCTGATCTCTGCTGTTCTATTCAGGTGGAAACGTAGCTGTCTGAACATCTAAACAATGGAGTCTGTACTCTCCTTTATTCTGAAAATTAGGAAAGACCACCGGTAGATTGATGGACTGAATGATATTGGTCTCTGAAGAGACTTTGGGCAGGAAGGAGGGATTAGTCCTGAGGGAGACCCTGTCCTTACGAAAGACCATGTACGGGGGCTTACAGCAAAGAGCGTGAAGCTCTGAAATTCTCCTGGCGGAAGTAATGGCAATCACGAAGATTATCTTCCAAGATACATACTTAAATTCCACTGTGGCCGCCGGTTCAAATGGGAGCCCAGTTAAAGCTTGAACTATGGTAAGATCCCATGGAGGTACTGCATCTCTGATCGGGGGTCTTAAGAAGGCTCCTTTCATGAATGATTTACAGATCTTGGATGAAGCCAGAGGTTCTGAGCTGTTACCGATGTGATAGTGGGAGATAGCCGCCAAATGGACTAATAGTGAAAGCACTAGCTCCCTGCTGAAAAATGTGCAAGAAAGTCAAGGACTACTGGGGACAGGGGCTGTGAAAGGATCGAGATTCATCAGCTCTGCCCAAAGGGAACAGTTTCCATTAACTCTTGTAGATCTTTCTGGTGGATGGTTTGTGAGCAGCCATCAGTATGGCCTTAACTGAGGAGGATAATCCGGGAGTCCTAGCCATTAGGGGAACTGGATCAACAAAGCTGAGAGCTTGAGATGACCCAGGTCGGGGGTCTTGAGCCCCAGGGGATGGGAAATCAGATACGGACTGGGATCTAGGATCCAGGGAGGATGTATTAGATGAGACCGTAACTAAGGAAACCAGGTCGGGCGAGGCCAGAATGGGGCTATGAGGATAACTCTGCTCCTCAACCGACGAGCTTTCTGTAGGAATTTTGTCAGAGGAAGAGGAGGATAAGCATACAGAAGACCGGATGGCCAAGCATGAACTAGAGCGTCTCTGGGGGCTTCCCCTGGTGGGAGAATCAGAGCGAAGAACTCGTTGCACTTTGTGTTTGAAGGCGAAGTGAAGAGATCGCAGCAAGGTTGACCCCAAGCGAGGAATATTTGGTTCGCAACTGTTGGGTTCAGAGACCACTCGTAAGGTGAGAAGATCGTTCGATTCAACCTGTCTGCCAAGATGTTTGACAGACCAGGAATGTGAGTTGCTCTGAGAAAGCGGTTGGTGGAGATCGCCCATTCCCACAATCTCATGGCCTCCCTGCAAAGAGAACAGGATCTGGTTCCCCCCTGCTTATGTACCAGACTACAGACATGTTGTCCGATTGAATTGCAATCGTACCTGGAGGAAGAAGGTGATGGAGAGCCTGCAACGCCAAAAGCACCGCCCTCATCTCCGGTACAATGATATGCAGTGAGGTCTCTGTGGGAGTCCACGTGCTTTGGACGGACCTGCCCCTGCAATGCCCCCAACCCAACCTGAGGAGAGATGCGTCCGTGGTCACTGTGACTTGTGGGGGAGGTAGGACGAAAGGACGTCCTTCCCGGAGGTCTTTGGAATGAAGGCACCAGAGAAGCGACTCCTTCCACACCCTGCTGAGAGGAATAGGGGTAGATAGGGGTTGAAAAAGAAGAGACCACTGCACTTGAGTCCATTGAAAGGATTCTCATCTTCAGACGAGCGAACGGGGATAGAGTGATGGCAGCCGCCATCGATCCCAGGGCCCTCAGGACCAATACGGCAAGAGACTAAGAGGTCCAAGATTTGGAGGCAAAGATTACGTAGACTGTCGGTTGTCAAGAAAATTCTGGATTGTGTCGTGTCTTTCCTGGTCCCCTATGAAATCCAAAATTTGAGTGGGTTGCAGGGATGATTTCCTGAGGTTGATTGAGATTCCCAGTTGGTGAGCTAGTTGTAAAGTACAGTTTTGTACCTACCATAAATGTAGATGTTCGAGTGTACACCCTGCTGCAGTCATCACACTTGGGTTATCCTGTCGTAAGGCAGTCCCGCAGTCGGCCGGAATTCCAAAGTCTTGGTCCGGCGTCGGTTGCTGTCTCTTCTTCCCTGACGTCAGTGCGCCAGGGGTATATATAATGCATCAGACACCATTTTCTTCAGTATTTCTTGCCCCAGATGTCAGGTGTCCCCCAAAAAGGTGGTCAGTAATTAGTATAAAATTGAGTTAATTTTGCACCAACACAAAATCCCTCCAGCTATAAGCAAATACATCAGGAAGGTATTGTAGAGATTTAGCCAGTTAGATCAGAGGGGATGGAGGGAGGGTAACCTGGACTGCAGCAGGGTGTACACTTAAACATCTACATTTATGGTAGGTACAAAAATGTACTATGTTCATCGTGTTACCCTGCTGCAGTCATCACACTTGGGTAGAATCCCAAAGATAAGGAAGGGCGGAGGAGTCAGAGGGTTAGTGGAGGCTAGAAGGCCCTGCAGAACTGCAGTGGCAAAACCCGCCCTAGTCTTAGAGTAAAGTGGCAAGTGATAGTGTTTGGTAAAGGTGTGTACTGAACTCAAGTTGCAGCTTCCAAAATCTCCTTGGTTGGAATCCCCCCTGAGGAAGTCTGTAGATGTAGCTGTTTCCCTGGTAGAGTGGGGCCTAATGGTAGCAGGAACTGGTTTTCCATGATGGGTATAGCAGAAACGAATGCAATGTCCTATCCATTTGGAAATGTCTGTTTTGATATAGCCTTCCCTTGTGTAGCTGTAGCATAGGATGCAAAGAGCTGGTCAGATTTTCTGAAAGCCTTAATTTTATCCAAGTAGTAACGAAGTTGCCTGTGAATGTTCAAGGAATCCAGGAGTCTCTCCTTTGTTCTGTGGATTAGGGAAGAAGGTGGATAAGTGGATGGTTTGATTTAAAGCCACACTGGAAACCACCTTAGGCATGAAGGAAGGATTCGTTCGTAGAGAAACTGTCTTGATATAAAAATGAGGAAAGGTTCCACTGACATTAGTGCCTGCAGTTCCGATGCACTTCTAGCTGAAGTTATTGCTAGCAGCAGAGCAGTTTTCCATGATAGGAACTGTAGCTCTGCAAAGAAAGCTGGTTCAAAGGGAGGTAGCATAAGTTTTTCCAGAACAAAATTGAGGTCCCATGTTGGTGTAGGTGCTCTCCTGGGGGGCCTAATGTTTTTTGCCCCTCTGAGGAACTGCCTTAGAAGTGGATGCGAAAACAAGGGTGGATCCGTGTTGTAGTGGGCTGAAATAGCTGAAACATGAATTTTAATGGAAGAAAGAGTCCTTTGTGCAACATCTCAGTCAGATCATGTAGAATGTGAAGCATGTGAGGCTGAATTATGTTTTGGCCTTTAGCTTGGTTCCAGGCACAAAACCTTTTCCATTTGTCTGAATAAGCCTTCCTGGTGCTTGGCCTCCTAGCTTCCAGAATAACATCCATAACTGCTTGGGAAAGAGGAGCTGGCTGGATGCTTAGGTGATTAGCCATGCAGCCAGATTGAAGGTTTTGAGCTCGCTGTGAAGAATCAGATTGTTTTGCTGTGTGAGCAAATGGATAATTTGTGGTAAAATCCAAGGTGGGCCCTGGGCCATATTCCTCAATAGCAGGTACCAGTGCTGGCGTGGCCAGTCTGGGGATATGAGTATCAGTCGAGGTCTCTCCTTTCTGACTTTCAGAAGCACCTTTGTGAGCAGAGGCAATGGAGGGAAGGCATATACTGTCAGGTTTTTCCAACTGAATGAGAGTGCGTCCACCTTCCAAGCTTGATGAAGTGTCCTTGTACAAAATTTTGTTAGTTGATAGTTTTGAGGACTGTCAAACAGGTCTATGTCTGGAAGGCCCGATTTTTGAGTTATCATTGTAAATACTTGTGGATCCAGTTTCCACTCGGGATCCATGATGTTTCTGCTGAGGTAGTCTGACAATGTGTTCCTTCCTGGCAGGAACTGAGCTTGTAACTGAACTTGGTAAGCCAGAGCTGTGTTCCACAAGGTCACTGCTTGCCTGCAAAGAGGGTAAGAGTGTGTACCCCCCTGTTTATGTACCACATTACTGTGGTGCTGTCCGTCTTTATTGTAAGTTGTCCTGGATGCAATAGAGTCTTGAAGGCTGTCAGATCATTCTGTACAGCTAGCATCTCTTTTTGATTGATGTGCAGATTCCTTTGATCTGTAGTCCATACGCCTTGAATGCACTGTGCTGCCATGTGTGCCCCCCAGGCGCAGTCTGATGCATCTGTTGTCAGAGTTTGCCTGGCTGGGGGCAAGGTGAAAGGCTGACCCTTGAGGTGACGTGCCTGTGACCACCACAGAAACTCCAGTTGTAGGCAGGGAATGAGAGATCAAAGTGTCCAAGCTGTGGCTGTGTTGAGAGACTATACGCTTTTTAGGTACCACTAAATTCCTCATATGCAGCTTTGCAAATATTAGTAGTATGTAAAATGCCATGAAGCCCACGGCCTGCAGAATTATTCTTAGTTGGGTCTTTGTTGCCATTGTTTTGAAATATTGAGTCAGCTGTATTTTGTCTGGCATCAGATAAGCCTTCTGGGCCGTTGTATTCAAGCTGGCAACTAGGAATGTCATTTTGAGAGGGTACTAGTTTTGACTTCTTTTCGTTTACTGTGTACTCCAGGCAACTTAGATGTTTTACAAAAGCCAGATGTAAGAATGTCCTTGCTTTCTGCTTGGATGAGACAGTCGTCCAGGTATGGGTATATTTGAATTCCTCTTTCTCTGCAGTATGCAATTACTGGTGCCAGGCATTTTGTGAAGACTCTGGGCGCAGTAGATAAGCCAAAGGGCAGTGAAGAGAATTGGTAATGGGTTGAACCTGCAATGAAACAGAGGTATCTTCTGCAACTTTGTTTGATAGGGACATGCAGGTATGCCTCCTTGAGGTCCGTTCCTAGCCATGCTTCCTTGCCCAACATGGGAAGAAGCTGCTGTAGTGTTAGCATCCTGCATTTGGGTACTTGTAAGAAGGTGTTTAGAATTGAAAGGTCCAGAATTGGTCTCCAGGCATTGTCCTTTCTGGGCACTAGATAGAGTCTTGAGTAAAAACCTTGACTTTGCTATCGAGAAGTTCCAGTTGAATGGCTCTCATGTCCATGAGAGCTGTAATTTGTTTTAGTGCCTCTGCCCATTGATTTCGTGGCAGGTTTGGCATTCCTCTTTTCATTGGCAAGGTGTGAAAATGGAATCTGTATCCTCGGGAAATTATGTCTAGGACCCATTTGTCCTTTGTGACAATGTGCCAGTTGTTTGAAAAAAGTGAGAGTTTTCCTCCCAAGGGGGCAGCCAAGAGACTGTTGCTTGGCCATTTGAGGTGCAAGTCATTGAGTTTGCCTTCTGGTAGTCTGGGACCTGTCTTTTCCTCCCTTCTGTGTTGCAGTGCCCCATTGACGAGATTTGTACTGGGCTTGTGGTTGCCCTCTGCCTCTTGGACATCTGTATTTACCCCTCTGTGGTCCGTCAGTAGCTAGAAAGGACCAATTTTTTGTTGGCCAATTTCTGCTGAAGCGAGGCAGCTGTATCTGTAGGAAATCTTTGAATGTCTGCATAGATTTTGCCTTATCCTCCATTTTCTTAAGACGACTTCTGCTTTAACTCCAAAAAGAACATCCTGCTGTAAGGGAGCATCTAGAAGCTTTGCTTTAACATGATCAGGCAGAGTTTGTTCCTTTAACCAAGCATGCCTACGTATAACAAACCCAGTGACAGCTGCTCTGCAAGAAGCCTCCAAAGAATCAAACCCACATTGTAAAGTGTGTTTGCCCACCTGTTCTGTTACATGCAACAGATCCTGCATTTCTTTCAATTCAGACTGCTGAGTGAGTGTGCTCACTCTGTTTTAACTGAGAGATAAGCAATTGCTGATACTTTAGCATGTGAAATTGGCAATTTAGTGCCCTCATAGCTAGAGTGGCTAAGGTGTAAACCTTTTTCCTCCAACTGTCTAGTGCTCTGGAGTCCCTTTCAGAGGGTACAGGATTTTTTGCCATAGAAGCCTTAGCCCCTTTGGGACCCTGGGAGATAGTCTCTGGATCAGCAACAGGGCTTTATAAACAAATTTGCGGGAATCAGGCACTCTATAGTATCCGTCAGGTTTGGCCGGAGCAGGAGGTAGGGAGTCTGGGTTCAAACTGGATTCTAAGTAAACCTTATCCACAATGTGTAAAACTGGTGTGATGGCAAGTGGTCTGTGCTGGGGGAGCAAAAGAAATGAGAAGTTATGTACCTACCATAACGTTCCAGGTTAGTTGTCTTCTCTCGCCTTCTTTCTTGCTTGATGGGTTCGGAGCCGATCCTCGGCTCCGACTCGGCACTTTGCTAAGCTCGAGAGTCACTTTTACCAGCTCGAGGCAGCCCCATATCCCATGATGCAAGGTGGTAAGTACCCAGATCTCGTTTGGTACCTATAGGCAATAACACCTAGCACAAAAAACTTCCCAGAAGGAAAGAAAGGCAAAAAGCCTAAAGGATGGGCTATAAGGAAGACCAGACAACTAGCTGGTCTTAAGAAGCAATCTTCCATATAGGGAGAAAAAGGTCTGTCCAGGCCAGGGGGCAGGAGGGAGGGTCGCAAGAAAGAAGGCGAGAGAAGACAACTAACATGGAACGTTATGGTAGGTACATAACATCTCAATGTTAAGTTGTCAATCTCGCCTTCATTCTTGCTTGATGGGACTGCGTCCCTAGCACCTCTATCCTGGGTGGCTCAATGGAACAGACTCTTGAGAACTGTAGAGCCAAAACTGGCTCTGTCTCTGGAGGCCAAATCCAATTTGTAATGAGAAACAAAGGTATGAGGAGTGGCCCAAGTGGCTGCTGCACAAATAGTGTCTAATGGAAGTCTAGCCTGAAAAGCTGTTGAAGTGGCTAAGCCTCTGGTTGAATGCACCTTTGGTTTTGAGCACAGCTGTTTTCCTCTGAGCTGATAGATTTCGGAGATGGTGGACGAAAGCCATCTAGATAAGGTCACTTTGGAGACAGGAAGGCCTTTCTTATTTTCAGCATAAGAAAGAAAAAGCTGATCGGATTTCCTGAATTGTTTTGTTCTGTCCAAATAATATCTGAGTTGGCGGTGAACATCAAGATAATGTAATTTTTGTTCCGATCTGAGTAATTAGGGAAAAATACAGGGAGGTCAATAGATTGGTTCAAATTTTTTTCGAGGCCACCTTAGGCAAAAAGGTTAGATTAGTTCAAAGATACCCTTGTCTTTGTGGAAGACCAAATAAAGGGGACGAACAGAGAGCATGAAGTTCTGACACTCTCCTTGCCGAGGTAATAGCAACAAGGAAGAGTGTTTTCCATGAAAGAAACTTCAGGGAACATGAAACAGCTGGCTCGAAGGGAGGAAGAATTAAGGATGTCAGCACTAGATTTAGGTCCCATTGAGGAGGAGGACTCCTGACTGGAGGTTTAAGGAGAAAAATTCCTTTTAGAAAGGCTCTACAAAGCTTGTGGGACATAATGTTGTGATCTGCAAACCAGACATAAAAGTTCGAGATAGCAGCCAACTGAACTTTGACCGTGGAAGATGAAGAGCCCGAGTGAAAGATTTCCGCCAAGAAATCCAAAACTGCATGAACAGGGGCAGTAAAAGGATCTATATTTTTAGCTTTTGCCCAACAAGAGAAGCGTTTCCACTTGCTGGTATAAATCCTTCTAGTAGAGGATTTAAGGGAAGCCACTATGATATCCCTAACAGGATTAGAGATCATAGGAAGCCTGGCAAAGGAAGGAAGTGGAGCAACCAAGCTGTGAGGTTGAGAGAAGGAATAGACCGATGCAGCTGACCCGATTGGGGAATCAGAAGGTCTGGCACTGGGTCCAGATGCCATGGCTGCACCAATAGGTGACGATGGAGGAACGGAATCCAAATTTGTCGAGGCCAATAGGGAGCAATGAGAATCATTTTGGCTCTCAAAACGGTAGCTTTCTGGAGTACTTGTGGAATCAACAGAAAGGGAAGAAAGGCATAAAGAAGTCCCTGGGGCCAATCCTGGGTTAGAGCGTCTCTGGGGGGATGGCCTGGCAGTGGGAAGAGAGAAAAGAAGTCTGGGCATTTGCTGTTTTGGGGAGTAGCAAAAAGACTGCAACATGGGCGGCCCCATTCTAGAAAAATCTCCTCCACTATAGATTGAGAGTCCACTCGTGAGGCATGAGAATAGCTCTGATCAATCTGTCCGCTAGAAAGTTGGTTTTCCCAGGGATATGCGTTGCTACCAGAAACCGATGAGAGGAGATCGCCCATTGCCAAAGTCTGAGAGCTTCTCGACACAAGGGTAGGACTTGGTTCCGCCCTGTTTGTTGATATACCATACTACAGACATGTTTGTCTGTGTGAACTGCAATTGTTCCCAAGGGAAGAAAGTCGTTGAGGGCTTGCAACGTTAAAAGCACTGCTCTCATCTCTAGGACATTTATGTGCAGGTGGTATTCGAACGGTTGCCACGTCCCATGAACCATCCTGCCCTGATAATGACCCCCCCACCCGATCAGGGAGGCGTCCGTAGTGACTGCGGCTACCGGGGATACAAAGGGTCTGCCTTGATGAATCTGGGGAGAAGAAATCCACCATGATAGATGATTCTTGCAAATTTGTGTCACCAGGATTTGGTGACGCATGGGAAGTTGTTGGTAAGACCACTGGGTGAACAACATCCATTGAAGAAGACGCATGTAGAAGCGGGCCAAGGGAAGAAGGGTAATGGCCGCAGCCATGAAGCCCAACACCTTCAGAACCATTCTGGCTTGCACCTTTTTGCTGGCAAGGATGATCCGCACGTGACTTTGGATATCTGAGATTCTTTGGTCTGTGAGGGTTGCTGACATCCAAACAGTGTTTAAGTTTGCGCCTATGAAAGTAATAGACTGGCAGGGCAATAAGGAGGATTTTTCGTAGTTGATCGAAATTCCTAATTGAGTGCAGAGATTTAGGGTGTAATCCCTGGCTTGGAGAAGTTGATGACTGGTGGTGGCTGAAAGGAGCCAGTCGTCGAGATACGGAAACACCTGGAATCCTTGACGTCTCAGGTGAGCCGTGACCACTGCCATACATTTGGTGAACACTCTGGGGGCTGTAGTGAGACCAAAGGGCAGGGCTCTGAATTGAAAATGACTGGACCCCAGCCGAAAGCAGAGAAACCTTCTGGAGCATCTGTGAATTTTTGTGTGATAGTACGCGTCCTGAAGGTCTATTGAGCACATCCAGTTGTCCTTGTCTAGGAAGGGCAAAATTGATCTAAGGGTGACCATTCGAAATCTTGTCTCTCAGACTTGAGTCTGCTGAGATCCAATATTGGTCTCCAGTCTCCCGTCTTTTTGGGGACCAAAAAGAATCTTGAGTAGATTCCGGGCTCTGAATGGTCTGTTGTAACTGACTGAATGACCCTTTTTTGTAGAAGCTTTGATACTTCTAACTTTGCAATTTCCCTTAGACCGGGTGGCACATCTGGAAGGGAATTTTTGTGAGTGAAAGGACTTTCCTCGAAAGGAATCTTGTAACCCTCCGATATGATCGACTGTACCCATCTGTCTTGAGAGAGGGAATGCCAGGCTTCTGGGTACAGCGATAGTCTTCCCCCGACTGCCTCCAAGGATGGACAGCCGGGCAACATCTCAGGGATGCTGGAAGGGCTTGTCAGAGAGAGGCTCTCTGCTTCCCTGGTTTTGTGGACCTCCCCTGCCTCTAGAGCGTCTGTTATTATTACCCCCTCTGCCTCTAGGGGTAAACTGACCACGTGCATCTGGCGTGACTCCCTGGGATTTACGGAACCACATTTTTCTGCCCTTCTGATCTTTGGGGTAAGGTCTAGAGGAGGTAGAAAAACGGACCCCTACGGCAGAAAGAGTCTTGCCGTCCTGCTCACACCTGGTCAATGTATCCTTCACTTGAGGGCCAAACAATGCTGACCCATCAAAGGGAGAATTCGTGAAGGACGCCTTAAAGGGATCTGCAAAATTACAGAGCCGCATCCAGGCTTGACGTCTAAGAGCCACTCCTGTACCCGTGGCTCTACTCGCTCCATCTGCTGCATACGAGATCAGTCGCATGGAGGAGTTAGCTATAGAATTAAGGATTCCTAGCTGAGAAGCAATCTTTTCTTGAGCCCCTGCAGCCGTAGGATCCTGCACTACTTCACCTAGTTCTTTAAGGATGTCCCTTTGGAGTCTGGTGAAGTGACAAGTAGTTCAGCGAACGCATAGCAAAGGTCGCTGAGGAGAACATCCGCTTACCATACCTATCCATGGTCCTAGAATCCTTAGGAAGATGGACTGGTACGGAAGGATCTGCAAGTTCCTTCTTAGTGGCGGCCGCCACCACCATAGCATCAACAGGGACACCTTTTGTAAGGAATTGCTTTTCAGAAGGGGCTGTAATAAATTTAGACGGCCTCCTAGGAACTGGCTCTACAGAATCAGGAGCAGCCAAAGCCTTTCGAGCAATAACCTCCATAAGGGGGTCGAAAGGTGGAGACACCCAGGAGGTGGAGGGTCGAGATCCAAACGCCTCTACGTATACAGACTCATCCTTGGAGGGATTTATGGAGGGCCAGTTTCCCCTCTGTTTTAGGAGTTCTAGGATGTCTGAAAAGGAGACATCCTCAGAGGGGGATCTTGGGGATCCCTCCGACTCATCTAAGTCGGTATCTGAAGTGGTAGACTCAGGGGAGTCCAGGTGTTTCCTCTTACAAGTCCTCTTGCGCGGAGGATCTCCTGACTGGTCAGGAGAATCCTCGGAAGAGGGGGTTCTTCCCAGTGGGGAAACCTGAGGCGGTGGATCTCTAGGTCCGGGAGCAAGAGAGATGGAAGAGATATCGACAGGCACTGTAGAGGGAGGAGCTAAGGGAATAGACTGCTGACTGAGCCATGTGGCCAGCACACTTCATCACCTCGAAGGCCCCCCTCCCAGGGAGATCAGAGAAAACCCTTTCCGAAGAAACTGGGACTTCCGGGCCCACCGAAAGGGAAGGCTCCGAGGCAGATGTCGGAGCCGAGCTCACCAAGGCCGAAGCTCCAAGGGGAAGAGTGGGGTCGGACAAGGGTCCGATGCCACTCACCCCCTCGGAGGAGACCAGGGAAGCCAGACCACCGAATCCCTCCAAGGAAGGTCGAGGAGGAGATAAGAGTAGATGCTGAAGGTGCAGAAGGAGGGGGTATCTGCCCCTCAGCCATAGCCGTAACTATTCCCGTAGACTCCAGCTCCAAACTCTGTTGTAGAGTCGAAGGAGGAACTTGAAGGGGGTGTGGACTAATAGTCTGTTGAGACAGACTATGAAGCATCTGGGCCAGTGCCTGTGATTTTAATAATCTGCTTACCACCCTCTCTAAATCATGGTCAGATAACCTGGACGACCTAGATGATCGGCTCCGTTCCAAAAGAAGAGGTGAGGCCGGAGCCGACAGAATCGGTTCCAAAGAGGGGGACCTGGACCTCTTCCTCGAAGGAACCATTGGAGCCAACAAACCCATTGATCCAGTCGGAGCCGATAACTTTTCGGCTCAGAGGGAAGATCTAGATGCATCGGCTCCAGCCGGAGCCTATGCAGGCATCGAAATAGCGGTGTCGGTCGGCGCCGAAACCGAAGCCTGGGCCACATGGTGATCGGAGCCAGTACTCGGAACCGACACCAAAGTGACCATAGAAGTATCGGCACCGATAGCCATCGGTGCCGAAGATTTAGCCAAGGTCGGATCTGCTCCAGCCGGAGCCGATCTCGACTCCGACAAAGTCGGAGCCAAGGCTGAAGGCTTTGGTACAGAAGCCTTGGCCTTAGTCTTGGAAGGCTTTCCCAGAGCCGATTTGGCCGGGGAGCCCTCCGGTTTAAGGAGTCCCCTTAAAATGAGCTTGTTTCTCCTTTCCTGCAGGACTCTCTGGCTAAAAGAGTGACATATTGCACAGGAGTCCTGCAGGTGGAGAGGTCCCAGGCAGTATAAACAAGAAGTGTGACAGTCTGTCAGAGACATCTGACAGCACGAGTCACACTTCTTAAAGCCTGAGACCCTCTGCTCTTTGGACATAGTGGATACAGAAAACAGTACACACACAGTCCCAATCAAACAATTAAAATTAAAGTATAACCAGTGAAAACCTCACACACACACACCCTGACAGGGAGGGGGTGGGAGGGAAAGAAGGCCTGACTAAAAAAATTAAGGAGGAAGAATAAATTTGGACAAAAAGGGGCTTACAATTAACTAAAAATGAAAGATTTCTAAGAAAAAATATTTTTTCTGAAAAGGGGCTAATAGCAGTTTAAATTTAAACACTTACCAGGAGCTGGTAAAAGGAGGACCTCATCGGCGAAGCGGCAAACGAGATCTGGGAACTTACCACCTTGCATCATGGGATATGGGGCTGCCTCGAGCTGGTAAAAATGACTCTCGAGCTTAGCAAAGTGCCGAGTCGGAGCTGAGGATCGGCTCCGAACCCATCAAGCAAGAATGAAGGCGAGATTGACAATTTAACATCTGAGCCTTTTTTTTTTTTTTTTTTTTTTTTAGTCAGAGAAGTCCTGACCTTCCCAGTGAAAATGTTCCCTCAGTGTGTAAAGTTTCCCCAAAGGAGTAGTCTTCAGGAGGAGAAGCTGAGGGAATGGAATCCTCAGCATCAGAATCTTCATAAGGGGAGAAAGAGTAATCTTGGTCATCAGAGGAGCCTGAGGAAATGGACACTTGTTCAAAGGATGCATAATCTTCCTCTTGTCTAGGCCTTTTGTCGGGAGGGGGCTGGGAACCCCTGATTAAAAAGATCAAATCTTAAGCCATTCTGAGCATCTGTTTCTTAGGCATGAGGCCTTGGAACAGGGGACAGAAGTGCAGTCCTTTTAGGTTTAATAGGAGTTTTCGTCTTGGGATACGTTTTAATTGTGAGCGTCGGTCTGAAGACGCCTTCAGAAACCAAAGGTATTTCTGCAGCACCCTCCTTTTCAGCAGTGTCGTCGGTAGGGGCTGAACAAAATGGCAGCGTCGGCCTGGTACATCCCGCCAAAAGTTCTGAAGCGGTCTCTGGTTCCAGATCTGTGGTAGTCAGGGGCCTCACTGAAGGCCGGAGAACCGGAGACCGAACCAGCTGAGGCCTCGGAGTCTGGCTTGGGCCTAGGCTGCTGTCCTTATCCTTGCGTTTTTTGTGCACGCTGGTAGTCGGTTGCTCAGACGGCATAGTGTAGTTAAATTTTCTACCGAAGTAGTGTCATGCAAAATCAAAGCGTCTTTTTATAGTATGCTTATTAAACCTAGCACAAAAACGACAACTAGTGACGTTGTGGTCTGGGCCTAGGCAAGGTATGCAATAAGAATGAAAATCCTTATGAGGTATTTTCTTCCCACAAGAAATACAATTGTTAACTTTTTCTGACATCGGTCTGAGGCAAGAAAAGTTTCCCTAACGGGGCACTTAGCTTTATTGAAGACTTCTGTCTGAAATTCGATTCGAAAATCTCAGGAGTCAGCCGACCGACACTTGCGAACTGCTTCTGCTTCGGGCACCGCACGGCAAGAAAGACTTGAAAAAAAATGGCGTTGGATGCATCATATATACCCCTGGCGCACTGACGTCAGGGAAGAAGCGACAGCAACCGACGCCAGACCAAGACTTTGGAATTCCGGCAGACTGCAGGACCGTCTGACAACAGGATAACCCAAGTGTGATGACTGCAGCAGGGTAACACGATGAACATCAGGTAATCTGTTTGAGCAAAGTTGATGCCTGGTGGGGGGCGGTAAGGAGCCAATCGTCCAGGTATGGAAAGACCTGTAAGCCCTGAAGCCTCAGGTGGGCCGTTACTACTGCCATAACCTTGGTAAACACCCTGGGGGCTGTGGTGAGACCGAAGGGTAGGACCCTGAACTGGTAATGACTGGTTCCTAGCTGAAAGCAGAGAAACCTGGATCGTCTGTCCATAAGAATGTGGTAGTATGAGTCTTGGAGGTCTATTGAGCACATCCAGTCATTCTCCTATAACAGTGGGAGAATGGATTGAATAGTGACCATCAGGAATTTCTCTTTGGTTACCGACAGGTTCAGCGTTGATAGGTCGGGTATGGGTCTTAGGTCCCCCGTCTTTTTTGGCACCAAAAAGAACCTGGAGTAAAACCCTAATCCGGACTGCTCTGTGGGGACGGGCTGGATTGCTCTTTCTTAGCAACCCTTGAATTTCTATAGCTGCTGCATCCCTCTGACCGGGTGGGACATCGGCGATTCCTCTTTTTCGAGGAGGGGTGGTTAAGAAGGGGATTGAATATCCTCTGGATACAATTTGGAGCACCCAGCGATCTGTGGTGGACTCCCATTTGGCTAGGTGTTCCGAGAAGAGCCCCCAGACTGACTCCGGAGATTAGCAGTCGGGCAACCCCTCAGGGCTGATGTGCGGGTAAGTCCAAGAAAGGTTCTCTTGACCCAAAGTTCTTCTGGCCCCCTCTGCATCTGGGCCGGTGTCCACCTTGTCGTCCTCTGCCTCTGAAGGATGAGGTCTCCTGAGCAAAACGTGGTTGTTGTCTTCCGGATCATCATCTTCTGTTGCTTTTGGTTCCTGGAATAGGACCACTGGGGAGCAGAGAAGCGGATCCCAACGGCAGACATCCTCCCATCTTTCTCGCTCTGGAAAAGCGTGTCGCTGATGGTCTTGCCACAGAGCGTTGAACCGTCATAAGGAGCATTTGCGAAGGACGCCTTGAAGAGTTCCGCAAAAATCGCAAAGACGGAGCCAGGCCCGTCTGCGCAAGACCACGCCCATTCCGCTAGCCCTAGCCGCTCCCACCGTGGCATGGGAGAGGAGCCGCATGGATGTGTTGGTGATCGATTTGAGAGTGGCCATTCGGGACAAGAACGTACGCTTGTCCTCGGCCGACATGGACTCTGGGGGTGATCCAGAGTACTCGTTAATCAGGTCACGCTGGAGTCTAACAACATGTGCCATATAATTCAGTGACCTTACAGAGAAGGTCGCTGAAGAGATCTGCTTTCACAAACGGTCCATCATCCGAGAGTCCATGTCTGGAGGATGTACAGAGGAACTCTCCTGTGCTTGTTCCTTCTTGGTGGCCGAAGCCACCACCATGGCATCCACAGGGGCACCCTTACTCAAGCATTCCTTGTACGAGGGGGGGGGCCTTAGTATTTTGTCGGGACGTTTGGGGATGGGCTCCAGAGTGTCAAACTCCTTCCACGCCCTGGTAGTAATAAGATCTACCAGGGGGTTGGCAGGGGGGGGGGGACACCCAAGAGGTAGATGGGCCTGCATCAAATGCCTCCAAAAACACGGACTCGTCCGAGGAAGGCTTTTGGGCGGACCACCCTCCCCTAATGCATAACATTTCCATTATGTCTCCAAAGAAGACATCTTCAGGGGGTGATCTTGGGGAGCCTTCCCCTTCTTCCAAGTCTGTGTCCCCCGTGAGGGACTCTGGTGAGTCCAAGTGCCTCCTCTTTCACTTCGGCTTGTGAGGAACCTCCTCAGGGGGGCTGTCCAAAGAGGCCTCACCAACGATGTCTTGTTCCTCCAAGGGAACCATCTGGGAGGAAAGCGCAGGCTGTCCCTGGGGTCGGATGATGGAGGATCGGCTCAACTGCGTGGGAGCGACAGGCAGGTACGAATAAAGAACCGGGGTGTCTCGAGTCCCTCGAGGACCCTCTCCACTACGTCGAATGCTGATGGTGAACTGCTCCCCCTTGGATCAGAGAGCAGTTCCCTCAGCTCTGACGTATGGACAGGCACAGAGGGCGACCCGATCGGATCCGAGAGGGTAGTGTGACCAGACCTGGACGGAGCCGAAGTTACACTGGCCCCTCCAGATCAGACGCCCACCGCACGGCTCAGAGAGCTCAGATCAGACAACAAGCCTGGATCTGACAAACCAGAGGGCATGGTCGGCGCCGAAGACAAACGCTGTCGGCGCCGACCCCAACCTCGGCTCCGAAGCTAATCGGATCCGACAGCTCCGAGACACGAAAGCGGGTCGGAGATGGAGCAATAGGGGCAAAAAAAGGTGTTGAGCTCCCCTCCACAGTGGGGGAGGCACGAGCACTCCCATCTGCATTTGATGCCTGCAAAAATCGACGCATCATCCGATCCATATCTGCGTCTGACAAGCTCCTAGTAGACCTACTAGAGGCCACCGAAGGCAGCCAGGAAGGTCGCCAGGACCTAGAAGGTGACCGGGTCTCCTCCTCCGGCTCCGGGGAGAAACTAGGGGAGCAGAGAGGGGGTAGACCCAGAGACCTTCAAAGGAGAAGCAACAACTTTAGATGGCGGTGCCGAGGGAGTAGACTCAGACCGCCTTTTATGGCTGCGGTGTTTCTCTCTGTCTTTCCTGTCCTTTTTTCTTCCCTCCCTTTCCTCCTGGAACAATGAGGGAGGGTGAGTCCCAGCCAGGGGATCGAAGTAGCAGGTAGGGCAGCCGTAGAGGCGGGTGGCACCACAGCAGAAGACAAAGTAAATTCTGGTGGCAGAAGGCCCGCCAAAATCAGCTTGGCCTTTGTCTTTCAATGCTCTGGAATTAGATGCTGCACAAACAGTGCAGCCTGTGGAAAGGTGTTCCACACCCAGGCACAACACAGTGTGGCCATCTGCTGGAAACCGCTTATGAACACACTGTGCATTTTGAAAAAATGGCCTTGGGGCCTTCGGCCATGGTATAAGAAAAAGGAAAACAGCACACGCCTTCACGCACCAGTGGGGGAGGGGAACTTAGCTGACTAAACAATTAGATTAACAGACACTAAATATAAGAACCACTAAAGTGAAACTACCCAGGGTTCACACACAAAAGCGTACAAGGGAAAGATAGGAAAAATAAAAGATATCTGAATTCTTCAGTTAATTTTACTCACAAACCAACTCGGAGCTCATTCTGAGAAGCTATCATAAGCCACGGTAAACTAGATCTGAGGGTTACAAGGAGGTAGCATGGCATTATGGGTAAGGGGAGGAGCTTGGAGCTAAGATCTGTAAGCTTGGAAAGCTGCCGGCTCGGATCTGAATCGGATCAGATACCCACAGGTTGCAGACCAAATGAAGTTAACTACTTCAGATAGGCCTTTGTTCAGCATCTCAGTTAGGTATGGAGGGATATTTGGTACACCCGTGTCAATGCCTTGTACCTGGTTCCAAGCACAGAATCTCTTCCATTTTTATGCATAAGATTTTCTGGTACTGGGTCTTCTGGCCTCCAAGATAACATCCATAACAGCTTTTGAAAGAGGAGTGTTATGAATGGCTACATTATCCGCCATGCTGCCAGATTAAGAGGTCCTGAGATGGCTGTACAGGATCTGATTGTTTTGTTGGGTCATCAAGTGAGAAGTCAGGCAACATCCATGCTGGACCTTGAGACACGCTCTTTAGGATTGGGTACCAGTGCTGGCATGGCCAGTCTGGTGCAATCAGTATCATTTTTTGGCTTCTCTTGTCTGACCTTTAGGAGTACCCTGGGAAGGAGAGGCAGTGGGGGAAAGCATATACTGTTAGATTCTTCCAGCTGAAGGATAGGGCGTCCACCTTCCATGCTTGCTTGTGATAAATCATTGTGCAAAATCTCTGCAATTGGCAGTTGTGAGGGGAGGCAAATAGATCCATGTCTGAGCATCCCCATTTCCTTATTATCATGCTGAAGACTTGTGGATCCAGTTTCCATTTGTGGGGATCCATGAGGTTTCTGCTTAGTTCGTCTGCCAGAGTACTTTTTTCCTGGCAGGAATTGTGCTTGCAGGAGAACTTGAAAAGCCAATGCTGTGTCCCAAAAGGTCATTGCTTGTCTGCAGAGGGGGTAGCAATGTGTACCTCCCTGCTTGTTTATGTACCACATCACCATAGTGTTGTCTATCAGTAACTGTCCTGAATGAAGCAGGTCCTTGAAAGCTGACAGGGCATTTTTAACAGCTAGCATCTCTTTTTGATTGATGTGAAGATGCATCTGGTTTGCAGGCCATGTGCCCTGAATACATTTTCCTGCCATAATAGCCCCCCAGGCATAATCTGATGTATCCCTTGTCAGTGCTGTGGGTAAACTGAATGGCAGACCCTTGTTATGGCGACAGACTTCTCTGCCCACCATCGAAACTCCTGTTGCAGGCAGGGAATGAGGGCAACTACCGTCTCCAGGATGTGGTAATGCTGAGTCCAAACACTTTTTAGATACCACTGTAGTTTCCTCATATGCAGTCTGGCATTGGAATTAGTAGAATGCAGGATGCCATGAAACCCAAGGCCTGCAGGATTTTCCTTGCTGATAAGTGGGTTTTTGTTGCCAATTTCTTGTAGTCAGTTGCTTTTGTCTGGCATGAGATGAGCCATCTGGGCAGTTCTATTTAAGCTTGCACCCAGGAATATTATCCCTTGAGAGGGCACTAGTTTAGATTTCTTTTCGTTTACTGTGTACCCTAGGCCAATTAGTAACCTTTTTACAAACGCCAGGTGCTTTAGAAGAAAGTCTTTGTTCTCTGCTTGAATTAGGCAGTCATCCAAGTAGGGATACATTTGAATTCCTTTTTGTCTGCAAAACGCAATTACTGGTGCCAGGCATTTTATGAAGACCCTGGGCGCAGTAGATAAGCCAAAGGGCAGTGCAGAGAATTGGTAATGCATTGAGCCAGCTATAAATTTGAGGTATCTTCTGCAGTACTGTGATTGGGACATGCAGGTATGCCTCTTTTAGGTCCAAAGTTACGAGCCAAGCCTTCTTGCCCAGCATGGGCAGTAGCTGCTATAGAGTCAACATCTTGAATTTTGGAACTTCCAGAAACGTATTTAGTATAGACAGATCCAGTATTGGTCTTCTGGTTTTGTCCTTTCTGGGTACTAGGAAAAGTCTGGAGTAAAATCCTTGCCCCTGCTCTTGTTGTGATGCTTGCTGAATGGCCCTCACGTCCATGAGGGCTTTAATTTCTTTTTGTGCCTTTGCCCAGTGAATGTGTGGCAGGTCTGGCATACCTTTTGACCTTGGTAGAGTGTGAAAATGGAACCTGTAGCCTTGGGACACTGTTAAGGACCCGTTTGTCTTGGGTAACCATTTGCCAATTAAAAGAAAAGTGCTTGGATCTGGTAGAGGAAAGTCATTGGGACTGTTTCCTGTAAGGTTGTGATTTGTCTTTTCCGCTTTTGGAGGTAGGAGCACCCCATTGCTTAGGCCTGTACGAGCCTTGGGGCTGATATCTGCATCTGGGATGCCTGTATCTGTCTGTTCGTGGTCTGACAGACACTGGAAAGGACCAATTTTTAGAAGGCCAGTTCCTGCTAAACCTGGGTGGCTATACCTTTAAGAAATCATTGACTGTCTGCATGGATTTTGCTTTATCCTCCATTTTTTTCAACACGTCTTCTACTTTAGTACCAAAGTGTCATGCTGTAATGGTGCATCTAATAATTTTGCTTTAACATGATCAGGCAGATTCTGTTCCTTTAACCAAGCATACCTTCTAATCACAGAACCTGTAACTGAGGCCCTGCAAGAGGCCTCCAGTGAATCAACCACATTGCAAAGCATGCTTCCCCACTTGCTCAGCTGCATGCAATAAATTCTGCAATCCCTTGTTCTCTGAACATTCAGTATTTGTCAACAATTTCTGTTTAAGCAGTGACATTAAATATTGCTGATATTTAAGCATATGAAACTGACAATTTAAAGCCCTTACAGCCAGGGTAGCAGAAGTGCATACGTTTTCCCCCAATCTGTCTAGAGCCCTAGAATCCCTATCAGAAGGGACAGGGTTTTAATTGCAGTGGAAGCTTTAACCACTTTGGGACCCTGAGATAGTTTCTGGGTCAGCAGCGGGGTTTTTGTATAGGAATTTGAGAATCCGGGACCCTGTAGTATCTGTCTGGCATAGCAGGTGCAGGGGGTAAACAGTCAGGGGACAGGCCGGACTCTGAAAGTACATGTACAGTGTCTCAAACAGGTGGAATAGCAAGGGGTCTGTGCTGAGGAAGTAGCAGAAAGTCTGAGCCTTTTCTTAGATTCAGAATAATCTTGGGTCGCCCAGTGGAAATACTCCCTCATGGTATGCAGGGTTTCCCCAAAAGAATAATCCTCAGGAGGAGAGGCTGAAGGAATGGATTCTTCAGCATCAGAATCCTCATAAGGAAGCATGGAGTAATCCTCTGCAGAACAGGAATTAGAGGAAATAGAAACCTGATCAGAAGAATCATACTGTCTCTTGCCTACGCCTCTTATCAGGAGGGGGATGGGAGCCCCTGAACAAAGTAACTAGATCTTCGGCCATTTTGATCACCTGTTTAAGCATGGAAGTCTGAGTAGGAGAATGCTGTACTTGTTTCTTTGTCTTTAGAGCTGCCTTAGTCTTTGAAATATATAATTGTGCAGGTCTGAAGACCCCCTCAGAAGCAGATGCCTGCTCAGGGGCTCCGGGCCCATCTGAGGGAATGATTTCAGAGTATCCAATACCTTGAGTATCCAAAGGCCCAGTCGGCTCCATGTGGGAGTCTGAAGCGGCCTGTGGCTCCGAAATAGCAGGCACCAGGGGCTGCGAAAGCGCCCGAGAACCGGTGACTGGCTTAGCAGAGGCCTCGTCGGTTTTGGACCTCTGATGCCTATCCTTTTCCTTGTTCTTGCGTTTTTTGTAAACTCCGGTTGTCGGCTGGTCTGACGGCATTATATAATTAAATCTTTGGCCAAAGTAATGAACTGCAAAATCAAACAGACGCTTGATAGTGCGTTGGTTAAATCTAGCACAAAACCGACAGCTAGCAACATTGTGATCAGGGCCTAGGCAATGAATACAGTAAGAGTGAAAATCCTTATGAGATATTTGCTTCCCACAAGAAATACAATTGTTAACTTTTTCTGACATCGGTCTGGAGCAAGAAAAAAGTTTCCCCAACGTGGCAATTAACTTTAATTAAGACTTCGGTTCTGAAATTCGGATTTGAAAATCTCAGGAGTCGGCCGACCAGCACTGGCAAACTGTTTTTGCTTCGGGCACCACGTGGCAAGAAAGACTGAAGAAAATGGCGTCGGCTGCATGTTTTATACCCTGGCACACTGACGTCAGGGAAGAGGCGACAGCAACAGACGCTGGACTTAGACTTTGGAATTCTGTCCGACTGAGGGTAGCCTGCAAGCAGGATAACCCAAGAGTAATGACTGCAACAGTGAAACATGAATATCTTTCCTGCCATGAAGGCAACTGCAGTTCCTTAGTGAGATCCATAAAGGGAACCGCAGAACGGGAAGACTGTACTATATCCATGGACTTCAAAGGCAATGAAGGCGGAGAATAAGGTGTCTTTGGAGATGGGTGATCACCTCCCAAGGAAGGATAGTTCATGGGGGGTGGAATACCTCTGGCCAAGAATGCCTGGTCCACAAGATGTTAAAAAAGACTTCTAGTGGACCTCAGTGACTGAAAGAGAAACAGGCCTGTCCACAAGAGGCAGAGTCTGTGCCAAACTCATCTGACCTCACCAAGGAAAACAGTGCAAAGAAAGACTGAACTACTGTAGTCTGCACCGAAGTAGTCATCGGTGCCAATGACATTGTCTGCACTGACACAGGGATCAGTGCCGAAGCTGGAACCGAATAAACTGGAGTCAACTATAAAGACCTCTGTTCCGAGGAAGATCTCTGAGCCGACGCAGTCAAGGTCTGTGCCTACTGAACGGTCGGTGCCGATACAGTGGTAATGGTCTGAACCGAGGAGCCCCTCTGTGCCGATATGTAGGCGGCTGCAGGAGAGGACGGAGCCGAAATCACCAATGGAGCCGAAGGCCTGAGTGACAAAGGTCTGGGCACAGAAAGCACTGGGGCTGACAGAGCTCTGGAGCCGAAATTTTAGCCTTTTTACATTTTTGGTTGGTGAGAGTCCCCAGCCGGGGACGAAGGAAAGGATTTAGAGCCTTAGTAGAACATCCATTTTCTTATGGGCTTTAGGAAGGGTTGAGACATCTGACCCAGAAATAGCCTCGGAAAAGGGAGATTTTAGAAGTCCCTTCAATATCAGCTAGTTTTTCCTTTCTAACGAAGTTCTATTAGAAAAGTTCTCACATATAGTACAAGGTGGTTCAACAGATAAATGGGAAGCTCCCAAACAAACACAAAGTGGGCATCAGAAGTATGCAGTTTGTGTCCACATCACAACATGGCTTAAACCCTGGACTACCCTTTTTATCTGCCATATTAACAAATAGAAAAGTACCAACAGTGGTACAGGAGAGTACCCGAAAGTATGAAAGAGAAAGGGAAAAGCATTACCAACGATGGTAAGGAGAAAATTACCTCTGGGTAAAAAGGGCAAGTAAAGGACAGATAAAAACCTGAGGAAATTAAGAACGCTATATGTGATAGGACAAGAGACCAACAAATTTTCTGACAGAAAAGTAATTTGTAAAGCAGTTAAACAATTGACTGTACTTAGCTCAAGAGAAGTAGCTTAACACGACCAGATGGCAACGTGGCAAACGAAATTGGTGTTAACAGGGAGAGGGGAATTGTGGGTAAGAGTTTAGCTTGAGAGTTTGAAGCTGACTCTGGCTTGGAAAATGGCCAGCTCGGTTCCGAGCTCGGAACAGACACCCATGCATAAGGAATGAACTAGGATTAATAATATCAGATCAGCTATTACTATAATGAAAGCAGTTACTTAAGGTCAGATTGAAAAATAGACATCTGCATCTCCAAACAAAACAGGATAAAATAAATGCGTTACCCAACAGGTTAAATCTACATTAAAACGAAAACTTTACCAATATCAGCAGGCAATAACAAAACACTTAATGAATTTGCAGTTATTAAAATAAAAATTAAAAAAATTGTCAATACTAAAGTACTGGAAATCAATTAAACAAAACAGCAGGGCTGCAAAGAAAAAGTTCAGTTGCGTACCTACCATAAATGTAGATGTTCGAGTGTATTCACTGTTGCAGTCATTACTCTGGTTATCCTGCTGGCAAGGCTACCCGCAGTCCGCCAGAATTCCAAAGTCTAGGTCCAGCGTCTGTTACCATCGCCTCTTCCCCAATGTCAGTGCGCCAGGGGTATAAAAGATGCAGCCAACGCCATTTTCTTCAGTTTTTCTTGCCCCAGATGTCAGGTGCCCCCAAAATGGTAGGCTAAAAAATTATGCCAATAATTATGCATGCACTAAAATAAACATTTCCGTCATCTACAAGCAAATACACCACATAGGTTGTATAAGATAGAAAAGTATAGGCAAGTCCCAGCAAAGAAAAAGGGGATGGTGGGTGGGTAACCTGGACTGCAACAGTGAATACACCAACATCTACATTTATGGTAGGTACACAACTGTACTATGTTCATAGTGTTTCACTGTTGCAGTCATTTATAAAGCCCTGCAGAACTGCAGTGGTGAAGCCTGCTCTGGATTTAGAGTAGAGAGGTAAATGGTAGTGCTCTGTAAAAGTGTGAACTGAAATCCACGTTGCAGCCTCTAAAATGTCTTTGGTTGGTACTCCTCTGAGAAAGACTGCTGAAGTGGCTGCTGCCCTGGTAGAATGAGGCCTAACGCCCTTGGGCACTGATTTGCCATGTTGTGAGTAGCAGAAATGAATGCAGTGGCTTATCCATTTTGAAATGGTCTGTTTTGAGACTGGCTTTCCTTGAGATCCTGCAGCATATGCCACTAAAGTAGCTCAGTTTTTCTGAAAGCTAGAGTTCTGTCCAAGTAGAAGCGTAGTTGTCTGAGTATGTCCAAAGAACGCAGAAGTCTCTCACCCTTATTCTGTAGTTTGGATAAAAGGTAGGCAAATGAATGGTTCAAGGGTCACACTGGACAATACCTTAGGCATAAATGTCGGGTTAGTCCTTAGAGAAACCCTGTCTGGATAGAAAATGATGAAAGGTTCCACAGCCATGAGTGCCTGCATCTCTGAAACCCGTCTAGCAGAGGTTATTGCTAGGAGCAGAGCTGTTTTCCAAGATAAAAACTTTATATCAGCTGTATTGGCTGGCTTAAATGGCGGCAGTGAGAGTTTTTCCAAGACATAATGGAGGACCAATGCAGCTATTGGGTCTCTTCTTGGAGGTCTTATGTTTTTGGCCCCTCTGAGGTACTGCCTTAGCAAAGGATGGGAAAAAAAGTACAGTTTCGTACCTACCATAAATGTAGATGTCCGATAGGTATGCATCTGCAGTCATCACATATGGGTTCTCATGCCTCAGTCGGCCGGATTCCAAAGTCTGGGTCTGGCCTCGGCTGATGTCGCACTTTCCCCGATGTCAGAGCGTCTGGGGTATAAAAGCATCAGCAGACGCCATTTTCCTCAGTTTTTCTTGCCCCAGATGCCAGGTGCCCTCTAAGGAAGGCTAAAATTTGGAGCTATGCATTGCCAAAACAAATCCAAACATGCACAGTACTATAAAAACAAATACACCATAATAGATCCCCCCAGCTAAATATAAGAGGGGTAAGAACCCAAGAAGTATACCACACAGGGGAAGGAGGGAGGGTAAACCTGACTGCAGATGCATACCTATCTGACATCTACATTTATGGTAGGGACAAAACTGTACTATGTCCTTCAAGGATGCATCTGCTGTCATCACATATGGGTAGAATACCATAGCCAATCTGGGGGTGGAGGTACTAAGTAAAGGATGGTGTAGCTAAGATACCCTGCAGGACTGCCGTAGCAAAGGCTGCTCTGGATCTGGAGTATAAAGGTAAATTGTAATGCTTGGCAAATGTATGCACGGAGCTCCATGTAGCAGCTTCTAAAATGTCCTTGGTAGCCACCCCTCTAAGGAAGGCTGTGGCTCTTGTGGAATGAGGTCTAATGTTAGCTGGCACAGTTTTTCCATGAAAGGAGCAACAACAACAAATGCAATTTCCTATCTGTTTTGAAATTGTCTGTTTGGAAATTGCTTTTCCTTGTGCCCCAGCAGCATATGCTACAAACAGCTGGTCAGTCTTTCTGTAACTTTTAGTTCTGTCCAAGTAGTAGCGCAACTGTGTATGTCCAGGGTGTGCAGAAGTTTCTCCCCTTTATTTTGTGGTTGTGGGAAAAATGTAGGCAAGTGAATAGCTTGGTTCAAAGATACCCTGGATACCACCTTTGGCATAAATGTAGGATTGGTTCTCAATGAAACTCTGTCCTGATGAAAGATAAGAAATGGCTGTACTGCCATTAGAGCTTGTAACTCAGATACTCTTCTTGCTGAGGTTATGGCCAGTAGGAAGACAGTTTTCCAAGATAGAAACTGAAGATCTGCAGATGCTGCTGGTTCAGAGGGAGGAAGTGTTAGTTTTTCCAACACGAAGTTAAGGTCCCAAAGTAGGCAGAGGTGGTTTCCTTGGAGGATTGATATTTGATTCCTCTTAGAAACTGTCTCAGGAGAGGATGAGAGAAGACAGGTGGATTAACATTGTATTCTGCTGAAATTGCTGAAGCATGTATCTTAATGGAAGAGTAAGACAGGCCGTTGTGAAACAATTCTGCAAATATTCCAGTATATGTGCCATGTTCATCATTGTGACATCTAGGCCCTTTGTTGTGTTCCAAGTGTGAAATCTTTTCCATTTTGCTGAATATGCCTTCCTTGTGGAAGGCCGTCGAGCTTCCATAATAATATCCTTCACTCTCTGGGATATCTTATCCTGAGGAGGAGTCATGGTATTTTCCAGGCAGTTAGCTGCAAGGTTTTCAGGTTGGAATGCAGAGTCTTGAAATTGTGCTGCATCAGTAGAAGTGGCCATAGGGGGAGAGGCCACGGTTTCGTCTGTGACATGCTTTTAACAGTGGGTACCAGTGCTGTCTTGGCCAGTTTGGAGCTATCAGAATCACTCTGGTCTGCTCTGTCCTGATCTTCAGTAAGACCTTGGTCATTAATGGGAGAGATGGAAAAGCATACACTGTTAGAGCTTTCCAGCTGAAAGAGAGAGCGTCCACTTTCCATGCTTGTGGGTGGTATGTCCTTGAGCAGAATTTCTTCAGTTGATTGTGGGGGAAGGCGAACAGATCTATTTCCGGCCTTCCCCATGATTGTGTTATGAGTAAGTAGATGTCTGGGTGCAGCATCCATTCGTGTGCATCCATGATATTTCTGCTTAAGCTGTCTGCCAGTATATTGTCTTTCCCTGGCACGAACTGGGACTGCAGCTGTATATTGAGTTTCCAAGAATAGTTCCCATAGATTCATTGCCAGTCTGCAAAGAGGGTAGGAATGGGTGCCTCCTTGCTTATGTACCACAACTGTGGTGTTGTCTGTCCTTATGAGTAGGTGGCCTTGAAAAAAAGGTTTGAAGGCCTCGATTGCTTGCATCACTGCCAGCATTTCCTTTTGGTTTATGTGCATGCGCAGCACTCTGTGACCACAGCCCTTGGATACATCTGCCCTCCATGTGTGCTCCCCAACCTTGGTCTGAAGCGTCCGTAGTGATGGTTTGATTGGCTCTTGGCTTGCTGAAGGGCAACCCGCTGTTCGACTGGCAGGCTTGAGCTCACCACAGAAATTCCTTTTGGAGGCATGGAATGAGTGGGATCAAGGTTTCTAAGCTGTGACTGTGCTGAGTCCATAAACTCCTTAGATACCATTGTAATTTCCACATATGCAGCCTTGCTTGTGGGATCAGAAGAATGTAAGATGCCATGTAACCCAGGGCCTGCAGGATTTTCCTTGCAGTCAGCCGAGTTTGTCTTGTCAGATTCTTGAAGTAATCCGGTAGTTTGTTTTTCTTCTGTGAGAAAGGCCATTTGGGTGGTTGTGTCTAGATCCGCACCCAGAAAAGTTATTCTTTGGGATGCAACAAGTCTTGATTTGTGGATGTTGACTGTATATCCCAAGGCCTGCAGTAGGTGGATGGCATAATCCAAGTCCTTTAACAAAGTTTGCTTGCTGTCCGCTTGTATAAGGCAGTCGTCCAGATATGGGTAAATTTGAATCCCCTGAAGTCTGCAGTGTGCAATTACTGATGCCAGGCATTTCGTGAATACTCTGGGCGCAGTAGATAAGCCAAAGGGCAATGCTGAGAATTGATAATGCCCTGACCCTGCAAGAAATCTGAGGTGTCTTCTGCAACTTTGTCTGATAGGGACATGCAGGTATGCCTCCTTGAGGTCTAGAGTCACCAGCCAAGACCCCTTGCCCAGCATGGGAAGGAGTTGCTGTAGTGTCAGCATTTTGAATTTTGGCACAATGAGGTAAGTATTCAGTGCGGACAAGTCGAGAATAGGCCTCCACTGATTTCTTTTTCTTGGAACAAGGAATAATCTGGAGTAAAATCCTTGGCCTTGTTCTGAAAGAGGTACCTTTTCTATAGCTTTCATTCGTATTAAGTTGGAAATTTGTTTCAAAGCCTCTGCCCTCTGATTTGGTGGCAGGTCTGGCATGCCTTTTCTTTTTGGCAATGTGTGGAAATGGAACCTGTATCCTTTGTCGATTATTTGCAGTGTCCATGTGTCCCTTGTAATGCTGTGCCAATTTTTTGAGAATAAAGAAAGCTTTCCGCCCAAAGGTGCTTCTAATTGAGCCCTGGACGGCGGAGTCAAAACAAAGTCATAGAGTCTGTCCTGGTGTAGCAGTTGTAGTTCCTGCACTACCTCTCTGGTTGGGAGGCTGCCATTGACGGCCTCTGTAGGAGCCTCTAGCTTGCCCTCTACCTCTGGCACGTCTATTCCTGCCTCTCTGAGATCTGTCTGAGTCCGGAAAGGACCAATTCTTAGTAGGCCAATTTCTGCTGAATCTCGGTGGTTGGACTTGCAGAAAGTCTGTTTGCACAGATTTTGCCTTTTCTTCAAATTTCTTTAAGACCTCCTGAGCCGTGGAACCAAATAATTTTTGCTTTTCCATAGGAGCATCCAAAAGCTTAGCTTTAACATGGTCTGGCAGAGATTGTTCCTTCAGCCAGGCATGCCTATGTATGACTGCACCTGTCATAGCTGACCTACATGAAGCTTCCAATGCATCACAACCACACTGCAAGAAATGGTTACTAACCTGCTGGGAGTTATGTACCAGATCCTGAAGGGATTTGCGATCAAGGGGTTCAGAAGACAGTTTCTTATGCAATTCATCTAACAAATACTCTTGGTACTGTATCATATGAAATTGACAATTTAATGCCCTCATGGAAAGAGTTGCAGAAGTAAACACTTTCTTACCCAATCTCTCTAAAGCTCTGGACTCCCTTTCAGAGGGTAGAGGATTTCTAGCAGTGGCAGCTGCAACCCCTTTTGGGCCCTGGGAAACAGTTTCTGGATCAGCAGAGTGGGCCTTGTACAGGTGTAGATGCGAGTCCGGGACCCTGTAGTACCTATCAGGTTTGGCAGGAGCCAGAGGGAGAGAGTCAGGGGCTGTACTAGCATCAGAGTACACATCAATAACATTCAAAACAGGAAGTATAGCTAAAGACCTATGCTGAGGTAAATGTAAAAAGGTCCTTGATCTCTTTCTAGAATCAGAGAATTCCTGACCCTGCCATTGAAAATGTTCTCTTAGAGTGTAATCTCTCCAAAGGAAAACTCTTCAGGAGTGGAGGCTGAGGGAATAGATTCTTCAGCATCAGAATCCTTGTAGGCCGAATAAGCCTCCTCCTGGTGGTATGACAGAGTAGAGCCATCAGTGGATTCATCTGAGGAGTAGGGGTCAGAGGGCTCAACCCTAGGCCTTTTGTCTGGAGGTGGTTGAGAGCCCCTGTCCGGATGAGGTTGAGAACCTCTAATTAAGGAGATAAGATCCTCTGCTATGCTAAGAATCTGTGAGCCAGTAGGTCTCTGAGAGGTAACTTTGGGAGGCAAAGCTTTAGTAAGTTTAGCAGCTTTAGCCCTAGAGAAAGCCTTTATGGACATGGATGCAGGAGGTCTGGCTGCACCACGTGCAGGAGTAGACTTGTCTAAAGGAATGGTTTCGGAAGTTTCCTGGACACCAGTTTCAGAAGGTAATTCAATAACCGACTCGGCCGGGGCCTCCGGGGCAGAGGTAGTAGATTGTGCGATTTCGGTAATCGGAAGTACCAAGGACTCTGTTTCAGCAGAGAGAGACACTCGCGGTAGGCCTGACCGTGGTTTCAGCCGAAACCGCGGCCCGCGTGTGTCAGCCCTTGTCCTTCCGTTTCTTGACGGAATGCGAAGTCGGAGTCTCCGACGGCAACTTGTAAGCAAAACTAGCCCCAAAGAATTCCTCTGCAAACTCCGACAGACGTCTAAGAGTTCGTCAGTTGAAGGAAGCACAGGCTGAACAGGCAGAGACGTCGTGGTCTGGGCCTAGGCAGGGGAGGCAGTAAGAGTGGAAATCCTTATGAGGTATTTGTTTCCCACAAGTTAAACAATTATTAACTATCTGACATCGGCTGAGGCAAGAAAGAGTCCCCAATGGAGTACTTAGCTTTTTCGAAGTCTTCGGTAGCTGAAGCACAGGAGCTGGCCGACCGGCACTTGCGAACTGCTTCTGCTTCGGGCACCACGCGGCAAGAAAGACTGAGGAAAATGGCATCGGCTGATGTTTTTATACATCAGACGCTCTGACGTCGGGGAAAGTGCGACATCAGCTGAGGCCAGACCCAGACTTTGGAATCCAGCCGACCGAAGGGCTGCCTGAGGCAGGACAACCCATATGTGATGACTGCAGATGCATCATTGAAGAACATCTAGGAGGTTCAGTATTGTAATAAGCGGAAATAGCAGAGGCATGAATTTTAATTGATGAAAAGGATGGGCCTTTGACAAGCATCTCAGTTAGGTAGTGTAAAATCTGAGGGATATTTGGTACAGATGTGACCATTCCTTGTGCCTGGTTCCAAGCACAGAATCTTTTCCATTTTTCTGCAAAAGACTTACTGGTACTGGGCCTCCTGGCCTCCAAAATAACATCGATCACTGCTTTAGAGGGAGTTGCGTTTTGAATGGTTACATTATCTGCCATGCTGCCAGATTTAGGGTCCTGAGTGGGCTGTGCAGAATCTGACTTTCGCTGGGTCAGTAAGTGAGGAATTAGAGGCAATGTCCAGGCTGGACATTGAGACAAACTTTTGAGGACTGGGTACCAGTGCTGGCATGGCCAGTCTGGGGCAATCATTCTTGGCTTCTCGTCTGACCTTTAGGAGCACCTTGGGGAGGAGAGGCAGAGGAGGAAAGGCATATACTGTTGGACTTTTCCAGCTGAATGACAGAGCATCCACTTTCCATGCTTGCGATAAGTCCTTGTGCATAATTTCTGTAGTTGGCAGTTGTGAGGGAAGGCAAATAGATCTATGTCTGGGCATCCCCATTCCTTTATCATGCTGAAGACTTGTGGATCCAGTTTCCTCTAGTGGGGATCAGTGAGGTTTCTGCTTAGTCTGCCAGGGAATTGTTCTTTCCTGGCAGGGATTGTGCTTGCAGGTGTACTTGATAAGTCAATGCTGGGTCCCACAAAGTCATAGTTTGCCAGCAGAGGGGGTAGGAATGTGTGCCTCCCTGCTTGTTTATGTACCACATGACAGTAGTATTGTCCGTCCTTAGTAGTCATGGATGGAGTAGATCCTTGAAAGCTGTCAGGGCATTTTGAACAGCTAGCATCTATTTTTGATTGATATGTAGATGTATTTGGCTTGTGGGCCATGTGCCCTGAATACATTTTCCTGCCATGTGTGCTCACCCAGGCATAATCTGATGCATCTGTTATTGACTGCCTGGCTGTGGGTAGAGTGAATGGCTGTCCCTTGTTGATGTGCCCACCATCGAAACTCCTGTTGCAGGCAAGGAATGAGGGTAATTAATGCTTCCAAGCTTTGACAATGGAGTCCAGACACTTTTTAGGTACCAATAAAGTTTCCTCATATGCAGTCTGGCATATGGAATTAGCAGAATGCAGGATGCCATGAAGTCCAAAGCCTGCAGAATTTTTCTTGGAGATAACTGGGTCTTTGTTGCCAACATTATGAAGTAAGAAGTTAGTTGCCTTTGTCTGGCGTGAGATAAGCCATCTGGGCAGTTGTATTTAAGCTTGCACCCAGGAATATTCTCTCGAGAGGATACTAGTCTTGATTTCTTTTCGTTTACTGTGTACCCTAGGCAAATTAATAATCTTTTTACGAACGCCAGATGCTTTAGTAGAGTGTCACTTGTTCTCTGCTTGTATAAGGCAGTCATCCAAGTAAGGATATATTTGAATTCCTCTGTCTGCAAAATGCAATTACTGGTGCCAGGCATTTTGTGAAGACCCTGGGCGCAGTAGATAAGCCAAAGGGCAGTGCAGAGAATTGGAAGTGCATTGAGCGAGCTATGAATCTGAGATTATTTCTGCAAGATTGTCTGATTGGGATATGCAGGTATGCCTCTTAGGTCCGAAGTTATAAGGCAAGCCTTCTTGCCCAGCATGGGAAGAAGCTGCTGCAGAGTTAACATTTTGAAACGTCCAGAAATGTGTTTAGAATAGACAGGTCCAGTATTGGTCTCCAGGTTTTGTCCTTTGAGTACCAAGAAAAGTCTAGAGTAAAATCCTTGTCCCTGCTCTTGCTGTGGTATTTGTTGAATGGCCCTCATGTTCATAAGGGACGAAACTTGATTTTGTGCCTCTGCCCATTGATTGTGTGGCAGGTTTGGCATACCTTTTGCCTTTGGCAGGGTGTGAAAGTGGGACCTGTAGCCCTGGGACACTATATTCAATACCCATTTGTCCTGGGTGATCATGTACCAATTTTGAGAGAAAAGTGCTAGTTTTCCCCCTAAGGGGGCTGCAAGAAGATAAGTGCTTGGTGCTGGTAGAGGCACGTCATTGGGACTGTTTCCTGTATGGCTGTGCTTCGTCTTCTCCACTTTTGGAGGTAGAAGCGCCCCATTGTTTAGGCCTGTATGAGCCCTGGGGCTTGGATCTGCCTCTGGGATGTCTGTATCTGCCACTTTGTGGCCTGTCCAACACTGGAAAGGACCAATTCTTTGTAGGCCAGTTCCTGCTAAATCTTGGTGGCTGAACCTGTAAGAAATCCTTAACTGTTTGCATAGATTTTGCTTTGTCCTCCATTTTCTTCAAAACCTCCTCTGCTTTAGCACCAAATAAAGTATCATGCTGTAATGGAGCATCTAATAATTATACTTTAAGATGATCAGGCAGATTTTGTTCCTTTAATCAAGCATGCCTCCTAATGACATAACCCGTAACTGCGGCCCTGTAGGAGGCCTCCAGAGAATCAAAACCACATTGCAATGTATGCTTTCCCACTTGAAAAAGTTGCATGCAATAAATCCTGCATTTCCTTATTTTCTGCACAATCACAATTAGCCAACATTTTCTGTTTTAACAATGACATTAAGTATTGCTGATATTTAATCATATGAAATTGACAATTTAAAGCCCTCACAGCCAAAGTAGAAGTGTAACCCCCCCCCCCCCCCCATCTGTCTAGTGCCCTTGACTCCCTGTAAGAAGGAATAGGGTTTTTTGCAGTAGCAGCCTTAACCCCCTTGGGACCCTGAGAAATAGTTTCTGGGTCAGCAGCAGGGTTTTTATAAAGAAATTTATGTGAATCTGGAACCCTGTAGTATCAGTCTGGTTTAACAGGAGCTGGAGGAGAGTCTGGAGAAAGGCCCGACTCTGAAAATACATCTACAATGTCTAGCACAGGGGGAATAGCAAGAAGCCTGTGCTGAGGAAGTAAAAAAATCTCTAAGCCTTTTCTTTGATTCTGAGTAATCTTGGCTCTCCCAGAGGAAGTGCTCCCTCATGGTATGCAGGGTTTCCCAAAAAGAATAATCCACAGAAGGAGAGGCTGAAGGAATGGATTCTTCAGCATCAGAATCCTCAAAGGGAGGAAGAGAAAATTCCTGTACAGAAGAGGAGTCAGAGGAAATGGAAACCTGATCTGAAGAGTCAAGAGTATGTCTCTTGCCTAGGCCTCTTAGGAGGGGGATGGGAACCCCCTGATCAAGGTAATAAGGTCTTCGGCCATTTTGAGCATCTGTTTCTTAGGCATGGAAGTTTATCCTGGAGAATGCTGTACTTGTTTCTTTGTCTTTAAAGCTGCTTAAGTCTTTCTTTTAATAGCTGAAGTAGGCTTTACATACAGCTGTGTAGGTCTGAAAACACCCTCAGAAGCCGATGCCTGCTCAGCGTCTCCGGACCCATCTGAGGGAATGATTTCAGAGTGTCCAATACCTGGAGTATCAAGAGGCCTAGTTGGCTCCACGTGGGAGTCGTCAGCGGCCTATGGCTCTGAAGCATCAGGCATCAGGGGCTGCGAAAGCGTCTCACTGAGAACCGGTGAATGGCTAAGCAGAAGCCTCGGTTTTGGATCTCGGATGCCTGTCCTCTTTTTCCTTGCGTTTTTTTAGAAACTCAGTAAGTCGGCTGTTCCGACGGCATTATATAATTGAATTTTCAGCCAAAGTAATGAAAAGCAAAACTAAACAGATGCTTAGTGCGTTGGTTAAATCTAGCACAAAACCGACAGCTAGCAACGTTATGATCAGGGCCTAGGCAAGGAATACAGTAAAAATGAAAATCCTTATGAGGTATTTGCTTCCCACAAGAAATACTATTGTTAATTTTTTCTGACATCGGTCTGGAGCAAGAAAAAAGTTTCCCCAACGGGGTACTTAGCTTTAATGAAAACTTTGGATCTGAAATTTGTCTGCGAAAATCTCAGAAGTCGGCCAACCAGCACTTGCAAACTACTTTTGCTTCGGGCACCGCACGGCAAGAAAGACTGAAGAAAATTGCGTGTGCTGCATCTTTTATACCCCTGGTGCACTGACGTCAGGGAAAAGGCGACAGCAACAGACGCCAGACCTAGAGTTTGGAATTCAGGCCGACTGCGGGCAGCCTGCCATCAGGATAACCCAAGAGTAATGACTGCAACAGTGAAAAAAGATGAACATCTACTTGCAAAATACACAAACCACAGCATAAACCAAGTTCTTAGTGTTAGAATCAAACTGATGACCAAAACAACTTTAAAATTAAATATGTTGGAAAACAAAGTACAGCTGTGTACACCTACCATAAATGTAGATGTTAGAGTCTATTCACGGTTGCAGTCATTAAATTTGGGTTATCGTGCTGGCAGGTTGCCCTCAGTCGGCCAGAATTCCAAAGTCTTGGGTCCTGCATCGGTTGCTGTCGCCTCTTCCCTGACGTCAGGTCATCAGGAGTATAAAAGATGCAGCTGACGCCATTTTATTCAGTTTTTTTCTTGCACCAGACTTCAACTACCCCAAAACGTTAGGCTAAAAATATGTAAATAAAACATACATGCACCAAAATAAGCCTTACCTTCATCTATAAGCAAATACACCACCTAGGTTGTATACTTTAGAGAAGTAAAGTTAAGTTCCAGCAAAAATAAGGGGGATGGCGGGTGCGTAACCTGGACTGCAACAGTGAATACACTCGAACATCTACATGTATGGCAAGTGTACACAACTGTACTATGTTCGTGTTTCACTGTTGGTCATTACATTTGGATTGAGCCCCAAACCTATGGCGGGGGGGTTGGAGCTAGACAGCATTAGGAGAAACAATGAGGCCCTGCAGAACTGCAGTAGCAAAGCCTGCCCTGGATTTAAAGTAAAGAGGCAGACTGTAAGGTTTTGTAAAAGTAAGCACTGAACTCCAAGTAGCAGCCTCAAAGATGTCTTTGGTTGGTACTCCTCTGAGAAAGGCTGCAGAAGTGGCTGCAGCTCTGGTTGAATGTGGCCTAATGCACCTAGGCACTGGTTTGCATGCTGTGACTAGCAGAAACGAATGCAGTGACCTATCCACTTTGAAATAGTCTGCTTGGAGATGGCCTTTCCTTGCGATGCTGTGGCATATGCCACTAGTAATTGTTGTCTTTCTGAACTTTAGATTTGTCCAAGTAGAATCTAGGTTGTCTGTGTACGCCCAAAGAATGCAGAATTTTCTCCCCCTTGTGTGGATTTGGATAAAAAGTTGGAAAATGAATTGTTTGGTTAAGGGCTACACTGGATACCGCCTTAGGCATAAATGTAGTGGTTTGTTCTCAGAGAGACGCTGTCGGGAGAGAAAATGATAAAAGGCTCCACAGCCATGAGAGCCTGTAGCTCAAACACGTCTTGCAGAAGTTCTTGCTAGGAGCAGAGCTGTTATACAAGATAAGAACTTTATGTCCGCAGCAGCAGCTGGCTCAAAAGGAGGTAAGGTGAGTTTTTACAAGACAACTGAGGTCCCATGCAGGTACTGGCGTTCTCCTTGGAGGCCTCAAGTTTTTGGCTGCTCTGAGGTACTGCCTTAATAAAGGATGAGAAAAGAGTGGTGGCTCTGTATGGTAATGAGCCGAAATGGCAGAGGCATGGATTTTAATTGATGAAAAAGATAGGCCTTTGCCCAGCATCTCAGTTAAGTATTGCAAAATCGGAGGAATATTTGGGACAGCTGTATCAGTTCCTTGCTTTTGGTTCCAAGCGTAAAATCTTTTCCATTTACCAGCATAGGATTTTCTAGTACTAGGCCTTCTGGCTTCTAAAATGACATCAATCACAGCTTTACTGAAAGATGTGGTTTGTATGGCTACATTATCTGCCATGCTGCCAGGTTAAGGGTCCTGAGTTGGCTGTGCAGAATCTGACTTTTGCTGGGAGAGTAGATGAGGTATTTGAAGTAAGGTCCAGGTTGGGCATTGGGACAAGTTACTTAAGATACCAGTACTGGTGTGGCCAGTCTGGGGCAATCATTTTTGCTTTCTCCTGCCCGACCTTTAGGAGTACCTTGGGGAGGAGAGGCAGTGGAGTAAAGGCATATACGGATCGGTTTGTCAAGTTGAAAGATAAGGCGTCCACTTTCCAAGCTTATCTGTGGTAAGTCCTGGTGCAGAATCTTTTAAGTTGATTGTTTTGAGGGGAGGCAAATAGATCTATGTCCAGGCGTCCCAATTTCTTTGTTATCATACTTAAGACTTGTGGATCCAGGTGCCACTTGTGGGGATCCATCAGGATTCTGCTTAGTTCGTCTGCCAGAGTATTTTCCTTTCCTGGCAGGAATTGTGCCTGCAGGTTAACTTGGTAAGTCAATGCTGAATCCCATAAAGCCATGGCTAGCCTGCACAGGGGATAAGAATGAGTGACCCCTTGCTTATGTACCACATGACCATGGTGTTGTCTATCAGTAGTTGTCCCGGATGAAGTAGGTCCTTGAAAGCTGTCAGGGCATTTTTAACAGCTAGCATCTCTTTTTGATTGATATGTAGATGCTTTTGATTTGTAAACCAGGCGCCTTGAATGCCTCTTCCTGCCATGTGTGCCCCCCAGGCATAATCTGATGCATCCGTCGTTAGGCTCTGCCTGACGGGGGGCAGTGAGAACAGCTGTCCCTTGTTTTGGTGACAAGCCTTTGCCCATCTAAATTCCTGTTGCAGGCAGGGAATCAGAGTAACCATTGTTTCCAGACTGTGGCAATGTTGTGTCCAGACACTTTTTAGATACCACTGAATTTTCCTCATATGCAGTCTTGCATATGGAATTAGTAAGATGCAGGATGCCATTAAGCCCAAAGCATGCAGAATATTTTTTGCAGATAACTGGGCCTTTGTTGCTATTTCCTTGAAATAAATGGGTCAGTTGCCTTTGTCTGGAGTGAGGTAAGCCATCTGGGCAGTTCTATTTAAGCTTGCAACCAGGAATATTATCTCTTGAGAGGGTACTAGTTTTGATTTCTTTTTGACTGTGTAGCCTAGGCATGTTAAGAGTCTTAACACAAACATCAAATGGTGTAGCAGAATGTTCTTGTTCTCTGCTTGTATAAGGCAATCGTCCAAGTAAGGATATATTTGTATTCCTCTGTCTGCAGTAAGCAATTACTGGAGCCAGGCACTTTGTGAAGACCCTGGGTGCAGTAGATAAGCCAAAGGGCAGTGCAGAGAATTGGTAATGCTTTGAGCCAGCCTTGAATCGGAGTTATCTTCTGCATGATTGTCTGATTGGTACATGCAGGTATGCCTCTTTTAGGTCCAAAGTCACGAGCCAAGCCTTGCTGCCCAGCATGGGCTGAAGCTGCTGTAACGTCAACATATTGAATTTTGGTATATCTAGGAAAGTGTTTAGAATAGATAGGTCCAGTACTGGGCTCCATGCTTTGTCCTTTCTGGGTACCCCCTGCTCTTGCCATGGCACTTGAATAGCCCTCATGTCCTTTAGAACTGTGACTTGTTTTTGAGCCTCTGCCCATTGATTCTTTAGCAGGTCTGGCCAACCGTTTGCCCTTGGCAGGGTATGGAAATGAAACTTGTAGACCTGTGACATTGTCTAGAACCCATTTGTCCTGGGTGATAATTTGCCAATTTTCAGAAAAAAGTGCAAGTTTTACCCCTAAGGGTGCAGCCAGAAGATAAGTGCTTGGTGCAGGCAGGGGGAAGTCATTGGGACAGTTTCCTGTATGGTTCTGATTTGTCTTCTCCACCTTTGGAGGTAGAGGAACTCCACTGCTTAGACCTGTAGGAACCTTGCGGCTGTGATCTGCCTCTAGAGCATCTGGATCTGCCCCTCTGAGGTCTAAGACTGGAAAGGACCAATTTTTTGTAAGCCAGTGTCTGCTAAATCTAGGTGGCTGTACCTGTAAAAAAATTCTTGACCCAAAA
>NC_056741.1:1231745213-1231918731 GCF_019279795.1 Protopterus annectens
AGACGCCAACCTGCACTCGCAAAACTGCTTCTGCATCGGACCATGCGGCAAAAGACTGAGGATATGACGCCGGTCATGCGCATTTGTACCCTGACGTCCTGACGTCAGACTAATGCGCCTTGACTGACGTCAGCCATATACTTTGGTATTCGGGCCGACTGGGACAGCGGACTACCCAAGTGTTAGGACTGCAGCAATGTGGGATGAAGAACATCTGTACTATGTTCTTCATGTTTCACTGTTGCAATCATTTTATTTTGGTAGATTCCCAAAGCTAAGGAAGGGAGGATACAATTAGCATTAGGACGAGCTATTAGGCCCTGCAAGACTGCAGTGGCAAAACCAGCTCTGGATTTAGAAAAAAACTTGGTAAGTGTTAATGCTTGGTGAAGGTATGTACAGAACTCCAGGTAGCAGCTTCTAGGATGTCCATGGTAGGAACACCTCTTAGAAAGTCTTGTAGAAGTAGATGCAGCACGGGTGGAATGGGGTCTTATCCCCTGTGGGGTAGGTTTTCCATGGTGCTTAAAGCAGAAATTAATGCAATGGATTATCCACTTAGAAATGGTTTGCTTTGAAATGGCCTTCCCCTCTGCCTTGCAGAAAAAGCAACCAGTAGCTGCTCAGATTTCCTGAGAGGCTTGGTCCTGTCCAAGTAAAGTAAGTTGCCTGTGCACGCCCAAGGAGTGCAGTGTTTGTTCCAGTTTGTTCTGTGGATTATAAAACAAGGTTGGCAAATGAATGGACTGAAAGGGCCACACTGGAGACCACCTTGGGCATATAGGAAGGATTGGTCCTGAGGGACACCCTGTCTGTATGAAAGATGAAAGGCTCCACTGCCACGAGGGCCTGTAGTTCAGACACCCTTCTTGCTGAAATGATGGCTAGAAGATGGTTTTCCAAGAAAGGAATTTCAACTCTGCAGTTGCAGCTGGCTCAAAGGGAGGTAGAGTGATCTTTTCCAATACAAAGTTAAGGTCCCACGCTGCAGTAAGGGCTCTCATGGGTGGTCTAATTTTTGGCCTCTCTGAGGAATTGCTCCAACAGTGAATGAGAGAAGAGCTCTATTATAATGTGAATTTTAATGGAAGAGCAGGAAAGGCCCTTGAGAAGCAGCTCAGTTAAGTATTAAAGAATATGCGGTAAATTGGGCACTGTTGTGCCCATCTCTTGAGTTTGGCTCCAAGAACAGAATATTTTCCACTTTTCAGCATAGTATTTTCTAGTACTAGGCCTCCTTGCCTCCAGGACATCCATCACTTGCTTACTGAGGAATGGTAATGGGGAGCTCAGGTAATTAGCCAGGCTGCAAGGTTCAGGGTTTTAAGGTAGGGGTGCAGAATCTGGCCCTCCTGCTGGGACAGCATGGAAGGGATCTGAGGCAGGTTCCATGGTTCCAGCAGTGACACTGCGCAAGACAGGGTACCAGTTTTGGCATGGCCAGTCTGGTGCAATGAGTATTGTCCTTGGTTTGCCCTTTGGAGAGGAGATGCAACAGAGGAAAAGCGTTAACCGATAGGATTTTCCAGGTGAAGGACAGGGCATCCACTTTCCAAGCTTGTCTCTGGGACTCCTTGTGCAGAATTTGTCCAATTGGTAGTTCTGAGGGGAGGCAAACAGGTCCATCTCTGGGTTCCCCCATTTGTTTCTCAAAATGTTGAATATCTTTGGTTCCAGTTTCCACTCATGTGGGTCCATGGGATTTCTGCTAAGGTAGTCTGCCAGTGTATTTAGCTTTCCTGGCAGGAAGTGAGCTTGTAGGTGCACTTGGTAGCTCAAGGCTGTGGGCCACAGAGCCATGGCTAGTCTGCAGAGAGGGTATGTGGGCTCCCCCCTGCTTGTTTATGTACCACATAACAGTGGTTGTCAGTCTTTCCCAATAATTGTCCTGGATGAATGTGGTCCTTGAAGGCTGTCAGAATTCTGCACAGTTAACTTTTATGACTGATATGCAAGTGCACTGACTCTGGTTTCATTTGCCCTGAATGCACTGCCCTGCCAAGTGAGCCCCCCCATGCATATTCTGATGCATCTGTTAGGGTTTGGGCAGCAGGGGGTAGAGTGAATTTCAGTCCCTTGTGGTGGCAGGCCTATGCCCTACAAAGGAAGTCTGTCTTTACACAAGAAATGATAGGAATCATTGATTCTAGGTCCGGAGAATGTTGACACCATAGGCTTTTTAGATACCATTTTAGTTTCCTCATATGCAGTCTTGCATATGGAATTAGTAGAATGCAAGAAGCCATGAACCCCAGGGCTTGCAGTAATTTCCTTGCAGATAGCTGGGTCTTCGTGGCCAGTAGTTTGAAGTAGGCTGTCAAACTTGTTTCTCTGGCGTGAGGTAGGCCATCTGGGAAGTTGAATTCAAGCTTGCTCCAGGAATACAATTTTTTGGCAGGGTACTAGGTGTGATTTCCTTTAGTTTATACTGTACCCCAGTGAAGTTAGTATTTTCTTTACAACTGCCAGATGGTTTAATAGTATGTACTGGCTTTTTGCCTGAATTAGAAAACCGTCCAAGTATGGGTATATTGGAATATTTCTTTGCCTGCAGAATGCAATGAATGGAGCTAGGTACTTTGTTCAATACCCTGGGTGCAATAGATAAGCCAAAGGGCAGTGCAGGGAAAGTACAGTTGTGCACACTTACCATAAATGTAGCTGTTAGTGTATTCATTGTTGCAGTCATTACATTTGGGTAATCCTGTTGGCAGGTTGCCCTCAGTAGGCCTGAATTCCAAAGTCCTGGGTCCTGCGTCGGCTGCTGTTGCCCCTTCCCTGACGTCAGGTGGTTAGGGGTATAAAAGATGTGGCCGCCATTTTCTTTAGTTTTTCTTGCCCAAGATGTCAGGTGCCCCCTAAAATGGTAGCCGAGAGAGAGAGAGAGAGAGAGAGAGAGAGAGAGAGAGAGATAGATAGATAGAGAGAGAGAGAGAGAGAGAGAGAGAGAGAGAGAGAGAGAGAGAGAGAGAGAGAGAGAGAGAGAGAGAGAGAGAGAGATATAGATATATATATATATACACGTATCAATACAAACTACCTTTATCTACAAGCAAATACACCATATAGGTTGTATTAATCAGAGAAGGAAAGATAGGTTCCATCAAAAGAAAGGGTGATGGCGGGTGGGTAACCTGGACTGCAACACTGAATACTCTAACATCTACATTTATGTTAAGTGTACACAACTGTACTATGTTTGTGTTTTACTGTTGCAGTCATTACATTTGGGTAGAGTCCCAAAGCTACGGATGGGAGGCTGGAGCTAAACAGCATTAGGACCGGCTATGAGGCTCTGCAGAAAGTACAGTTTTGTACCTACCATAAATGTAGATGTCCGATAGACATGCAACTGCAGTCATAACATGTGGGTTGTCCTGCCTCAGGCAGCCCTCGGTCGGCCGGATTCCAAAGTCTGGGTCCGACGTCGGCTGATGTCGCATTTCTCTCAGACGTCAGAGCGGCTGGAGTATATAAGCATCAGCCGACGCCATTTTCTTCAGTGTTTCTTGCCCCAGATGCCAGGTGCCCTCCTAGGAAGGCTGTAATCAAAATTGGAAGACAAACAGGATTCCAAACAAATAAATGAGCAATAAAACAAATACACCACAACAGATATCCCCAGCTAAGAGAAACAGGGATAGGAGTGGACCCTAGGCATAGAGGGGTATGGAGGGAGGGACTGACTGCAGTTGCATGTCTATCGGACATCTACATTTATGGTAGGTACAAAACTGTACTATGTCCTTCAAGAATGCAATTGCAGTCATAACATGTGGGTAGAATACCACAGCTTAGCTGGGGGAGGAGGAATGCTCTAGGAAAGGGATGGTGAGGCAATCAAACCCTGCAGGACTGCCGAAGCAAAGCCTGCTCTGGATCTGGAGTATAGAGGGAGATTGTAGTGTTTGGAGAATGTATGCACGGAGCTCCATGTAGCAGCTTCTAGAATGCCCTTGTAGGCACCCCTCTTAAGAATGCTGTAGAGGTGGCTGTAGCTCTGGTGGAATGTGGTCTGACATTGGCTGGAACAGTCTTTTCCATGAAAGGAGTAACAGAATCTGATGCAATGTCCAATCCATTTAGAAATAGTCTGTTTTGAAATTGCTTTTCCTTGTACTGCAGGGGCGTAAGCTACAAAAAGTTGTTCAGACTTCCTACTGGCCTTGGTTCTGTCCAGGTAGTATCGAAGTTGTCTATGAATGTCCAAAGTATGCAACAGTCTTTCCCCCTTATTCTCAGGATTGGGGAAGAAAGCAGGCAGATGAATGGCTTGATTTAAAGAAACCCTAGATACCACCTTTGGCATAAAAGTAGGGTTTGTCCTTAATGAAACCCTGTCTCTGTGAAAAATAATAAAGGGTGGTATTGCCATTAGGGCCTGTAGCTCTGAAACCCTTCTTGCTGAGGTAATTGCCAACAGGAAAGCTGTCTTCCATGAGAGAAATTGCAAGTCAACTGAAGCTGCTGGCTCAAATGGAGGTAGAGTCAGTTTTTCTAAGACAAAATTGAGGTCCCAGGCTGGCACTGGGGCCTTCCTTGGTGGCTTAATGTTCTCGATTCCCCTGAGGAATTGCCTTAATAAGGGGTGAGAAAAAACAAGAGGATCAGTGTTGTATCTAGCTGAAATAGCAGATGCATGTATCTTTATGGAAGAATATGAGAGGCCTTTCTTTAACATATCTGCCAAATATTCCAAGATGAGTGGGATGTTCAACAATGATGCATCATGCCCCTTGCTGGTATTCCAATTGCTGAATCTTTTCCACTTTGCTAAGTAGACCTTTCTGGTGGATGGTCTTCGAGCCTCTGTTAATATCCGCTGAACTTCCTTGGAGAAAGATAAGCTGAAGTTATTTATGGGATCTCCCAGGCTGTTAGCTGCAGTGTCTGAAGATTTGGATGCAGTGTTTCGAAATTGTGTTGAGTCAAAAGTAGAGGCCACTGGGGAAGGGCCCACCTCCTGGTGTGACATATGCTCCGAAGTAGTGGGTACCAGTGTTGTCTTGGCCAGTCCGGAGCTATTATGATTCCCTTGGGTTTCTCTGCTTTGATCTTTAGTAATACTGAGGTCATCAGTGGCAGAGGTGGGAATGCATAGATTGCTAGGGAGTAAAAGTTGAATGAGAGGGCATCTATTTTCCAAGCTTTAGGATGGTATGTCCTTGTGCAAAATTTTGGTAGAAGATGGTTGAGGTGAGAGGCAAATAGGTCCACTTCTGGCTTGCCCCATGTCGAAGTGAGTTGTCTGAAGGCCTTCGGATGTAACCTCCACTCGTGTGTATCTGTGAAATTCCTGCTTAGGCTGTCCACCAACACATTGTCTTTTCCTGGAACAAACTGGGATTGTAACTGGATGTTCAGGCTCAGTGATTTCTCCCAAAGCTGCATTGTCAGTCTGCAAAGGGGGTAAGAGTGGGTGCCCCCCTGCTTGTTTATGTACCACACCACAGTGGTGTTGTCTGTCCGTATCATTAAATGGCCTTGCTGGAGTTGGTGTTGAAAGGCCTCGATGGCATGCATTACTGCCAGCATTTCCTTTTGGTTTATATGCAGATGCGTTTCCTTTGGAGACCAGTGTCCTTGTATACACCTGCCCTCCATGTGCGCCCCCCATCCAAGGTCTGAGGCATCCGTAGTCATGATCTGTGTTATCTGTGGTTTTTCGAATGACATACGTGTGTTTGCCTGGCTCACCGAGGCCCACCATAGGAATTCCTTTTGTAGGCATGGAATGAGTGGGATGATTGTCTTCAAGTTGTTGCTGTGTTGAGACCAAATGCTTTTTAGGTACCATTGAAGCTTTCTCATGTGTAGTTTTGCTAATGGGACCAGGAGAATGCAGGATGCCATGTAACCCAGGGCCTGTAGGAATCTCCTTGCAGTCATCTGGGTGAGTTTTGCTAAACCTTTGAAATAATGAGTTAACTTTTCTTGCTTGTCTTCTGTCAGGTAAGCCATCTGAGAGGCTGTGTCTAGTTTGGCTCCTAAGAAGATTATTTGCTGGGATGGCTGCAGTCTTGACTTTTGGAAGTTGACTGTGTATCCCAGAGCTTGAAGTAATCGTGTGACATAATCCAGGTTGTTTGTCAACATCAATTTGTCGTCCGCTTGTATGAGGCAGTCGTCCAGGTACGGGCAACTTTGTATACCCTGGAGCCTGCAATGAGCAATTACTGAAGCCAGGCATTTTGTAAATACTCTGGTCGCAGTAGTTAAGCCAAATGGCAATGCTGAGAATTGATAATGCTCTGGCCCTGCAAGAAATCTGAGGTATCTTCTGCAGCTGTGTCTGATAGGGACATGCAGGTATGCCTCCTTGAGGTCCAGAGTAATCAGCCACAACCCCTTGCCCAGCATGGGAAGGAGTTGCTGCAGAGTCAGCATTTTGAACTTTGGTACTATGAGAAAGGTATTTAATGCGGACAAGTCCAGTATTGGTCTCCATTGAGATTCTTTTCTTGGAACAAGGAACGGTCTTGAATAAAACCTAGTCTTGTTCTTGTTGTGGAACTCTTTCTATTGCTTTCATCCGAGTCAGCAGAGTGATTTGCTTGACAGCCTCTGCCCTCTGATTTTGTGGTAGGTTTGGCATGCCTTGTTTTCTTGGTAAGGTATGAAAGTGAAACCTGTACCCTCGGTCTATAATGTCCAAAATCCATTTGTCCTTTGTCAGTCTGTGCCAGTTTTCTGCAAACAGAGAATTTCCCGCCCAAGGGAGCTTCTAGTTGTTCCCTGGTAGGCGGTAGTAGAGGAAAGTCATTGAGATTGTGGTTGTGGGGCAGGTGAAACCCCTGCGTCACTTCTTTGGTTTTCTGGCTGCCATTGTCGTCCCCTGTAAGGGCCTCTGTATTGGCCTCTTCCTCGGCCACGTCTGTTCTTACCCCTTTGAAACTTTTCTAGTTTAGGAAAGGATCAATTTTTTGAAGGCCAATTCCTACTGAATCTGGGGGGTTGAACTTGGAGGAAATCTTTCACAGTCTGAACTGATTTTGCTTTTTCTTCGATGGTCTTTAACACATCCTTCGCATTTGTACCAAAAAGCTTGTTCTTTTCCAAAGGTGCATCCAGAAGTTTTGCTTTTACATGATCTGGTAGAGGTTGATCTTTTAACCAAGCATGTCTACGAATGACTGCCCCTGTCATAGCTGCCCTACATGAAGCTTCCAGTGCATCATATCCACACTGCAGGAAGTGATTGCGTACTTGCTGAGTGTTATGTACAGCTTCCTGCAAAGTCTTCCTGTCTAAAGGATCAGGAGTGGCTAATGTTTTTTGTAAATCTTCTAACAGATAATCCTGATATTGTAACATATGAAAAAGGCAATTTAAAGCTCTCATAGGTAAGGTAGTGGATGTGTAAACCTTTTTGCCCCATCTCTCTAATGACCTAGCTTCCCTGTTGGAGGGCAAAGGATTTTTTGAGGTGGAGGCTGAAACTCCTTTAGGTCCCTGTGAGATAGTTTCCAAATCAACAGTATGGGCCCTGAATAAATGGGAATGAGTTTCCGGGACCCTGTAATACCTGTCTGGCTTGGGTGGAGCAGGAGGAAGAGAATCAGGGGTAGCACTAGAGTCAGAGTACAAATCATCCAGAACATCAAGTACAGGAGGAATAGCTAAGGGCCTGTGCTGAGGCTTCTTAAGTCCCAAGGCATTTCCTAGAATCAGAATAATCCTGACCTTGCCACTTGAAATGTTCCCTCATGGAGTGCAGAACTTCCCCAAAAGAGATGTCCTCAGGTGGGGAGGCCGAGGGGATGGAATCTTCTGCATCCGAGTCCTCATAGGTCTGGAAGAGCTCTTCCTGGCTATCAGAGTGGACAGAGCCCTCAGAATCTTCATCTGAAGGAGTAGGGTCAGAGGGTTCAACCCGGGGCCTTTTATCAGGAGAAGGCTGGGATCCTCCCTCAGGATGGGCCTGTGAACCTCTAATCATGGAAATTAAATCAGCAGCCATGGACAACATTTGAGTCTCTGGAGTCGGCTGAGGTAAGGATTTAGAAGAAATATGCTTTGTTTTGCTGGCTGCCTTAGCCCTAATGTAGGCCTTAATAGACATGGCCAGAGGGGGCCTGGCAGCTCCACGTGCAGGAGTGACCTTGTCTACAGCAATGGTCTCGGGCATATCCTTGGTTTCGGTATCCGGAGGAAAATCTATATCTGGCGGAGTAATGTCTTGAATCGGAGTCGTTGGTAATGCGGTGTCTTCGGTTCGGAGCGGTGGAGAGAGTCTCAGAGGGAACCGGAGCACTCGCGCTAGGCTTTGGCGTGGAGTCGGTGGTAGACGCAGGCCGAGGATGTCGGTCCCGGTCTTTTCGCTTTTTGGGAGTTTGCGATGTCGGAAGATCCGACGGCATGGTGTAAGCAAAATTGTCGCCAAAAAAATCTTCAGCGAACTCCGCCCGGCGTCTGAGAGTGCGCTTGTTGAAGCGAGCACAGGCTACACAGGTCGAGACGTCGTGGTCTGGGCCCAGGCAAGGGAGACAGTAAGAGTGGAAATCCTTATGAGGTATTTGTTTACCACAAGAAAGACAATTGTTAACTTTCAGTAATTTCTGACATCGGATGAGGCAAGAAAAGGTCCCCAACGGGGTACTTAGCTTTTTTGATGACTTCGGTATCGTAGAATACAGGAGCTGACCGACTGGCACTTGCGAACTTCTTCTGCTTCGGGCACCGCGCGGCAAGAAAGACTGGAGAAAATGGCGTCGGCTGATGCTTATATACTCCAGCCGCTCTGACGTCGGAGAGAAATGCGACATCAGCCGACGTCGGACCCAGACTATGGAATCCGGCCGACCGAGGGCTGCCTGAGGCAGGACAACCCACATGTTATGACTGCAGTTGCATTCTTGAAGGACATCTGCAGTGGCAAAGCCTGAAGGACATCTGCAGTGGCAAAGCCTGACCTGGATTTAGAGTAGAGTGGCAAATGATAGTGCTTTCTAAAGGTGTGCACTGAACTCCAAGTAGCAGCCTCTAAAACGTCCTTGGTTGGTACTCCCCTGAGAAGGTCTGCTTAAGTGGCTGCAGCTCTGGTTGAATGTGGCCTAATGCCCTTAGGCACTGGCTTGCCATAGTGCAAGTAGCAGAAATGAATGCAGTGGCCTATCCACTTTGAAATAGTCTGCCCAGAGATAACTTTCCTTGCGATCCTGCAGCATATGCTACTAGTAATTGCTCTTTCTGAAAACTTTGGTCCTGTCCAAGAAGAATCTAAGCTGTGTACGTTCGAATGCAGAACTCTCCCCCTTGTTCCGTGGATTTGGATAAAAGGTTGGCAGATGAACAGTTTGGTTTAGAGCCACAGTAGGCAAAAATGCTGGGTTTGTCCTTAGAGAGACCCTATCTGGATAAAAAATGATAAAAGGTTCCACAGCCATGAGTGCCTGTAGCTCTGAAATTCGTCTTGCAGAAATTGCCAGGAGCAGAGCTGTTTTCCAAGATAAAACCTTTATATCAGCAGTAGCAGCTGGCTCAAAAGGAGGCAGGGTGAGTTTTTCCAAGACATAGTTGAGATCCCATGCAGGCAAGATCTCCTTGGGAGGACTTAAATTTTTGGATCCTCTGAGGTACTGTTTTAATAATGGATGAGAAAAAATTGGTGGCTCTGTATTGTAATGAGCCGAAATGGCAGAGGCATGAATTTTAATAGATGAAAAAGATAGGCCTTTGTCCAGCATCTCACTTAAGTATTGCAAAATCTGAGGAATATTTGGCTCAGCTGCATCAGTTCCTTGTGCCTGGTTCCAAGCACAGAATCTCTTCCATTTTCCAGCATAAGATTTTCTAGTACTAGGTCTTCTGGCCTCCAAAATAAACATCACAGCTTTGCTGAGAGGTGTGTTTTGCATGACTAAACCTGGCAGCATGGCGGATAATGTAAAGTCCTGAGTTTGCTGTGCAGGATCTGACTTTCGCTGGGACAGTAGCTTTGGTATTTGAGGTAAGGTCCAAGCTGGGCATTGAGACAAGTTCTTTAGGATTGGAAACCAGTACTGGTGGGACCAGTCTAGGGCAATAAGTACCATTTTCGGCTTCTCTTGTCTGACCTATTTGAGTACCTTGGGGAGGAGAGGCAGTGGGGGAAAGGCATATACTGATAGGTTTTTCCAGCTGAAAGATAGGGCGTCCACTTTCCATGCTTGTCAGTGATAAGTCCTTGTGCAGAATCTTTTTAGTTGGCAGTTGTGAGGGGAGGCAAACAGATGTCCGGGCATCCCCATTTCCTTGTTTTCATGTTGAAGACTTGTGGATCCAGATGCCACTCGTGGGGATCCATAAGGTTTCTGCTTAGTCTGCCAGAGTATTTTTCCTTCCTGACAAGAATTGTGCCTGCAGATGTACTTGGTAAGTTAATGCTGTGTCCCACAAAGTCACAGCTAGTCTGCAAAGGGGATAAGAATGTGTGCCCCCCTGCTTGTTTATATACCACATGACCGTGGTGCTATCTATCAGTAGCTGCCCTGGATGTAATAGGCCCTTGAAGGCTGTCAGGGCATTTTGAACAGTAGCATCTCATTTTGATTGATATGTAGATGCATTTGGGTTGAGAACCATGTGCCCTGAATGCATCTTCCTGCCATGTGGGCCCCCCGGGCATAATCTGATGCATCCGTTGTCTGCCTGGCCAAGGGTAATGTGAATGGCTGTCCCTTGTTTTGGTGACAAGCCTTTGCCCACCATCGAAACTCCTATTATAGGCAGGGAGTGAGAGTAATCCTTGTTTCAAGGCTGTGGCAATTGTGAGTGCAAACACTTTTTAGGTACCATTGAAGTTTCCTTATATGCAGTCTTGCATATGGAATTAGTAGGATGCAGGATGCCATGAAGCCCAAAGCCTGCAGAATTTTTCTTGCAGGTAACTGGGCCTTAATTGCCAACATTTTGAAATAGTCAGTTGCCTTTGGCGTGAGATAAACCGTCTGGGCATTTGTATTTAAGTTTGCATGCAGGAATACCTCTTGAGAGGGTACTAGTTTTGATTTTTCGTTGACTGTGCACCCTTACAGCATGTTAGAAGTCTTCGCACAAACGCCAGACGCTGCAGAAGAATGTCCTTGTTCTATGCTCGAATTAGGCAGTCCAAATAAGGATACATTTATATTCCTCTGTCTGCAGAACGCAATTACTGGTGACAGGCACTTTGTAAAGACCCTGGCTGCAGCAGATAAGCCAAAAGGCAGTGCAGAGAATTGGTAGTGCATTGAGCCAGCCTTGAATCTGAGGTATCTTCTGCATAATTGTCTGGTCCTTTCTGGGAACCAAGAAAGGTCAAGTAAATTCCTGGTCCCTGCTTTTGCTCTGGTACTTGTTGAATGGCCCCTATGTCCATGAGGTATGAGACTTGTTTTTGTGCCTCTGCCTATTGATTTTTTGGCACATCTGGCCAGCCGTTTGTCTTTGGCAGGGTATGGAAATGGAACTTGTACCCTTGTGACACGATATTTAGAAAGCACTTGTCCTGGGTTATAATGTGTCAATTTTGAGAAAAAAGTGCTAATTTTCCTCCTAAGGGTGCTGCCAGAAGATAAGTGCTTGGTGCAGGCAGGGGGAAGTCATTGGGACTGTTTCGTGTATGATTGTAATTTGTCTTCTCCAACTTTGGAGGTAGAAGCACCCCATTGCTTTGACCTGTAGGAACCTTGTGCCTAGGATCTGCCTCTAGGGCGCCTGGATCTGCCCCTTTGACGTTTGACACAGGAAAGGACGAATTATTTGTAGGCCAGTGTCTACTAAACCTAGGTGGCTATACTTGTAAAAAATATGACAGTTTGCATAGATTTAGCTTTGTCCTTCATTTTCTTTAACACCTCCTCTGCCTTAACACCAAACAAAGTATCATGCTGTAAAGGTGCATCTAATAATTTAACTGACATTATCAGGCAGATTTTGTTCCTTTAACCAAGCATGCCTCCTAATTACAGAACCCGTAACTGCAGCCCTGCAGGAGTCCTCCAAAGAATCAAAACCACATTGCAAAGAATGCTTTCCAACTTGTTCATCTGCATGCAATAAATCCTGCATTTCCTTGTTTTTCTGCACACTGAGTTTAATAACATTTTCTGTTTAAGCAATGCCATGACATGTTGCTGATATTTGAGCATATGAAACTGACAGTTTAAGGCCCTTATAGCCAAGGTAGCAGACATGTAAACCTTTTATCCCCATCTAGCCAGTGCCCTAGAATCTCTGTCAGAGGGGGTAGGGTTTTTTGCTGCGGAAGCATCAACTCCTTTGGGACCCTGTGAAATAGTTTCTGGGTCTGCAGCAGGATTTTTAAAAAGGAATTTGAGTCAGGAACCCTGTAATATCTGTCTGGCTTAACAGGAGCTGGAGGTAAGGAGTCAGGGGTAAGACTAGACTCCGAAAACACATCTACAATGTCTAACAGGTGGAATGGCTAGTGGTCTCTGTTGAGGTAGTAAAAGGAAATCCCTGAGCATCTTTAGATTCTGAAAAATCTTGGCTCTCCCAGTGGAAATGCTCCCTCATGGTATGCAAGGTTTCCCCAAAAGAATAGTCCTCTGGAGGAGAAGCTGAAGGTATAGATTCTTCAGCATCAGAATCCTCATAGGGGGAGAAGAGAACATTCCTAATCAGAAGAGGAATCAGAAGAAATAGAAACCTGATCTGAAGATTCATATTCAGTCTCTTGCCTAGGCCTCTTATCAGGAGGAGGATGGGAACCCCTGATCAAGGTAAGTCTTCAGCCATTTTGAAGATTTTTTTGGGGCATACAGGCCTTTCCACGTGGCTCTTGAGTTTGTTTCTTTGCTTTAAAATATGCTTTAGTCTTTGCCTTTGAAGTCGAGGTTGGTTTAATGTAAAGATGTTTAGGTCTGAATACACCCTCAGAAGCCGTGCCTGCTCAGCGGCTCCGGACCCATCTGAAGAAATAGTATCCAAGGCTCCAATACCTTGAGTTTCCAGCGGCATGGCAGACTCCACGTGCGAGTTGGTAGCGGCCTGCGACTAAGGTAGCGGGAGTCAGGGGCTGCGAAAGCGCCTCACTGAGAACCAGCGACTGGCTTAGGAGAAGCTTCGTCGGTTTTGGGCCTCAGTTGTCTTTTTCCTTGCGTTTTTTGTGAACTCCAGTAGTCGGATGGCTATCAGACATTTCTGGATAATTAAACCGGCGTCCAAAGTAGTTTACAGCAAAATCATATGCTTAATAGTGCATTGCTTAAATCTAGCACAAAACCAACAACTAGCAACTTTGTGATCAGGACCTAGGCAAGGAATACAGTAAGAATGAAAGTCCTTATGCGGTATTTGCTTTCCACAAGAATTATTAACTTTTTCTGACATCGGCCTGGAGCAAGGAAAAAAAAGTTTCCCCAATAGGGTACTCTGCTTTATTGAAGACTTCGGATCTAAAATACGAACACGAAAATCTCAGGAGTCGGCTGACCGGCACTTGCGAACTGCTTCTGCTTCGGGCACCGCGCTGCAAGAAAGACTTAAGAAAATGCTCTCGGCTGCATCTTTTATACCCCTGACGACCTGACATCAGGGAAGGGGCAACAGCAGCCGATGCAGGACTCAGGACTTTGGAATTCAGGGCGACTGAGGGCAACCTGCCAGAAGGATTACCCAAATGTAATGACTGCATCAGTGAAACACGAAAAACATCTGATAGTGCATGGAGCCTGCTCTGAAGCGTAGGTATTTTCTGCAAGATTCCCTTACTGGGATGTGCAGGTAAGCTTCCTTTAAATTCAATGTTGCCAATCGGCATTTTTGCCTAGCATGGGAAGCAGCTGATGAAGAGTTAGCATTTTGAATTTTGGGATTACCACAGAGGTGTTTAGTATAGACAGGACCAAGATAGGACGCCAGGAATTGTCTTTTCTGGGTTCCAGGTAAAGTCTCTAGTAAAAACCTTGCCCCCATTCCTCTTCTGGGACAGGCTGAATAGCCCTGATACTTAGATAGAACACCTGCTTTTAAGCCTCTGCCCACTGATTTGGGGGTAGGTCTGGCCAACCGTTTGGTGTTTGTAAGGAGTGGAAGTGGAATCTGTATCCTTGGGGAAACTATTTAAAACCCATTTGTCTTGGGTAATGAGTTCCCAGTTTTTTGCATGCAGGGCGATCTTTCCCCCTCAAGCAGCAGTCAGTTGCACAGGGCTTGGAAGGATTAAGGTCAAGTCATTGACAGTTTACCGTAGAGGGGTATCTTTCTAATTCCAGCTTTGGAAGTGGGAGCCCCCCACTGCTTAGGCCTGCGAGTACCTTGAGACTTAAGCCTGGGTGTTCTGCTGGTCCTGGTCTTGGACTGAAGGCCTGGAAGAGACAGGAAAGGATCAATTCTTAGGCCAGTGCCTACTAAATATGGGAGGCTGTACTTGGAGGAAATCTTAGTTTGCACAGATTTAGTTTTTTCCTCCATCTTTTTAAGTACTACTATTGCTTTGTTGCCAAACAAGCGGTCTTGGTGTAAGGGAGCATCCAGTAATTTAGCTTTAACATGATCTGGCAATGTTTGCTCCTTAAGCCAAGCATGCCTTCTAAAGTACAGACCCAGTGACAGCAGCCCTGCAAGATGCCTCTAATGAATCAAAACCACACTGCAAAGTATGTTTACCAACTTGTTCAGCAGAATGCATTAAATCTTGTAATTCTGTATTTTCAGAACAGTCAGGAAGCAACATCATTTTCTGTTTAAGTAATCCAATAATATGCTGCTGATACTTCATCAGAAACTGGCAGTTTAAGGCCCTAAGAGCCAAAGTAGCAAAAGTGTATACCCTTCTTACCAAATATGTCCAGGGCCCTGGACTCTGAGGGGGTAGGGTTTTTAGCAGTAGTAGCCTTAATGCCTTTGGGTCCCTGTGTAATGGTCTCAGGAGCTGCTGTAGGATTCTTAAAGAGGACGTTGTGAGAGTCAGGTACTCTAATACCGATCAGGTTTCCTGGAAGCAGGAGGTAAAGTGTCTGGGGCCAGGCTAGATTCCAAAAAGGCATCATCTACAATGTCCAGAACAGTGGGGATAGCTGAAGGCCTGTGTTTAGGTAGGAGTAAAAACTCCCTAAGCCTCTTTTCAGAGTCAGAGTAATCCTGGCTTTCCCAGTATGCAAAGTTTCACCAAAAGAGAAATCTTCTGGAGAGGAAGCAGAGGGAATGGAGTCCTCTGCATCAGAATCCCCATAGGTAGGCAAGGGCAAATTCCTGGTCACCAGAAGAAACAAGAAGTTATGTACTCACCATAACGTTCGATGTATGTAGTCCATCTCGCCTTACATTCTTACCCATGGGATCGGAACCACTCAGCCATATGCTTGCTCTGTCTTCAATTGGCTCGTGGCCAAGAGGTATCCCCACCATGCAACAGGTCTATTCCCCAGACCTTGTTTGCTGCAAGCTAACACACAGACACACGCACACTAAGAAGACCCCCCCCCCCCCAACAGAAGGATTACTGAAACCTCGAGACAATACCTCCAGGTCCTCCAGGAGGGGGAAGGAGGGAGGGTTAGTCAGAATGTAAGGCAAGATGGACTACATACATCGCCTTCATTGTTACCCGTGGGAAAGCGTCCCCTAGCACCTTGATCTTGGGTGGCTCAGTGAAAAATGCTCTTGAGCACCGTGGAACCAAAGAAAGATCTGCCTCTAAAGACCAGATCTAATTTGCAGTGACTAATAAAGGTATGTGGCGAAGCCCATGTTTCTGCAGCACAGATATCATCCATACACATCCTAGCCTGAAACGCAGTTGAGGTAGCCACAGAACATGTAGAATGAGCTTTCACTTTAAAGGATAATTCTTTGCCATTGGAAGCATAAATAAATGAGATGCAATCAGAGATCCAGTGAGACAAGGTTACCTTAGAAAATGGAACCCCAAGTCTAGTGCCTGAAAACGAGACATTTGATCTGATTTCCTGAAATCTTTTGTCCTATGTAAAAAGAAACTCTATTGTCTGTGAACATCCAGCTGATTAAACTTAAATTCTGCCCTGTTGGAAAATTCAGGGGGAAAAAACAGGCAATTCAATGGATTGGTTGATACTGACAACAGAGGCAACCTTTGGAACAAAGGAAGGGTTGGTTCTTAAGGAGACCCTACCTTTGTGAAAAACCAAAATAAGGTGGCCTAATCGATAATGCTTGGAGTTCAGAGACCCGCCTAGCTGAAGTTATGGCAACCAAGAATACGGTCTTCCATGACAAGAATTTAATGTCACACAGCTGCGGGCTCAAAGGGAGTTGAGGTGGGTTTCTAGTACAAAATTGAGGTCCCATGGCATCACTGGATCAAAGACTGAAGGTCAGAGTAACAATGCCCCTCTCATAAAAGCTCTACAAAGCCTATGAGCCATAAGGTTGGGCTCATTAGCAACGTGAAAGGAAGAAATTGATGCCAAATGCACTTTAATGGTTGCCGCAGCTAAACACTGACTAAACAGTTGAGAAAGAAATTCCAATATTGCCGGAAAAGGCGCTGTATAAGTATCAATGCGTCTCTCACAGGCCCAAATAGAAAATCTCTTCCATTTACTGGAATGACTCTTCCTGGTAGAAGGCTTGTGGGAAGATGACAGAATATGGACCACTTCCAGGGAAAAATCATGAAGCCTAAGGACGGAACTGGAGTAGCCAAGCTGTCAACCTGAGGGTCTGGATGGAGGGATGGAACTGTCCTGACATAAGTCAGCAGATCTGGAACTGGGTCCAGAATCCAGGGCTTGTCCGTTAGATAGGGTTGAAGGAAGGGAAACCCAAACTGGCAAGGCCAGTGTGGGGCAATGAGGATCATTTTGCTCCCCAAAGACTGTGCTTTCTAAATGACCTTTGATATCAGAGCTAACAGTGGAAAGGCGTAGAGAAGACCGGAAGGCCAATCGTGAGCTAGAGCGTCCCGGGGGGTCTCCCCCTCCAGGGGGATAAGGGTGAAGTAGCTGCTGCATTTGGCATTGAGGGGGCTGGCAAATAGATAGCAGCAAGGCTGACCCCATCTGTGGAATATCTCTTTCACAACTTAATTGTTCAGGGGCCACTCGTGGGAGTTAGGATCGCTCTGCACAGCATGTCAGCAATCATGTTGGACTTCCCCGGTATAGGCGTTGCAGCTAGAAAGCGTTGGGAAGACATTGCCCACTGCCAAACTCGAAGTGCCTCTCTGCAAAGGGAGTATGATTTGGTTCCTCCCAGTTTGTTCAGGTACCACACTACCGACATGGAGTGGATTGCAACTATCCCACAGGGACAGAAGCTCTGAAGTGCTTGCAACACTAATAGCACTGCTCTCATCTCCAATGCACTGATATGCAAATGGGTCACGTGATCCTGCCACGTGCCTTGGACAGTCCTGCCAAGATAATGCCCCCATCCGATACGGGAGGCATCCGTGGTCACTGTGGCAACTGGAGAAGATGGGACAAAGGGCTTGCCCATGTTGAGATTGCTGGCCTGACGCCACCAGCGTAGACCCCGCTTGCACATGTCCATAATCAGAATAAAATGGGAGAATGGGAGATGCTGCAGTGACCACTGGGCGAAAAGCAGCCACTGAAGAACCCTCATGTGTAGTCTGGCAAGGGGAACTAGAATGATTGCGGGAGCCATTGTCCTTAACTTGAGGACCACTTTTGCCCTGACCTCCTTCAATGGTAGTAAGGCGTAGACGTGCTGTTCTAGAGCCTGAATTCTCTCTTCTGTTAAGAAGGTCCTCATGAGCACCGTAACTAGTTTGGTGCTGATAAGAGTGACACTGCGGGGGCAAGGCAGATTTTTTCCAATTTAAAGTAATTCCCAACCGTTGGCACAGTGTAATGGTGGCGGCCCTGGTCTAACAGTAGATGCCTGGTGGTGACAGAAAAGAGCAAGTCATCCAGGAACGGAAACACTTGGAATCCCTGACATCTCAAGTGAGTAGTTACCACTGCCATGCATTTGGTGAACACCCTGAGGGCTGTGGTGAGACCAAAGGGCAGAGCGCGAAACTGAAAATAACTGGCTCCCAGCCAGAAGCATAAATGATTTCTCGATGCCCTGTCCATCTTGATATGGTAGTAAGCATCTTTGAAGTCAATGGAGCACATCCACACATCCTTCCTTAACAGAGAGAGTATTGACTAAGGTGACCATGCGGAACATGGACTTTTGTACATGAAGGTTCAATCGGCAGAGATCCAAGATGGGTCTCAGCTCCCCTGTTCTTTTCGCCACCAAAAAGAATCTGGAGCAAGTCCCTAATCCTACTTGGTCTGCGGGGAAAGGTGGAAGGCTCCCTTTGAAAGCAACTTTTATATTTCTAAAGTTGCGGAATCCCTATGACTAGGTGGAACTTCTGGGATTCTCTTGGAAGGCGGGGAGGAGAGAGAAGGGGATATGATAACCTCTGGAAATTATCTTTATACCCAGAAGCCTGGCAAGAAGTCACCCAAGAGGAGTTGGTATTAAAGAAATGCGACCCCGACCAGCTCCAGAGACGCACAGTCGGGCCTCCCTTCAGGAGCGCTGGTAGGGAGAACCACGAAAGGAATCAGTCACCCTGGTTACACGGGCCTCCTCTGCCTCAAGGGTGAATTTCCACCCCCTCCCCGGCCTCCGCAGAGGGAATCACTGTGTATCCTGAAAAAACCTCTGCAACTTCCTGAACCACATCTTCCCCCACCCTTCTGGCCCTTTGGGTAAGGTCTAGAAGGCATGGAAAAACTGACTTCCACGGCAGACCGTTTTTCCTTCCTGCTCGCACTAGTGAGTGTGTCCTTCACCTTGGTTCCAAACTATGAACCATCAAATGGGGCATTGGTGAACGTAGATGTGAAGGCCCCCACAAAATTGCACAGGTGCATCCAGGAATGTCTCCTAAGAGAGACTCCAGAACCTGCAGCCCTACTTGCTCTGTCAGCTGCATAGGATTTCAGCCTCATGGAGAAGTTGGTAAGGGAATTGAAGGTAGACATCTGTGAATTGACCATTTGTGCCACGGCATCAGAAATGTTACCCTGTACAGAATCTCTTAGCTTCTTTAAGAGATGTCTCTGGAGTCTCGTAAAATGCATCAAGTAGTTCAGCAACTGCAGTGTAACGGCCGCTGATATAAACACATGCTTCCCATACCGGTCATTAGCTCGGGACTCATTGTTAGACGGACGGAAGACAAAGTTTCAGCAAGTTGCTTCTTGGTGGCCGCTGCCACCACCATGCCATCTACTGGAACGCCTTTCGATAAATACTCCTAGTCAGAGGGGGAGGCCAAAAACTTATTAGGTCTCCTTGGGACCGGTTCCACAGTGTCAGGAGTTTCCCACACCTTTCGACAAACAAGGTCTAAAAGCTCATCAAAAGGGGGAGAAAACCAAGAGGCGGAGGGTTAAGACCCAAAAGCCTTCAGGAGCAGACTCATCAGAAGGGGGGTTTGGAAGGCCAGCCGCCTCTTTGCTTCAAGATCTCCAGGATATCTTAAAAAGACATCTTCAGACGAGGACATGAGACCCCTCTGACTCAGAGGTCAGTGTCCCACGCGAGACTCATCCGGGGAGTCCAGGTGTTTCCTCTTACACAATCTTTCCGGCAGGCTCCTCAGGCAAAAACTCTGGGGAGACGTCAAAGTTGGGGGCCACTCATGAAGGTATCCTGAGGCTTAGGGTCTCTGCTGCCCAAGGGTAGAGCGTGAAACAAAACGGACACCAGTGCTGGAGGGGGCAGAGTAATGGTGCCGTATGATGCAGCTGATGACCTGGCCAGCACGCTCCTCATAACCTCGAAGGCTGAACCCCCCAGCTCCGAAGGCCGACAAACTGTATGGGAAATCAGTAGTCCTCGGCACGGAGGACATGAGGTAAGAAACAGATGTCGGGTCCAAGCTCAATCGAGCCGAAGCAATGGGAAGGCTCAGAACAGATTAAGATCGATCCGATCCCTCCCACTCAGGTCTGACCTGAGAACCGTGGTACCTCGATCTCGTGGACACAGCTGATGGTGTCGGAGCGGCAATCGGAACACAGGCCAAGCGAGGCTACTCAAACCAACCTAATGGCACCAGACACGACAACTCTGGCTCCGAAGGCCGCAAAAGGCTCAGAGGAGGAACAACAAAGGATGAAGAGGCCATAGGCTCCAGAGCCGATTGGGTCAGAGCCGAAATCAATTTGGTCAACACAGATGACTGAAGCAGTTTCTTCACCACCCTATCAACGTCCTCATTGGAAAGGGTACTGGGAGACCTGGAAGATAAAGGAGATCTGGATCTCTCTACAGAAGGGGACTTGCGTGAAGGAAAACCCGGTCGAAAAACTGAATACCGGCTCTGAACCAAAATATCCATGACCGGCTCAAACAGGCTGGAAGCCGATACGGACTTTGTCAAGAGACAACCGTCTTTTGGCACCGATGGCAATGGGACTGAAGGAGAAGTTGTTCTAGCAACTTTCTCTGGCAACTCTGAAGAAACAGACAGAGCCAGAAAGCGCTTCTTGGAAGTCTTTTTGTCCTTTTTAGCTGGAGAGGATAATGCACTGGAAGACTTAGCCAAGGCTTCCTCGGAGTGTTCATTAGGATCCTTGGACATGCTGAAAGGAACAAATTAATACATGCACGCAGTAGACCCAACTAAGAAACAGAGCCTCTAACTCAAACAGCCAAGAAACCGGTGGGAAAACAACAGGGAGGACTAGGTCTTCTAACTTAAATGGGCTTAGCCCATGGGGAAAAGAAAATGAACAGGATACAAAAACAGCCAGATAAGGGCACAAAAAACAGCCAGATAAACAAATACAGGCAGTAAAATACCACTAACACACAGAGCTAAGAAAACAGCTTTTTTGAGCAACAAGTCAAAAGTTTATAAAAAATTTTAGAAATACTTGGCCACTGCCAAAAGTGAGACCATGTCTGAGCTTAACGAGGTCCAAACAAGATCTGGGGAACAGACCTGTTGTACGATGGGATACCTCTTAGTCACAAGCCAATTCAAGACTTCAAACTAGAGTATGGCAGAGTCAGAGCAGAGGTCCGGCTCCAAACCCACAGGTAAGAATGAAGGCGAGACTGGACTACATAACATCAGAAATTTCAGAATCCTGATCAGAAGGAAAGGGTGGCTTCCCCTGATTGGCTGAAGACCTTATTACTCCACTCTGTTTTTTAGGCATAGGGACCTGACCACGCGGTCTGGGCAGTTTTCTAGGCGTGGATAGAGTTTTAGGCCTTGAAGAAGATAGCGTCTGTTTAATATGCAAGTCAGTAGGCCTGAACACACCCTCAAGAAGACTGCCTGCACAGCAGCTCCGGACCCATCCAAGGCAGAGACATCCACAGGTTCCATAGTCGAGAAAGCATCTCGCGGCATACTGGACTCCGAATGGGTCACAGTAGAGGACTGCAAATATGAAGTAGCAGGTATCAGGAGCTGCACAACTGCCTCACTGAGTACCTGCTAACTGGTGACTAAACAGAAGCGTCAGAGGCAGCTTTGGACCTATGCAGTCTGTCTCTGTCCTTATCTTTGCGTTTTTTCAGAATGTCAGTAGTCAGGTGGCTTACCAAAGCCATTTCTGGATAACTGAACAGAGTACCAAAATAGTTAGATGCGAAAATGAACAGACAAATAGTTCAACTGAATAAGGCACAAAACCGACAGCAAGGGACGCTGTGGTCTGGGCCTAAGCAAGGAATGCAGTATGAATGAAAATCTTTGAGGTATTTGCTTTCCACAAGTAATACAATTGCGAACTTTTACTGACATCGGTTTAGAGCAAGAAAAAGGAACCCCAATAAGGCACTTCGCTTTACTGAAGAAACTTGAAAACAAAAATTTCAGGAGTCAGTCGGCCAACCGGCACTTGCGAACTTGCTTCTGCTTTGGGCACCGCATGGCAATAAAGACTGATGTAATGGCGTCGACTGCATGCTTTATACCCCTGACTACCTCACGTCATGGAAGATGAGACAGCAACCGTCGCAGTACCCAATACTTTGATAATCAGGCCAACTGAGGGTTACCTGCAAGCAGATAACCCAAATGTAATGACTGCAACAGTGAAAAACGAAAATCAGCGTATGCTTCACAATTAGTATTTAAGTGAGCCACTCCTAAGCAATACACACAAGGTATGGGAATCCTGTGGGGGATTTTATAGTCAGAGCATTTTTTGAATTTTCTTTTCTGACACTGTACTAAAACCTAGTTAAAAAGGACTCCAACAGCACTGCTACACAACACTTGAGAAAAAACAGTAGTACTTTCTAACAGAAATGCACCTAAAATTCCCATCAACTTATGCCAATTAAACAGAGAAAATTGCATTTTGTGCGTGTACACTCCCCACCCCCCACACATGTGTGCATCGCATACATACACATATACAAGTGATGTGCATATATATATATATATATATATATATATATATATATATATATATATATATATATATATATATATAGGTATATATATATATATATATATATATATATATATATATATATATATATATATACACACACACATATATATATATATATATATATATATATATATATATAAGAAATACACATACATATATACATATGCACACCATTTATACACATCCACACAAATCTATGTCAGAAGACTTGTCAAAGTTGAACTTCGTATGGTTGAGACAATATGATCAGCTTTCAGAAGTCAACTTAAGAGAAAAAAATCTGATGTTTTGCCCTATCTCACCTTTATTCTTACAATGATGGGTTCGGAGCCAATTCTCTGCTCCGACTCGGCCGAATACATAGCTGAAAGTCTCAAACCTGGCTCGTAGCAAGAAGGTATCCCACAACGCAGTCGTGTAATTCCCCAGATCTCGTTTGCCGCTTTACGGGGTTGGATGTGCTCATCTTAGCCTTGGCCAAGTTGTGACAAATTTTCTATTGCTTCTTCCTTAAAATTGTTATATTTGCTAATCGATAACTCATTTATTGTAGTTAATTTGTTGTGCCTTTTATTGCTTTTCTGTTGGATAGTAATATTTTTTTCCCTTTAGCACGGCTTTTGCTGTCACTTTGTAGGGCTATTGGTATCCTTAGTAGTGGTTGTCGTTTCTGTCTTAGTTTTATCTGTAGCTCATTTAAGTTGGAGAGCTATTCGCCCATTTAAGTTAGACGGCTTGTAGTTACGGTCATGTCTAGAAAATAGGACCGTTCGAGTTAAAGGTCTTATTTTTTTGTCCCTTGTTGTCTTTTCCTTGCGTTTCCTGTAGTCACTGTTCGGTGTAGCTTTAGCTCTTCATTAGTCAATAGCTACATTTTTTCTTGTTGTTGTTGCCTTTGTAGTATTATCTTGCCTTAATTATGTCCAAAGACACAAGAGAGAGAGAACACAGGACTTCGGGCTTTAAAAAAACTTCAGAAGTGCTCACAAAAAATGTCCATCACAGATAGACAAAGTTGTGTATGTTTATTGCCTTGGTGCTATTCACCTTCAAAAAGACTGCACTTTTTTCCAACTCTTTCAATACAACAGTACTTCAAGGAGAAAAATTCTGAAAGGGTTCTTAAAGCAGACTTTTGAGGAAGCCATCTATAGTTCTTCCTCTTCTCCTTTCTCTAAAAAGGATGCCTCAAAAAGGACATTCACCTGCAACATCGGCTCAGTCGGAGCCGCCAAACTTCCAAAAACTTCCAAGATCAATACCTTCTCAGCCCGACGGTCGTCGGAGCTGGAGGTCATATTGGTCAACAGGCCTGGTACTTTGCCTTCAAAGTCCTCAGTCCATGTATATTTCACTGGTTTCTCAGACTGAGATCACCAATCCTGCACAGGTCTCGCTCTCCATTCCCATCTTCCAGGTCCACCGGGTGCTTATCTAACAATGACGTGGAATGGGTGGTGCACAGACTCCTGAAGTCACTGGCGCTGACTAAATTATTCTCTGCTCCCACCCATTTGGTCTTGGAGCCTACTGTACCCATTATACCCACTGTTCCTCCTCCAAGCCAAGCTCATCCTTCAGAGCCAGGGTGCTTGGTACCGCTTACTACGGATCAGTCAGTTCCGGGACCCGCTTCAGTTTTCATGGAGCAGACATCTCCTTCAGACTCAGTGCCGTATGGGGTTTCTGGGATCCGGGGAGGATTCTTGGCCCCGATATTCAGTGCTTAGACTACCCCTTGGGGTGTCGGCCCGGGTTAGCTCGGCTCCCACATTGGCATCTGGTCCGATCCAGTTGGTTCCAGTGCCTTCCTCTGTCTCCTCGGAGCAGAGGGAGACTTCGGAGCCGGCGGGATCTGCCTTTGCTGATGAGTGTGTTCTCTACTAGTCAGCACCATAGAAGGGTACTAGTACTCGTCCCCCTAAGGCACCGGCTACTGTCTTGGCAGCACCCATTCCACAGGACAACAGAGATCCAAAAACTCAGGATCCCCCAATGGGCAAACCCCTCTCCTCAAAAGCCTCCCCAGAATATCCTTCCGAGGAGCCCCCTCAGAAGAGAATTTGCAAGAGGAAGTACGTTGACTCCACAGATGAGTCCGTAACTTCAGACACTGACCTCGATGAGTCTGAAGGGTCCCCATCGTTGTCTTCTGATAATCTCATTTATAGCTATTTTACAGATCCTCAAGCAGAGAGGCGGCTGACAGGCCACCACCCCTTCTGATGAGGAGTCAGTGTACCTTAAGGCTTTTGGATCTCAACCTTCAGCCTCCTGGGCGTCTCCACCTTTCGATGAGCTAATGGATCTGGTTAGTTGAAAGGCGTGGGAATCATCTGACAATGGAGCCAGTCCCTCTGAGGCCTAACAAATTGTCAGCTCCTTCAGGTAAGAATTTTCTAACCAAGGGGGTACCCATAGATGCTATGGTGGTGGCAGCAGCCACCAAGAAGGAACTCGCAGAGACTTCCTAATCTGTTCATCATCCGCATAGACTATTGAATGATGGACCAATACGGGAAGCATGTCTTTTTGTCAGTGACATTCTTACTGCGATCACTGAACTAACTATCCCACTTTACAAGGCTACAAAGATCTCCTGAAAGAGCTAGGAGATGCTCTACAAGGTTTATTAGCTGCGGGGGTGAATGAGGTCTCCTCCCAGTTGTCTACCTTTAATTCAATTGTCAACTCCTCCATGAGGCTCATATCCTACGTAGCAGATGGAGCAAGCAGGGCAGCGGGTTCCGGAGTTTCCCTTAGGAGACGCTCCTGGATGCGCTTGTGCAAGTTAACAAAGCCCTTTAAGTCTACTTTCACTAACACCCCTTCTGATGGTTCCTCACTCTTTCGACCCAAAGTAAGAGACACTAACCCGGTGCGAACAGAATGGAAACACTCTATGCCGATGGAGAACGTTTTGCTGTACCTTCAAGACCTTATCCTAAAGGCCAGAAGAGCATAAAAATGTGCTTTAAAAGATCCCAGAGAGTTTTCCAGGATGAACGGGGTGATTCCTTCCGCACGAGCAGAGGTGGAAGCAATAATGGTACACGCCACCCCAAAAACAGAGGGGGCCCACAAAACCAGGGTGACCAGATTCCTTCTGAGGACTCCCTTATCACCACTCCTGAAAGGTGGCCCGACTCTGGAGGCAGTCGGGGGACTTTTATCCATGTACCCAGAAGCCTGGCAAAATATCACAAGACAAATGGGTACCAAACAATATCGAGGATACTCAATCCCATTTTTAATCCTGTTCCACAGACCAGAACAATCCCAGATGTTCCACCCAATTTAAGGGAACAAGCAACTATAGAGATTCAAAAGTTGCTGCACAAAATAGTCATCCAAGAAGTCCCCGCAGACAAAAAAGGATTTGGAACTTACCCAAGATTCTTTTTGGTGCCAAAAAAAAACAGGGGACTGGAGGCCCATATTAGACCTAAGCAAATTAAACGATTCTGTCAAGACGTCAAAGTTCCTAATGGTGACACTGCAGTCTCTACTTCCCTTTTTAGGGAAAGACGACTGATGTCCTTCAAGATATTTACTACCACATAAAAATGGACAGATCAAGAAGGGACTTGAGCTTCCGGCTGCGAGCCAGCCATTACCAGTTACGAGCTCTGCCCTTTGGTCTCACTGCAGCCCCTAGAGTGTTCGCCAAATGCATGGCAATAGTCACGGCTCAGCTGAGGTGTCTAGGATTCAGTGTGTTTTCCTATCTAAACGATTGCCTCCTATATGCCACCACCAATCTACTCCTATAGGCCAGGGATCTAACTTTGGACATTTGCAATCAGCTGGGTATTACAGTAAACTTTAAAAAAATCTGCCTTGTTGCCCTGTCAACATATTACATTTATAGGCGAAGATCTAGACACCTCTATGGTAGCATGTCTTCCAACAGAAAGTTGTAGCACTCAAACAGCAGATACTTCACCTCCTTCAAGACCAAAGTGAAAGCAAAGATAAGATTACTAGGAACAATGGCTTCCATGATTACACTGGTCCCGCTTGCCAGAATGCACGTGAGGAGACTTCAATGGCTACTGCTCTCCCAATGGGCACTTCAAGAGCTTATGATGTCTCACCTGATCACAATAACAGAATAATGCAAGAACGACTTAAGATGGTGGATACACTCTCCACTCATGTGACAATAGGCAGATCCTTTGTTCCACATCAACCCACAGCTAAAGTGACCAAGGACACTTACTAGACGGGGGCGGGGGGGGGCATTATCTGGGAAGAACAGTCCAAGGTACATGGCAAGAACACGATGCTCACTTGCATATAAATGATGCAGAGATGAGAGCAGTGCTTATTTGTTGCAAGTTCATCATGACTCTCCCCTCTAGGGACAATTGCCATACGTTCAGACAATGTCTGTGGTTTGGTACATAAACAAGCAGGGGGAACCAGATCTTACCCCTTTTGTTGAGAGGCCCTATGAGTTTGGCAATGGGCAGTTTCTTCCCAGTACTTTCTAATAGCAACACGCATTCCAGGGAAGTCCAACGTGATAGCGTACGAGCTAAGTAGAGAAATCCTAATGCCTCATGAGTGGTCTCTCAATCACGATGTAGCTCAAATGATTTTCCAAATATGGGGTCAGCCTTGCTGCGATCTCTGCCACTCCCATGAATGTCAAGTGCAGCAACTTACTTTACCCTAATCGCCCCTCCGGGGGAGACCGACGCAATTGCTCACAATTGGCCCACGGGACTTATGTGTTTCCTCTGTTTTCTCTAATACCCAGAGTCGTTCAGAAAGCTCAGTACTCTGGGAAAGCAGGATAATTCTCATTGCTCCTTACTGGCCATGCCAAGTTTGGTTCCCCTTCCTTTGGCCTCATCTTCAGAAGAAGCCTTGAACTCTGGACCCAGTGCCAGATCTGCTGACTCATGTCAGGGGAGCTTCATCCTTCTCCACACCCTAAAATTGACAGCTTGGCTGCTCCCCTTCCCAATTTTCTCAGGCTTCACAATTTCACTCATACAGTTAGACATTTTAATGTCCTCGCATAAAGTTTCCATTAGAAAACTTTATTCTAGCAAATTGAAAAGGTTTTCCTTTTGGGCTCAAAACAGGAACACTGATCCTTTCTGCACCTATCTATTCTATTTTGGAATTTTTGGCGGAACTGTTCCAACCAGGCTCAGCTGCAGTAACCATCAGGGTTCAACTCGCTGCAATATAAATTTTCACATTGGTGATTCTACTTCCAACTTAATGTCTCATAGGTTGCGTAGAGCCTTGTTAAAAGGTGCTTCCTTAAGACCTCCCTTTAAGGAACCCTTTTCTCCTTGGGATTTAAATTTTGTTCAGTCTCATCTCACATTACCACCTTTAGAGCCCTCATCTTCAGACCTCAAGTTCCTTTCCTAGAAGGCCTTGTTTCTAGTGGCTATAACTTCTGCTAGAAGAGCAGAGTTGCAAGCTCTATTAAACAGCCACATTTGATTTTTCATAAGGATAGGGTATCCTTATGAACTAATCCATCTTTTCTACCCATAGTCTCTTCTCCAAACAAACTAATCGATAGAGCTTCCAGTGTTCTTTCCTAATCATAGCAACAAGGCAGAGTACAAATTACTTCAACTAGATGTGCATAGACAATTCAGATTCTATTTGCATAGGACCAAAACTTCAGCAAATCTGACCAATTATTCATATCCTTCTCAGATGCGAAAAAAGGTAGCTCAGTTTCTAAAAGTACTTTCCAATTGGCTTTCTAATTTTATTAGATTTATCTATACCTCAAATCACAGAGATTTACCGTTCAAAGTGAAGGCTCACATTCGCACTAGAGCAATGACTGTCATCTGCTTTTCAAGCCAGAATTCCCATTGACAATTTGTGCAGCAGCTACTTGGACTACTACACATAGTTTCATTACTCATTACAAAGTGGATTTGACAACCAGGGACCGGGCGCCTCCACGAAGCTTAAAGGTGTACTCCCATGAGCCACCCAGGGTAAAGGCACAAGGGACGGTGTCCCATCACTAAGAATGAAGGCGAGATAGGACAACAAAGTTATGTAACTCACCATAATGTCCCATGTTTGCTGTCCATCTCACCGTTCATTCTTACGAACCTTCCCCCTGCCAAGGACTCCTTGTGGATCTAGTAGATGTTTTTTACTACCTTCAGGAGTGTTTTGTTTCTCCTAGTATAGTATAGACTTGATTATATGTATATAGTATACATATCATTCAGTAGTAGCAGCAAAGAAGATATGGGGAATTACACCACTGCATTTTGGGATACCTTCATGACACGATCCAGGTTTGAGACTTTCAGCTATATATTCGGCCGAAAATTGGCTCCAAACCCATCACTGTAAGAATGAACGACAAGATGGACAACTAACATGGAACTTTATGGTGTGTACATAACTTTTTTTGTCTGAAGGGCAAACAACCCCCTTCTCCTCCCAACACATGCATTATATATACCACCTCAGAGAAAAAAAAAGCACTTTAAGCAGCCTAGCTTCAAAAAGCAGAAACGTCTGCCACAGAAAAAGTAAATTTAAATAACTTTTTACCACAGAAATAAAAAAGTGATGCTCATTTAAAAGTGTGCAAGTCTCATTACTGTCAAAAACATTTATCCCAGGTTAAAGCTTCACAAAAAAATTAAATTCTTCTGTGATACAAAATAAAGTGGAAGCTAGTCCCCCCTCCCCCCAAAAGGCAACCTGCCCACCAATGAAGCAAAACCAGACTGGCAATCACGCACAGGAGCTCTTTATAAAGGAATGCAGTGCTTGGAAGATAGAAGCCCTGTGTGATTTCAATCCCAATTGTGTTTTTACACATTTATTTCACTTGCTCCTGTATGGATACCCAAATCATTTCTTTTGTGAAAGCAGCTTTTCATTATTCATGAATGCAGCCATGATCAGAGTCTTTATGCCACGAATATGTCGTTCAGATAACAGTTACTAGCTTTTTATTTTAAACTATTTTTATTGATAGTTTATTTGGACATCAATTACAGATAAAGTCATTTGCACAAAAGTAAAGAAAGAAAGAATTCAAGTTGCATCAGATTTCCATCTTCCTAGCATAGCAATTTAGAAACAAATACATCAAGAAAGGTAAAGTGTCAAGACCAGACTGAGCAAGGATCATCTGGGTATCATATTAACACGGTCATGTTTAAACAAAAAGTGAAGAAAAAATAAATAGCTTACCTGAGAAGATAGGTCAACCCACTGAGCCACTCCCTGATCATGAATGGTAACTGACTTTACACCTCCCAGGATGACATTCTTAGCAATCTCTACTCCTAGACCACGCATTCCAGAAATTAAGACATCAGAGCTCTGCATTCTTTTCATTGCCTCATGACCCAAAACGTACCTGGAGGAACAGGACAGAAATATCTGCATTAGTGTGCTGTAGTTACTTGATTAGTAGTCAGTCAATTGACTGACTCTACAGCATGCCTAACTCAAAAAGCAAACATCTACCGCGCAATGACTGTAACCATTACATCTGAGAGAGAGTACAGTGACAACAGAAAAGTACATTATCAAGTATATTAAAAAAAAAAAAAAGAGCTAAGCACTCACCATAACTTTAGATGTTTGTAGTCTATATCGCCCTTCATTCTTACACATGGGTTCAGAGAAAACCCTCAGTTCCGACTCGGCCTATTAGCAAAGTCCAAGTCTTCTAGTTGGCTCATGGCTAGGTAGGTATCCCATGGTGCACCAGTATAATCCCCAAATCTTGTTTGCTGCTAACTATAGAGAGAAATAAAGTACAGTTGTGTACACTTGCCATACATGTAAATTTTAGAGTGTACTCACTGTTGCAGTTTTAACAAATGGGTTATCCGGCTCCCAGTAGCCCTCAGCCAGCCAGAATACCAAAGGTAAGTAAAAATGACTGTTGCAGCTGGTTGTAAAGGACGTCAGGGCGTCCGATACAAAAGAAAGCAGCCAACGTCACTTCCTCAGTCTTTCTTGCTCTAACAGTCAGGAACCCCCAGAAAATAAGCCTTAAACGAAAAACCAATTTGACAAATAAATTAAGCCTGTACCTCAGGAAAAGAGCATAGGAGAGGACCACAAAAAGGGTGAAGGAGGAAGGGAAACCAGGACTGCAACCTCTGCTATCTCTGAAAAAAAACAAAAAAACAAATCTTGCTTTTTTCCCCACTTTTCTGAGATTTAAGAGAGTTCAGTTACAGGCTTGCTGTTCTGAACTGTATGCAAGTTTCTTGGAGGCCATTTTTTGCTTGGGCTAAAGGGAAGTCTCTCTGTTCATCAGTGGCAGTGAAACATTGAGCAGCCTGCCTGCCCCTGTGGGAGTGGTTACTGACTTGAAACTGTAGTTTTATTGGCCATTTTGGGTCAATTCCAAACTTCTTGATCTTCCTCTCAAATCCTTCTTTTGCGCAGTTTTGCGCGTTTTTGTGCATAGCACAACAATGGGCAGCACCGCCTAATTGGGTTTAAACTATTCCTGGCTCCACAAAGTCTGCTCTTCACTTTTTCCCTTAGAACTGCTCTATCTCTCAATTTAAACACCATATACTCATTCTAAGGCCCTTCACTGGTCCAAATAAGTAATCTTACAAGTTAGCACTATTAAACCATAAGCACTACTTACTCATACTCTTTACGATTACCTTGTCCCCTATTGGTCTGTCTTAATTCAGTTTCCCTATATTACTCTAGCATGTCCAAGGGTCAGTCAATGGTTTCCTCTCCAGTCCAGCTGGTGAATGTGGGAAATCTGATGCAATGTTACAACTGTCTCATGTACACGGACAACCCTCTCCTCCAGACAGGTTCAAATATATGTGAGAGATGCAACCATATAGCCAAACTGGAGGCTGAGCTCTCATCTCAAAACTGGTGAAACCAGTCAGGAGGAGAAGGTAACCTCACACAACAAAATTCCAGTATCTCATAGTCCCAACACATCAGCGAACCAAACACAAATACACAAAAACATACTCTGAGGCTCTAAATAAAAATCTACCTAAGCAAGAGACCTCCAAAGCAGACACTGAAGCAAACGCTACCCCAAAACAAAACATGCACAACACATAGCCCACAAAGTCAGTGTGCCAAGCAGCCACAGCCCTTAAGGCTGAATAACACACCCGATACTCTTGTAATAGGTGACTATTGTCAGACACACTGAAGTCCCGCTCACCAGGCTGAATAAAGAGAAGGTCACAGTGAGCTGCCTGTCGGGCGCTAGGATCCGCCACAACGCAAGCACTCAGGTCACTCCAAAGCAAATACAAATATGACTGTCATTGTACATGCTGGTGTGAATTACCCGAGACGTACCTCACTGAACTACATGAAGAGAGACAGAGGAGCTCTCTGATCATGTAGCCCAGGCCGGTATGACCCTGACCTTGAGCAGCATCTTACCCTCACCCAGAATGATGCCACAGTACAAAGACAAAATGATCGATTTTAGTTGGCTAAAATTTTGGTGTTATTTTAGGGGATCCAGTGTCTGTCAGCCTGGGAAGACATGCTCGACAAGCCACGTTGCTTTGCTAGGGACGGCTTGCACCTGTCACCACTGGGCTTTCGGATATTGGCAAAGGCTCTTGCCACCCCCATAGTGCCTTTTTTAGGCAAGGTTCAAAAGTCAAACCCACCTCCATAGACAGCACAAGAAACAAGAAACTACGGGTAATGCTGCTAAACGCCAAATGTCTTAACCTCAAGATGCACGCACTCTAAGCTCTCCTCAGTATGGAGAAAAGTACAGTTTTGTACCTACCATAAATGTAGATGTTCGAGGATTCCCTTGCTGCAGTCCTGACAATCGGGTATAGTCCGCGTCCCAGTCGGCCCGAATACCAGAGTATAAGGCTGACGTCGGTCATGGCGCCTTAGACTGACGTCAGTACGTCAGGGTACTAATGCGCATGACCGACGTCATTTCCTCAGTCTTTTCTTGCCCCAGATGTCAGAAGACCCAAAAAGACAAGTCCCAAAAACAACCTGCACCAAAAAACATGTACAATATATACAGTAATATATACAAAAAATATAAGCATGTAAACTCACCTACACAACCACCCTGAAACACAGAGGGAAGGAGGAGGTAAATTGGACTGCAGCAAGGAATCCTCGAACATCTACATTTATGGTAGGTACAAAACTGTACTATGTTCTTCGCCTTCCCTTGCTGCAGTCCTGACAATTGGGTAGAATCCCAAAGCAGAGGTAAGGGAGGCTGGCAAATTATAAAGTAGCAGGAGCTGACAACATGCCTTGTAAAACAGCTGTGGCAAAACCAGCTCTAGTCTTAGAGTATATAGGCAGGTGATAATGCCTAGAGAAAGTATGCACTGAACTCCAAGTAGCTGCTTCCAGAATATCCTTAGTTGCCACCCCCCTTAGAAATGCTGTTGAAGTGGCAGTAGCCCTAGTGGAATGAGGCCTAATCCCAGCTGGAACCTCTTTGCCATGATGGGAATAACAAAATGCAATGCAAAAACCAATCCACCTAGAAATAGTTTGCTTTGACACAGGCTTGCCCTGTGAACTTAAAGCAAAAGAAACAAGTAACTGTTGAGACTGCCTAAAATCTTTAGTCCTGCTCAAATAATAACGCAATTGCCTGTGTACATCTAAAGTGTGCAAAATCTTTTCCCCTTTATTTTGAGGATCTGCAAAAAGTAGGCAAATGAATAGTTTGGTTTAAAGCCACACTAGAAACCACCTTAGGCATAAAGGAAGGATTAGTGCGTAATGATACCCTGTCCTTATGGAAAATCAAAAGGGCTCTACTGCCATAAGGGCCTGCAACTCAGACACCCTTCTTGCAGAAGTAATAGCCAACAGAAAAGCAGTCTTCCATGACAAATATTTCAATTCAGCAGTAGCTGCAGGCTCAAAAGGTTGTAGAGTAAGTTTTCCAACACAAAATTGAGATCCCAAGCAGGAGTAGGAGCTCACGTGGGGGTCTTATATTCTTTGCCCCTCTAAGAAACTGCTTGAACAAAGGATGAAAACAAAGGTGGGTCACAATCATAGTGAGCTGAAATTGCTGCAGCATGAATCTTTATGGAAGAGAAAGACAAACCTTTGTCCAATAATTCAGTAAGATATTGAAGAGCCACACTCAAATTAGGCTCTGAAATCTCCACATTCTTTGCTGTACTCCAAAATAAACTCTTCCATTTTTCTGCGTACACTCTCCTAGTACTAGGCCTTCTAGCTTCCATAATCACATTTAAAACTTGTTGAGGAAGCTGAGACCTACCATGCTTCAACACAGAATATGCCAAGCCGTGAGATGAAGAGATTGAAGCTTGACATTGAGCAGATGACCGTCCTTCTGAGATAACAGATGAGGAATCAGAGGTAAAGGCCATGGAGGCTTCTTTACAAGACTCCTTAGAAGTGGGTACCAGTGTTGCCGAGGCCAATCTGGAGCTATCAAAATCATCCTTGGCCTGTCCTGTCTGACCTTTAGTAATACCTTTGGAAGAAGAGGTAGAGGTGGAAAGGCATAGACATGAAGGTTTTTCCAACTGAAAGACAGAGCATCCACTTTCCAAGCTGTGTGATGAAACCCCTTTGTGCAATACTTTGGCAGCTGGTGGTTTAGTGGAGAAGCGAACAGATCTATGTCTGGAGTTCCCCATGACACTGTCAATTTCTGAAATACATGAAGATCCAGTTTCCACTCGTGGGGATCCATGATTTGTCTGCTTAATACATCTGCTAGGAGTTCTGTGCTCCTGGCAGAAACCTTGCCTGAAGAGTCAGTTGCAGGCTTAACGCAGTCTCCCATAAAATCATTGCTTGCCTGCATAGAGGATAAGAATGTGTTCCCCCTTGCTTGTTGATGTACCACATGACAGTTGTGTTGTCTGTCAGAATCAACACCTGCCCTGGAAGAAGTAACTCCTTGAACGCCATCAATGCAAACTGGACTGCTAACATCTCCTTCATGTTGATATGTAGATGCTGTAGTCTGGCAGGCCACTTGTCTTGTATCCACTTTCCATTTAGATGAGCTCCCCAAGCAGTGTCCGAGGCATCTGTCGTTAAAATCTGACTCGCCTCTGGCCGGGTCACAGAGAGTCCCTTGTTTAGGTGACATTCCTGAGCCCACCACAAGAATTCCTTTTGAAGGCAAGGTATTATTTGAATGACAGTGTCCAAATCTTGGCAGTGCTGTGTCCATACATTTTTGAGATACCATTGCAGCTTCCTCATATGCAGTTTGGCATTGGGAAGCACCAGAATACAAGATGCCATGAACCCTAATGCTTGAAGGACTGTCCTTGCAGTCAGCACAGACTGATGAGATAGGTGATGGAAGTAAAGTGACAGACTCTTTTGTTTGTCCGGGGTTAAAAAGGCCATCTGGGCTGCTGTATTCAGTCTCACACCCAGAAAGCACATGTCTTGAGAGGGTACTAGACTGGACTTTATTTCGTTCACAGAATACCCTAGGCATCTTAGCACTGCTATGACATATTCCAGATGCTGTAGAAGGTGTTCCTTTTCTTGAGCCAGAATCAGGCAGTCGTCCAAGTAAGGATAAATTTGAATGCCTTGAAGCCTGAAGTAAGCTATCACTGGAGCCAGAACCTTTGTGAATACTCTGGGCAGTAGATAAGCCAAAGGGCAATGCAGAGAACTGATAATGAAAATCTCCAGTTCCAAAACGCAGATACTTTCTGCAACTTAGCCTTATGGGCACATGAAGGTAAGCTTCCTTGAGATCCAAAGTTACCATCCAGTGATCTTTGCCCAGCAGAGGTAACAGTTGCTGTAACGTCAACATCTTGAACTTGGGAATGTCCAGATAAGTGTTGAGGATAGATAAATCCAAAATTGGTCTCCACGTGTTCCCCTTCTTTGGTACTAGGAACAGGCGAGAATAAAATCCGAAGCCCCTTTCTGACACAGGGACTGGCTGAATAGCCCCTATCTGGAGTAACTGAGAAACTTGCTTGTGAGCCTCTTTTCTTTGTGGAGGAGGAACATCTGGCATGCCTTTGAAAGGGGGCATTGTGTGGAAATAAAATCTGTACCCGTGATGAATGATATCCAGCACCCATCTGTCTTGAGTGATTAAATCCCAATTTTCTTTGAAAAGAGACAATCTTCCTCCCAAAGGAGCTGCCAGACGAGAGTCCACTGGCAGCTGAAAAGGCAGGTCATTGGTTCTGCTTACGAAAGGACTGACCCCTGCCCTCACCAGAAGTCTGAGCAGGTGAACTGTCTGATCTAGGCCTAAACGAACCTTGAGCCCTGCCCCTACCACGTCTAGACCTACCCCTAGACTGGGAACCATAAGCAGGATATGTCCACCCCTTAGCAGGCCAATTTCTACTAAACTGGAGGCTGCACCTGCAAAAATCTTTAACAGTCTGCATAGACTTAGCTTTGTCCTCCATTTTCTTTAAAACTGCTTCCACAGGCGGTCCAAACAACACATCAGACTGTAAAGGAGCATCCAAAATCCTGGTCTTAACATGCTCAGCTAAATTCTGATCCTTCAACCATGCATGTCTGCGAAGAACAGAACTAGTAGCAGCCACCCTCGAGGAGGCCTGAACAGCATCAAAACCACACTGCAAAGAATGCTTACCCACTTGTTCAGACACATGAACCAAATCCAGCAATTCTTTACACTCAATACCTTCCGCCAAAGCATCCACCTTAGATTTCAATTGTGAAAGGAGATAATTCTGATATTTCAGCATATGAAATTGACAATTCAACGCCCTCATGGCTAGAGTGGAAGAAGTATACTTTCTTACCCCACCTATCCAAAGCCCTTGCCTCTTTATCAGAGGGTACAGGATTTTTAACCACAGAAGCTTTAACACCTTTAGGCCCCTGAGAAACAGTTTCTGGGTCCGCCCTGGGACTCTTAAACAAATACTTATGAGCTTCGGCACCCTATAATACCTATCAGGCTTAACAGGAGCAGGAGGCAAGGAATCAGGGTTCAGAGAAGCCTCTGCAAAACATCCTCCACCACATTCAACACAGGAGGAATAGCTAAGGGCCTATGCTGTGGCAAAACAAGAATTCCCTAAGCCTTTTCTGGAGTCAGAGTAATCTTGGCCTTCCCATTTAAAGTGCTCCCTCATGGAGTGAAGAGTCTCTGAAAATGAAAAATCCTCAGGAGGAGAAGCTGAAGGAGTGGAATCATCCACATCAGAATCAGAATAAGTAGGAAACTCTTGCAAGTCTTCCACAGAAGACTCTGAAGCCTGTGAACACTGTTCAAAACTATCAAACTCCTGTTCCACCCTAGGCCTCTTATCAGGTGGGGCATAGAACCTCTAATCAGAGTAATCAAATCTTCTGCCATTTTAAGCATATGTTTCTTAGGCACAGAGCCGAAATGCTAGGAGAAGCCCCTACAGAAGCTGAACTTGGCCTTCCTCTAAAAGAGGCTTTGGCAACAGAAGGAGAGGCCCTAACTACCTTGGGAAGAGAGGGAAGAACAGTTACCTGAGAAGCCCCTCAGCCTGGCCTACCTCCTGAGAGGGCACATCCTGTAACAGTAAAGTATCTGCCTGAGACTCCATAGAGACTCCTGGCAAAACCTCTGGCTCCCTGAGCCTTCTAAAGACCGGCGTCCGGGACTGCGGTTCCTCACCCTAGACTTCACTGTTTTGTCCTTGCGCTTCTTAGATGAAGCAGGCGCCGGAGCATCCGGCGGCATAGTATAATTGCAACGCTTCCCAAACACTAACCTAGCACAATCAAGCCTCCTCTTAATAGTGCGCTTGTTAAATCTAGCACAAGAGCGGCAACCAACAACGCCGTGCTCAGGCCCTAAACAAGGTATACACAATGTATGATAATCCCTATGCGGTATCTGCTTCCCACAAGAAATACAGTTATTCACTTTTTCTGACATCGGTTAAATACTGAGGCAAGAAAAACCAAAATGTTCTAACGGGTTACTTAGCCAACTCTGTATTCGGTCTGAAACTCCGGTTTCGGAAAATCTCAGAACGCCAACCTGCACTCGCAAAATTGCTTCTGCATCGGACCATGCGGCAAAAGACTGAGAAATGGCGTGGTCATGCGCATTAGTACCCTGGCGTACTGGCGTCAGTCAAGGCACCATGACCGGCCAGCCTTATACTCTGGTATTCGGGCCGACTGGGACGCGGACTATACCCGATTGTCAGGACTGCAGCAAGGGAAGACGAAGAACATGTACAGTTTTGTACCTACCATAAATGTAGATGTTCGAAGATCCACATTGCTGCAGTCCTTACACTTGGGTAGTCTGCTGTTCTCGGTCGGCCCGAATATCAAAGTATAAGGCTGACGTCGGTCAAGGCGCATTAGACTGACATCAGGACGTCAGGGTACAAACGCGCATGACCGACATCATATCCTCAGTCTTTTCTTGCCCCAGATGTCAGAAGACCCCAAAAAGAAAGGTCAAAACCAAAAGACAGCAACCAACCAAACCACCACCCTTGCACTAACAATATGTACAATATATACAATAAACACAATATTTACAACCCAACCCACACAACCGCCTCTAACTACAGAGGGGAAGGAGGGAGGGTAAATTGGACTGCAGCAATGTGGATCTTCGAACATCTACATTTATGGTAGGTACAAAACTGTACTATGTTCTTCATCTCACATTGCTGCAGTCCTTACACTTGGGTAGAATCCCAAAGCAGAGGTAAGGGAGGATGGCAAAACTATAAAGCAGCAGGAGCTGCCAAAATGCCCTGTAAAATAGCAGTGGCAAAACCAGCCCTAGATTTAGAGTAAAGTGGAAGGTGATAATGCTTAGAGAAAGTATGCACTGAACTCCAAGTAGCTGCCTCCAAAATATCTTTAGTTTCCACCCCCCCTTAAAAAAGCTGTCAAAGTGGCAGTAGCCCTAGTGGAATGAGGCCTAATCCCAGCTGGAATCTCCTTACCATGGTGGGAACAGAAAGCAATGCAAAACCCAATCCACTTAGAAATAGTTTGTTTTGACACAGGCTTGCCCTGAGAACTCAAAGCAAAAGAAACAAATAACTGCTGAGACTGCCTGAACCCTTTAGTTCTGCTCAAATAATATCGCAACTGCCTGTGTACATCTAAAGTGTGCAAAATCTTTTCACCTTTATTTTGGGGATTTGCATAAAAAGTAGGCAAATGAATAGTTTGGTTTAAAGCCACACTAGAAACCACTTTAGGCATAAAGGAAGGATTAGTACGCAAAGATACCCTATCCTTATGGAAAATTAAGAAAGGCTCAACTGCCATAAGGGCCTGTAATTCAGAAACCCTTCCTGCAGAGGTAATGGCCAACAAAAAAGCAGTCTTCCATGATAAATATTTCAACTCTGTAGTAGCTGCAGGCTCAAAAGGTTGTAGAGTGAGTTTCTCCAACACAAAATTGAGATCCCAAGCAGGAGTAGGAGCTCTACGTGGGGGTCTTATATTCTTTGCCCCTCTAAGAAATTGCTTGAACAAAGGATGAGAAAACAATGGTGGGTCACAGTCATAGTGAGCAGAAATAGCTGCAGCATGAACCTTAATACAAGAGAAGGACAAACCTTTGTCCAGTAACTCAGTAAGATATTGAAGAGCCACACTTAAATTAGGCTCAGAAACATCAAATTCCTTTGCAGTACTCCAAAATAAAAATCTCTTCCATTTATCTGCGTACACTTTCCTTGTACTAGGCCTTCTGGCTTCCAAAATAACATTCAAAACTCGCTGTGGAAGCTGAGACCCTCCAGGGTTCAAAACAGAATATGCCAGGCTGTTAGGTGAAGAGAGTGAAGTTTGATATTGAGTAAATGACTGTTCTCCTGAGACAGCAGGTGTGGAATCGAAGGCAAAGGCCATGGAGGCTCCCGTACCAGACTTCTCAGTAAAGGGTACCAGTGCTGTCGAGGCCAATCTGGAGCTATTAAAATCATCCTTGGCTTGTCCTGTCTGACCTTTAGGAGTACCTTTGGGAGGAGAGGCAGAGGAGGAAAAGCATACACATGAAGATTGCTCCAATTGAAGGAAAGAGCATCCACTTTCCAGGCTGTGGGATGAAACCTTTTTGTGCAAAACTTTGGCAGCTGGTAGTTTAGTGGAGAAGCGAACAGATCTATGTCTGGAGTTCCCCATGACACTGTCAATTTCTGAAATACATGAGGATCCAATTTCCACTCGTGGGGATCCATGATTCGTCTGCTCAACACATCTGCTAAGGAGTTCTGTGCTCCCGGCAGAAACCTTGCCTGAAGATTTAGCTGCAAACTGAGAGCAGTCTCCCACAAAATCATTGCTTGCCTGCATAGAGGATAAGAATGTGTTCCCCCCTGCTTGTTGATGTACCACATGACAGTTGTGTTGTCTGTTAGAATCAACACCTGCCCTGGAAGAAGTAAATCCTTGAAAGCTATTAATGCAAATTGGACTGCTAACATCTCCTTCAGATTGATATGTAGATGTTGAAGTCTGGCAGGCCACGTGTCTTGTATCCACTTTCCATTTAGATGAGCTCCCCAAGCTTTGTCTGAGGCATCTGTCGTTAGAATCTGACTCGCCTCTGGCCGGGTCACAGAGAGTCCCTTGTTTAGGTGACATTCCTGAGCCCACCACAAAAATTCCTTTTGAATGCAAGGTATTATCTGAATGACAGTGTCCATATCCTGGCAGTGCTGTGTCCATACATTTTTGAGATACCATTGTAACTTCCTCATATGCAGTTTGGCATTGGGAAGCACCAGAATACAAGATGCCATGAACCCCAAGGCTTGAAGGACTGTCCTTGCCGTCAGCCTGGACTGATGAGACAATTGATGGAAGTAAAGTGAAAGATTCTTTTGTTTGTCCGGGGTCAAAAAGGCCATCTGGGATGCTGTATTCAGTCTTACACCCAGAAAGCACATGTCCTGAGAGGGTACTAGACTGGACTTTATTTCGTTCACAGAATACCCCAGGCATCTTAGCACTGCTATCACATATTGCAAATGATGAAGTTCATCCCTTTCTTGAGCCAGAATCAGGCAATCGTCCAAATAAGGATAAATCTGTATTCCTTTTAGCCTGAAGAAAGCTATCACTGGAGCCAGAACCTTCGTGAACACTCTGGGCGCAGTAGATAAGCCAAAGGGCAATGCAGAGAACTGATGAGAAGTCCCAGCCCGAAAACGCAGATACTTCCTGCAACTTAGTCTGATAGGAACATGAAGGTAAGCCTCCTTGAGATCCAGAGTTACCATCCAGTGATCTTTGCCCAGCAGAGGTAAAAGCTGTTGTAACGTCAACATTTTGAACTTGGGAATGTCCAATAAGTGTTGAGGATAGATAAATCCAAAATTGGTCTCCACGTGTTCCCCTTCTTTGGTACTAGGAACAGGCGAGAATAAAATCCTAGGCCCACTTCTGGCAGAGGGACCGGCTGTATGGCCCCTATTTGAAGTAGCAGAGAAATTTGTTTGTGAGCCTCTATTCTTTGTTGAGGAGGAACGTCTGGCATGCCTTTGAAAGGAGGCAAGGTATGGAAATAAAACTTGTAACCTTGGTGTATGATATCCAATACCCATCTGTCTTGGGTAATTAAACTCCAATTTTCCTTGAAAAGTGCCAACCTTCCTCCCAAAGGAGCTGCTAGACGAGAAGGTTCTGGCAGCTGAAAAGGTAGGTCATTGGGCCTGTTTACGAAAGGACTGACCCCTGCCCTCACCCGAAGACTGTGCAGGTGAACTCCCTGTTCTAGGCCTGAAAGAGCCCTGAGCTCTGCCCCTACCACGTCTAGATCTACCCCTAGACTGGGAATCATAAGAAGGATACGTCCACCCCTTGGTAGGCCAATTCCTACTAAACTTAGGAGGCTGAACCTGCAAAAAAATCTTTAACAGTCTGCATAGACTTAGCCTTGTCTTCCATTTTCTTTAAGACTGCCTCCACAGGTGATCCAAACACATCAGACTGTAAAGGAGCATCTAAAATCCTTGTCTTAACATGGTCAGATAAATTCTGATCCCTCAGCCAGGCGTGCCTGCGAAGAACTGACCCTGTAGCAGCCACCCTAGATGAGGCCTGTACAGCATCAAAACCACATTGCAAAGAATGCTTACCCACCTGTTCAGAAACATGTACCAAATCCTGTAATTCCTTACACGCAATACCTTCTGCCAGAGCATCTACCTTAGACTTCAATTGAGAAAGTAGATAGTTTTGGTATTTCAACATGTGAAACTGGCAATTCAAAGCCCTCATAGCTAAGGTGGAAGAAGTATAGACTTTCTTTCCCCATCAATCCAAAGCCCTGGCCTCTATCTGGAGGAACCGGATTTTTTTACAACATAAGCCTTGACACCCTTAGGCCCTTGACTAACAGTTTCTGGGTCTGCCCTAGGACTCTTAAAAAGATATTTATGAGCTTCAGGCACCCTGTAATACCTATCCGGTTTAACAGGAGCCGGAGGCAAAGAATCAGGATTAAGAGAAGCCTCTGCAAACACATCTTCCACAACATCCAGAACAGGAGGTATAGCCAAAGGCCTATGCTGGGGTAAAAACAAAAATTCCCTAAGCCTTTTCCTGGAATCAGAGAAGTCCTGACCTTCCCACTTAAAATGTTCCCTCATGGAATGAAGAGTCTCTGAAAAAGAAAAATCCTCTGGAGGAGAAGCGGAGGGAGTATAATCATCCACATCAGAATCAGAATAAGGAGAATACTCCTGCAAGTCTTCAGCCGAAGACTCTGAAACATCCGAAGCCTGCTCAAAACTCCCCAACTCTGGTTCCACCCTAGGCCTCATCAGGAGGGGGCAAGGAACCTCTAATTAAAGTAATTAAATCTTCTGCCATTTTAAGCATGTGCTTCTTGGGCACAGATCCTGATGAACTAGGAGTGACACCAACAGAAGCTAAACCTGGCCTGCCTCTGGGAGAAGCCTTGGAAACAGGAGAGGGCCTAACCACCCTAGGAAGGGAGGGGAGTACAGTAACCTGAGAAGCCCCTTCAGCCTGACCTGCCTCCTGAGAGGCCACATCCTGCAACAACAAAGTCTCCCCCTGGGACTCCAGAGAAACCTCCGGTGGAACCCCTGGTTCCACCGACACCTCCAAAGAACCGGCGTCCGGTACGGATGACTCTTCTTGCCTGGGCTTAGCTGCTTTGTCTTTGCGCTTCTTCGAAGAAGCGGGCGTCGGAGCATCCGACGGCATATTATAATTGCACCGCTTCCCGAAGACTAACCTGGCACAATCTAACCTTCGCTTTATAGTGCGTTTATTGAACCTAGCACAAAAGCGACACCCAACAACGTCGTGCTCAGGCCCCAAACAAGGAATACACAAAGTATGATAATCTCTATGCGGTATCTGTTTCCCACAAGAAATACAGTTATTCACTTTTTCTGACATCCGGTAAACCACTGAGGCAAGAAAAAACTAAAATATTCCCCAACGGGGTACTTAGCCAACTTTGACTCTGTCTGAAACTCCGAATTCGAAAAATTTCAGAACGCCGAACGGCACTTGCAACGCTGCTTCTGCATCGGACCATGCGGCAAAAAAGACTGAGGATATGACGTCGGTCATGCGCATTTGTACCCTGACGTCCTGATGTCAGTCTAATGCGCCTTGACCGACGTCAGCCTTATACTTTGATATTCGGGCCGACAGAGGACAGCGGACTACCCAAGTGTAAGGACTGCAGCAATGTGAGATGAAGAACATCATAGATATCTGTGTAGTGACAGAAACCTGGTTCAAGGCTCCAGAGAGCACCCCAGCTTTACCAGGTTATACCTCATCATGCTTTTCGGCCCCAAAACCTGGACCGAACCACAAAAGGAGGGTGAGTTTCCAAATTTATCAAGGATATCCACACCTCCAGGTTAGTGGCATTGCACGAAGTATCGAGACCATCCATGTGCAACAGTGGGCAAAACTGCTTTTCAGTTTATAGCATCCTACAGACCACCCTCTCAAAGTCAGGAATCCCACTTGGCTTTCCTGAAAACATTGGAGAAAGCACAGTTTTGTACCTACCATAAATGTAGATGTCCGAACAGGATAGCATCTGCAGTCCTTACAAATGGGTTGTCCTGTCGTCAGGCAGCCCTTCGGTCGGCCGGATTCCAAAGTCTGGGTCTGGCCTCGGCTGGTGTCACACTTCACCCGACGTCATCTCTGCTGGTCTTCAGGTATAAAGGCATCAGCCGACGCCATTTTCCTCAGTGTTTCTTGCCCCAGATGCCAGTTGCCCTCTTGGTAAGCTAAATTTTTGGATAAATGCCAATGTTTCCAAAAAAGTAGAAGGCAAAAACAAAAAATAAGCATGTATGTACATATACAAACAAATACACCATAAGAGATCCCCCCCCCCCCAGCTAGCTATTAGGTGGGTAAATACCCTAGGAGTACCACAGAGGGGAAGGAGGGAGGGTAATCCTGACTGCAGATGCTATCCTGTTCGGACATCTACATTTATGGTAGGTACAAAACTGTACTATGTCCTTCAAGGATGCATCTGCAGTCCTTACAAATGGGTAGAATACCATAGCCAAACTAGGGGAGGAGGAAGAAGAATTATGGTGTAGTTAGGATCCCTTGCAAAACAGCAATGGCAAACCCTGCTCGGGATCTAGAGTATAGAGGTAAGTTATAATGCTTGGCAAATGTATGCACGGAGGTCCAAGTAGCAGCCTCAATAATGTCCTTGGTAGCCACTCCTCGTAAGAAAGCTGTGGTAGTGGCTGTAGCCCTTGTAGAATGAGGCCTTGTGTTCTGTGGAATTTGCTTTCCATGGTAGGAGCAACAGAATCTTATGCAATTTCCTATCCACTTGGAGATTGTCTGTTTGGAAATTGCTTTTCCTTCCCTTCCTGTTGCATAAGCTACTAGAAGCTGGTCAGTTTTTCTATTGCCCTTGGTTCTGTCCAGGTAGTAGCGCAACTGTCTATGTACATCCAAGGTATGCAGCAGTCTTTCCCCCCTGTTCTGTGGATTGCGGAAGAAGGTAGGTAGGTGGATTGCCTGGTTTAGAGACACTCTGGATACCACCTTAGGCATAAATGTAGGATTAGTTCTCATGGACACTATCTTGATGGAAGATTAGGAAGGGTTGTACTGCCATTAAGGCCTGTAGTTCAAACCCTTCTTGCTGAAGTAATTGCCAGTAGGAAAGCAGTTTTCCAGGATAGGTGTTGAAGATCTGCTGTTGCTGCTGGTTCGAATGGAGGGAGTGTCAATTTTTCTAGCACAAAGTTCAAGTCCCATGCTGGTAATGGTGGTTTCCTAGGAGGTTTTACATTCTTGATTCCTCTGAGGAACTGCCTGAGTAGAGGATGTGAGAAGACAGGGGGATCGTAGCTGTATTCTGCAGAAATAGCTGATGCATGTATCTTGATGGAGGAATAGGACAGGCCTGTATGGAGAAGCTCTGCCAAATACTCCAGGATGTTGGCAATATCTATCTTTGACACATCTTTCCCTCTTTCAGAACTCCAAATGACAAACCTTTTCCATTTTCCTGCATAGCTCCTTCTTGTTGAAGGTCTGCGGGCCTCAAGGATAATGTCTTTAACCCTTTGGGATAAATCTGGGTTAGTTGCTCCTATGTAATGTTCCAGGCAGTCAGTTGCAGAGTTTTCAGGTTTGGACGCAGGATGTTGTAGTCGCTCTGAGTTAACATCAAAGGGATTAGGGGTAGTGTCCACGTTCCCCCCCGAGACATGCTCCTCAGCAATGGATACCAATGTTGTCTTGGCCATTTTGGAGCTATCAGAATTATCCTTGGACGTTCCTCTGATTTTCAGTAGCACCTTGTGCATCAAAGGAAGAGGTGGAAATGCATATGCTGTCAGGCCTTTCCAACTGAAGGATAGAGAGTCCACCTTCCAAGCAAGTGGGTGGTATGTCCTTGTGCAGAATTTCTTGAGCTGGTGATTGAGTGGGGATGCGAATAGGTCTATTTGTGGCATTCCCCATTTCTTTGTGATGGCCTTGAAGATGTCCGGGTGTAGCATCCATTCGTGAGCATCCGAGGTAGTTCTGCTTAACATGTCTGCTAGGATGTTTTCTTTTCCCGGTACAAATATTGCCTGTAACTGAATGTTGTAGCTCAGAGCCATATTCCATAGGTCCAGAGTCATTCGACATAGGGGGTATGAATGAGTGCCTCCCTGTTTGTTGATGTACCACATGACTGTGGTGTTGTCTGTCCTTATCATAAATTGGCCTTCTTTGAGGAATTGTCTGAAATTCTGGATTGCTAGTTTTACTGCCAGCATTTCTTTTTGATTTATGTGCAGGTGCAGCTGGTCTGGAGTCCATAAGCCTTGAATGCATTTGTCCAACATGTGGGCCCCCCAACCTAGGTCTGAGGCGTCCGTTGTGATGGTTTGGCTTGCTTGAATGTTGTGGAAGGACAAACCTGGGTTTGCCTGGCATGCTTGAGCCCACCATAGGAATTCTTGTTTCAGGCATGGGATTAGTGGTATTTCGGTTTCTAAGCTGTGCCTGTGTTGAGACCATAAATTCTTTAGGTACCACTGTAGCTTTCTCATATGCAGTCTGGCATGGGGGACCAGGATTATGCATGATGCCATGAAGCCCAAGGCCTGCAGTACTTTCCTTGCTGTTAGTTTGTTTTGCTTTGTTAACGCCAAGAAGTAAAGAGGAAGTTGTTCTTGTTTTTCTGCAGTTAGGAATGCCATCTGTTTTACTGTGTCCAATTCTGCACCCAAGAATGTTCTTGTTTGGGATGGTATCAGTCTTGACTTTATTAAATTGACTGTGTATCCCAGGGCTTGTAGTAAGCAAATGACTCTTTGTAAGTCTTGTGTCAGCTTGCTTTTGCTGTCCGCTTGTATCAGGCAGTCGTCCAGGTATGGGTAAATTTGGATTCCCTGTAGCCTGCAATGAGCTATTACTGATGCCAGGCATTTCGTGAACACTCTGGGCGCAGTAGATAAGCCAAAGGGCAATGCTGAGAATTGATAATGCTCTGATCCTGCAAGAAATCTGAGGTATCTTCTGCAATTTGGTCGTATGGGGACGTGCAGGTATGCCTCCTTGAGATCTAGAGTTACCAGCCAACACTCCTTGCCCAGCATGGGAAGAAGTTGCTGTAGGGTCAGCATTTTGAATTTTGGAAGCATGATGAATGTGTTTAAAGCGGACAGGTCGAGAATAGGTCTCCAATTTTTCTCTTTTCTTGGTACTAGGAAAAGTCTGGAGTAAAATCCTTTGCCCTGTTCTGTAGGTGGTACCTTTTCCACAGCTCTCATCTTTGTTAATTGAGCTATTTGTTTTAGGGCTTCTGTCTTTTTATTTGGTGGTAGGTTTGGCATTCCACTTTTTACTGGTAAGGTGTGGAAATGAAACCTGTAGCCTTGGTCTATAGTTTGCAAAATCCACTTGTCTTGTGATATAGTGCCAGTTTTTTTGAAAATAAGGCTAACTTTCCGCCTAAGGGTGCTGCTATTTGTTCCCTGGTAGGCGGTGTCAGAGCCAAGTCACTGTGATTGTCCTGTTGCAGTGGTAGTGGTTGTGTCTGTGCCTCGTTGGTTATTGCCTTGCCACTGGCGTCCTCTGTAGGCACCTCCTCTGGATTGATTTCTGCCTCTGGAACGTCTATTCCTGCCTCTCTGAGATTTAGAGGAGTCTGGAAAGGACCAATTTTTGGAAGGCCAGTTCCTGCTAAACCTTGGGGGCTGAACCTGTAAGAAATCTTTAACTGTTTGTACAGATTTTGCCTTCTCTTCCATTTTCTTCATTACTTGTTGGGCAGGAGGACCAAATAGACTGACCTTATCCATAGGAGCATCTAATAGCTTTATTTTAACATGATCCGGCAAGACCTGCTCTTTCAACCATGCATGCCTTCTTATAACTGTGCCAGTCATGGCTGATCTAAATGAAGCCTCCAGTGCATCATAGCCACATTTTAAAGAATGGTTACTAACCTGCTGAATGTTATTCACCATTTCTGAAACATATTTCTTATCTAAGGAATCATCAGAGGACAGTTTCTTAGTTAACTGATCAAGCATAAACTCTTGGTATTGGATCATATGAAACTGACCAAAGCTCTAGCTGAGAGAGTAGCTGAGGTGTATACTTTTTTTACCCCATCTCTCTAAGGACCTGGATTCCCCTTCAGAAGGGAGAGGGTTTTTCGCTGAGGTAAAGGCTACTGCCTTAGGCCCCTGGGAGATAGTCTCAGGATCTGCAAGAGGAGCCTTGTATAAGTGGTGATGAGTGTCCGGGCTTGGCAGGGGCTGGAGGTAAGGTATCAGGAGCAGTGCAAGCATCATCCACAACAGGAAGAACTGGAGGTATAGCTAAGGGCCTATGTTGCGGTAAGTGTAGAAAGGTCCTAAGCCTTTATCTTGAATCTGAGAAATCTTGTCCCTGCCATTGGAATTGCTCTCTCATGGCATGCAAGGTTTCCCCAAAGGAAAATTCCTCTGGTGGAGAGGCAGAAGGTATAGATTCTTCAGCATCGGAATCTTCATAAGTAGAAAAAGGAGCCTCTGGATGGTCTGTATTGTCTGAATCAGAAGAGTCATCTGAGGAAACTGGCTCAGGGGGCTCTGCTCTAGGTCTCTTTCTGGAGGTTGAGAGGCCCTGTCTGGGTGAGATTGGGATCCCCTTATTAAAGAGATGAGATCCTCTGCCAGAGTAAGCATTTGGGAACTGGAACTGGGCCTGTGAGAGGGGGGTTTAACAGGCACAGACTTCGTAGTTTTGGCTGCTTTAGCCCTGGCAAAGGCCTTTATAGACATGGCTGCAGGAGGCCTAGCAGCACCACGTGCTGGGGTAGAGACATCCAAAGGGATGGTGTCCGATAATTCTAGAGAAACCACATTAGCAGGCAAAATTTCAGAGGCCGATTCAACTAGGGTAGCAGGGGCCTCGGTAGTAGTCATGGATTCGGCTGAAGATTGACCCGTTTTCTCGGTTTCGGCCGAAACCGAGACACTCGCGGCTTGCTTAACCGTGGTTTCGGCCGAAACCGCGGACCGCGAGTGTCTGTCTTTCTTTGCGTTTCTTAATTTGAGAAGTCGGAGGATCCGACGGCATAATGTACGCAAAATCTGAGCTGAAAAACTGTTCAGCAAACTCCGACCGACGCCTAAGCGTCGATTGAAGGAAGCACAGGCTAAACAGGCTGCTACGTCGTGGTCTGGGCCTAAACAAGGTAAGCAGTATGAGTGGAAATCTTTATGAGGTATTTGTTTCCCACAAGTTAAACAGTTATTCACTTTTTCTGACATCGGCTGAGGCAAGAAAGAGTCCCCAACGGGGTACTTAGCTTTTTAGAAGTCTTCGAAGTAGTATTCGGTAGTAGTAATCTCTGGACCTGACCGACCGACACTTGCGAACAGCTTCTGCTTTGGGCGCCACGCGGCAAGAAAGACTGAGGAAAATGGCGTCGGCTGATGCCTTTATACCCGAAGACCAGCAGAGATGACGTCGGGTGAAGTGCGACACCAGCCGAGGCCAGACCCAGACTTTGGAATCCGGCCGACCGAAGGGCTGCCTGACGACAGGACAACCCATTTGTTAGGACTGCAGATGCATCCTTGAAGGACATCATGAAGATCTCTCCGAACACCATTATGTTGCGCGACTTCAACTACCCAAACAGACTGGGAGCACTACTCAAGCCCCAGCACCTTGGCCCAAAGGTTCCTGGAAATTATAAACTCAAATGCTATGGAACAACTAGTCACCACTCCCACAAGAACGGATAACATACTAGACCTGACCATTACCAACATGGGGACTCTATGCTCCACACCTGAAGTATATCCCTCATTGGTAAGATCAGACCATAAATTAATTTCACTGGATGTCCACATCCGGACCCCACCCCCAGTACAGAAAACTGTAGTGAAAAACTACTCAAAAGCAAACTTCTCAAAACCGAAGTGGAATCCTTCAAGGCCCCAGGGCCAGTGGAAACTACGGCCCAAACTGCAGAATCCTATATAAACGCATTCTACGGACATCTCCAGGAATGCATGGATCATGCTATCCCAAACAAAACCAAAAACCAAACATCCAAAGGCAGGCGTCCAGTCTGGTGGACCCCAGCCATAAATAAACTGTACAACAGAAGGAGGAAGATACTACATGATAGAGCAAAATCCCTAATAGGGAAGGCATCTCTGATCAGTACTAGCAAAAAATTACGATCCCGCATAAAATCCTCCAAGGCCAGCTTCGAGAGAAAAATTGCTCAGGACACTAAAGAATCATAAGGCTTTTTTCAGTTATGTTAGGAACCTGGGATGCAACACCCAGACTTGTTCTGAGTTGATTCTAAACGACAAAAAATACACTGAACCCACAGACATTGCCAATATCGTGGCAAACAGGTTCAGTGCAAACTTCTCCACCCCCTCCCCCCCAAAAAAAGAGCAAGTATCTATCCTGGCAGAGGGCTGCCTCCCAACCATCTCTGATGCTCAGGTGAAGGCTGCCTTCTCCAAAGCAAAAAACACGGCTTCCATGGGACCAGATGGCGTACCGGGTTGCATCCTACATGAACTCCAAGAAGAAATAATCCCTCAAATAAAACAGCTGTACAATCTCAGCCTCACTACAGGATGTGCCCACAGAATGGCATACAGCAACAGTGGTCCCACTCCACAAAGGTGGAGTCTCTACGGACCCTGGAAACCATCTCCCCATAAAGCCTGTCTAGCTTAGTCTGCAAGGCTATGGAGAGGATCATGGAGCTTATAAACACAATGACATTGGGGACATACAGACACTAGATCCTACCCAGTTCGGCTTAGTCAAGGGCAGATCCTGCCTTTTGAACCTGGTTGACTTCTTCGAAACAGTCACCAAAGCCATAGATGAAGGGAAGGTAGTCCACACAGCCTATCTGGACCTAGCAAAGGCATTTGACAATACCCCACTTGGGCATCATAGATAAGCTATCCAGCTTAAATGTAAACCCCTATGTCACAAGATGGGTCGCAAACTGGCTCAAAGACAGAACCCACAGAGTGAGAGTTGTTGGAGCCATGTCAGACTCGAAACCGGTCACAAGTGGCGTCCCACAAGGTTCTGTCCTGGGACCGCTCTTGTTAAGTATATACTTTGAGGTACAGGCCAACGTGGGAGGACTATGGCTCACCAAGTTTGCAGACGACTGCAAACTAGGCTCCATAATCAACTCTCCAGCTGACACAAACATCCTTCAAACAGGACTCAGAGACGGATAACTGGTGCCAGAGCCATGGTCTAAAGCTAAATGCCATAAAGTGTATAGTCATACCCTTTGGCAAAAACAATGTGCCCACAAATTACCACATAGGCGGTAACCCATTAAGAACAGAGAAAGAAACTGGGGATCTGGGGACCCAAGTTGATAGCAATCTCTCCTTTGACAACCATATTGCCAAAGTGGTTAGAAAGACCTTTTACACAGCCCACCTCATCATGAAAGGATTCACCTCTAGATCGAGAGGTAATCGGGCCCCTTTATTCATCCCTCATCAGGCCCATCATAGAATACAATGCCCCTTTTGGGATGTACCTTACCCGACACCTGCAGCAATTAGAAAGACCCCAAATGTACCTCAAGAGGATCAAGGGACTCAAACAGATGCCATATGCTGCTCAGTTAAAAAAACCTCCAGCTCTACTCAGTTGCATACCACCTACTTCGAGGCGATCTATGCCTGACATATAAAGCTATGTGAAATCCAGAATTAATGGACATGCTCCACCTCATTAAATCTAAATCCCTTAGGAGCCACACGCTCGAGGGACTTGAACCTCAGCACTGAAATCAATAGAACTTGCTGGAGGGACAGATTCATAACCCAGAGGCTCCCTTCGCTCTGGAATAGAATTCCAATTCATGTCAGGCAGAGCACCTCACTGAATCTCTAAGAAGAATCTTGATGAGTGGATGGGGATCGTAGGTTTATCCCGGGGATTACTTCCGTGTCATTATTAGACAGAGGCACAGCAAACTAAACCTTAAAAAGGGCACAGTATACTCAAATCAAGGGGTGGCGTAAGCCAAACAAAATAGGGCTAGGCTTATAATTGCCCCAGGGCAGAAAGCCTAGTATGAGAACCTATGAACCTATGAACAGTGAATACACTTGAACATCTACATTTATGGTAAGTGTACACAACTGCACTACGTTCATGTTTCACTGTTGCAGTCATCACATTTGGATACACTCCCAAAGCTAAGGCAGGGAGCAGGCAATTAGCACGAGGACCACTATTAGGCCCTGCAAGACTGCAGTGGCAAAACCATCTCTGGATTTTGAAAAAAATTGGCAAGTGGTAATGCTTGAAGGTATGTACAGAACTCCAGGTAGCAGCTTATTGGATGTCCCTGGTAGGAACACCTCTGAGAAAGGCTGTAGATGCAGATGCAGCCCTGGTGGAATGGGGTCTTATCCCCAAGTGGGGTAGGATTTCCAAGGTGCTTATAGCAGAAATGAATGCAATGGCCTATCCACTTAGAAATGGTTTGCTTTGAAATGGCCTTCCCTTCTGCCCCTACAGCAAATGCAACCAGCAGCTGTTCAGATTTCCTGTGAGGCTTACTCCTGTCCAAGTAAAATCTAAGTTGTCTGTGCATGTCCAAGGAGTGCAGTATTTGTTCCCCTTTGTTCTGTGGATTAGAAAAGAAGTCTGGCAAATGAATGGACTGATTAAAAGCCACACTGGATACCACCTTGCGCATAAAGGAAGGATTGGTCCTGAGGGACACCTTGTCCGATTAAAGGCTACACTGCCACAAGGGCCTGCAGTTCAGACACCCTTCTTGCTGAAATGATGGCTAGAAGAAAGGCTGTTTTCCAAGAAAGGAATTTCAACTATGTAGTTGCAGCTGGCTCAAAGGGGAGTAGAGTGAGCTTTTCCAATACATTAATGTCCCAGGCTGGAGTAGGAGTGCTCCTGGGTGGTCATAAGTTTTTGGTCCCTCTGAGGAATTGCTTCAGCAGATGAGAGAATAGGGGCGGCTCCGTATTATAATATTTTGAAATGGCTGAAGCATGAATTTTAATGGAAAAGGAAAGGCCCCTGTGAAGCATTTCAGGTAAGTATTGAAGAATATGCAGTAAATTCAGCACTATTGTGCCAATCCCCTGAGTTTGGCTCCAGGAACAGAATCTTTTCCACTTTTCAGCATAGGATTTTCTAGTACTAGGGCCTACTTGCCTCCAAAATGACATCCATCACTTGCTTACTGAGAGATGGTAATGGAGAGCTCAGGTAATGAGCCAGGCTGCGAGGTTCAGGGTTTGAAGCTGGGGGTGCAGAATCTGGCCGCCCTGGACAGCAGGGAAGAAATCTGAGGAAGGTGCCATGGTTCCAGCAGTGAGACTGCACAAGAGGGGGTACCATTGTTGTTGTGGCCAGTCTGGTACAATGAGCATCATTCTTGGTTTGTCCTGTTTGATCTTTTAGTAGAACTTTGGAGAGGAGAGGCAGAGGTGGAAAAGCATAAACCAATAGGTTTTTCCAGGTGAAGGACAGGGCATCCACTTTCCAAGCTTGTCTGTGGGGAATCCTTGTGCAGAATTTGTCCAATTGGTTGTCCATCTATCACTAGTTGTCCTGGATGAAGCAAGTCCTTGAAGGCTGTCAGAATTCTCAACAGCTAGCATCTCTTTCTGGTTGATATGCAGATGCATTTGTTTTGAGCTCCATTTGCCCTGAATGCATCTCCCTGCCATGTGGGCCCCCCAAGCATAGTCTGCGGAGTCTGTAGTTAGGGTTTGGGTGGCAGGGGTTAGAGTGAACGACAGTCCCTTGTTTTGGTGACATGTCTCTGCCCACCAAAGTAAGTCCAGTTGTTGGCAGGGAATGACAGGAATCATTGTTTCCAGACTGCGGCAATGTTGACTCAAACTTTTTAGGTACCACTGAAGTTTCCTCATATGCAGTCTCGCATATGGAATTAGTAGAATGCAGGATGCCATGAACCCCAAAGCCTGCAGAATTTGTCTTGCAGATAACTGTTTTTTTGTTGCCATTTGTTTGAAGTAGGTTGTCAGTTGTCTCTGGCATAAGGTAAGCCATCTGGGCAGTTGTATTCAAGCTTGCACCCAGGAATTTAATTTGAGAGGGTACTTAGTTGGGATGTCTTAGTTTGTGTACCCTAGGCAAGTTAGAAGCCTTTTTACAAATGCCAGATGTTGAAGAAGAGTGTCCTTTGTCCTCTGCTTGAATGAGAGAGTCGCCCAGATAAGGATAAATTTGTAGGCTTCTTTGTCTGCAGAATGCAATTACTGGTGCCAGGCACTTAGTAAAGACTGTGGGTGCAGCAGATAAGCCAAAGGGCAGTGCAGAGTTGGTAATGCAAAAAAACCTGCCTTGAAGCGGAGGTATCTTCTGCATGATTCCCTTATTGGGATATGCAGGTATGCCTCTTAAATCTAGAGTCACTAACCAAGCATTGCTGCCCAGCATAGGCAGTAGCTGTTGTAAAGTCAGCATTTTGAATTTTGGAATGTCCAGGAACGTGTTCAAAATAGTTTAGTCCAGTACTGGACACCAGGCATTGTCTTTTCTGGGTAACAGGAAAAGTCTAATAAAAACCTTGTCCTTTTTCCTTTTCTGGTACGGGGTGAATAGCCCCAATATCAACGAGGGATATAACTTGTTTGAGCCCCTGCCCATTGATTTTGTGGCAGATTTGGCCAACCGTTTGGAATTGGCAAAGTAAGGAAATGAAATCTGTACCACTGGGATACTATGTTTAATAGCCACTTGCCCTGGGTAATTAACTGCCAATTTTGAGCATGAAGTGCTAATCCCCCCCCCCCCCCCCCAAGGGGACTGCCAAAAGATGAGTGCTTGGTGAAGGTAGAGGGAAGTCATTGAGACTGCTTACTGTAGGGTCATGCTTTGTTTCCTCCAGATTTGGAGGTGGAGGCACCCCATTGCTTTGACCTGTAAGAACCCTATGGTTGGTATCTAGAGCCTTTTGAGCATCTGCAGTTGCCTTGAGAGGCTGGACACAGGAAAGAACCAATTTTTAGTAGGCCATTGCCTACTGGAACCCGAGTGGCTGCACTTGTAAGAAATCTTTTACAGTTTGCATAGATTAAACTTTGTCTTCCATTTTCTTTAAAACCTCTTCTGCCTGATTACCAGAGTATCATGCTGCTAGGGGGCTTCCAACAATTTAGCTTTAACATGATCAGGCAGATTTTGCTCCTTGAGCCAGGCATGCCTTCTAATCACAGATCCAGTAACTGCGGCCCTGCAAGAGGCCTCCAAGGAATCAAAACCACATTGCAAAGTATGCTTTCCATCCTGTTCGGCTGAATGCAATAATTCCTGTAACTTTTCCACACAATCAGAAATCAACATAATTTTCTGTTTCAGTAAGTCCATAACATGCTGTTGCTATTTAAGCATATGAAACTGGCAGTTTAAGGTTGCAGACGTATAAACCTTCTTTCCACATCTATCCAGCGGCCTGGAATCTCTATCAGGGGGGGTAAGTATTTTGGCTGTAGAGGCCTTTACACCTTTGGGACCCTGTGAGATAGTCTCAGGATCAGTAGCAGGATTTTTGAATAGAAATTTGTGGGTGTCAGGAACCCTGTAATGTCTGGCTTACTAGGAGCCAGGGGGTGGGAATCGGGAGCCATGCTTGATTCCGAAAACACATCAACATCTAATACAGGAGGTATTGCCAAAGGCCTATGCCGAGGAAGAAGGAAATCCCTAAGCCTCTTGATTCAGAGAAATCCTGACTCTCCCAATGAAAATGTTCCCTTAAAGTATGCAAGGTTTCTCCAAAAGAATAATCCTCAGGAGGAGATGCAGATGGGATGGATTCTAATGCATCAGAATCCTCATAGGGTGGAACAGAAAATTCCTGATCAGAACAGGAATCAGAAGAAATAGAAACCTGATCTGAAGATTCATTATCAGTGCCTTGCCTAGGCCTCTTAGCAGGGGGAGGTTGGGAACCGCTAATCAAGGTAATTAAGTCCTCAGCCATTTTGATAATTTGTTTTTTAGGCATAGAGCCATGAGCACATGGCTCGTGTGTCAGTTTTTTAGATGTAGATGTTTTTTTATCTTGTTTTTGAGGTTGGCGTCAGTTTTATATAAAAATGTTGAGGCCTGAAAACAACCTCAGAAGCCGGTGCCTGCTTAATGGCTCCGGACCCATCCAAGGGAGAGACATCCGTGCGATTAATACTCAGAATCTCGCGGCATACCGGACTCTGCATGGGTCGGGGTAGAAGCCTGCGACTTAAAAGTAGCTGGTATCAAGGGCTGCGAAGACCATTAGAAGACGTTTCATTGTCGGTTTTTGGACCTCAGTCTGTCTTTCTTTACAATTTTTGTGAACTCTGGTAGTCTGATTGCTAAAGTACAGTTTTGTACCTACCATAAATGTAGATGTTAGAGGATCCACATTGCTGCACTCATAACCTGTGGGTAGTCCGCTGTCCTCGGTCGGCCCGAATACCAAAGAGTTAGGCTGGCGTCGGTCATGGTCGCCCGGTGCTGACGTCAGTACGTAGTAGTACTTAAGCGCATGACTGACGCCATTTCCTCAGTCTTTCTTGCCCCAGATGTCAGAAGGCCTTAAAAAGGAAAGGCCAGAGCCAAAAAAGAAAATGTCCAACAACCACCAGGGAGAGAATAACAATTATCCCAAAGGAACAACAACAACAACCCCAAACCATAGAGGGGAAGGAGGGAGGGAAAATAGGACTGCAGCAATGTGGATCCTCGAACATCTACATTTATGGTAGGTACAAAACTGTACTATGTTCTTCGTCTCACATAGCTGTAGTCCTAACCTGTGGGTAGAATCCCAAAGCAAAGGAAAAGGGAGGCTGGCAAACTAAAAAGCATTAGGGGCTGCTAACATGCCCTGTAAGACTGCAGTGGCAAACCCAGCCCTGGACTTGGAATAAAGAGGGAGATGGTAATGCTTAGTAAAAGTGTGAACAGAACTCCAAGTAGCTGCTTCCAAAATATCCTTAGTAGCTACACCCCTCAAAAAAGCAGTAGATGTGGCCGTAGCCCTAGTGGAATGAGTTGATCCCAGCAGGAACATTCTTCCCATGATGAGAATAACAAAAAGCAATACAATGACCAATCCACTTTGAAATAGTCTGCTTTGAAACAGCTTTCCCTTGTGAACTCAAAGGGAAAGAAACAAACTGTTGAGTCTGTCTGAATTCCTTAGTTCTGCTCAAATAGTAACGTAACTGCCTGTGGATATCCAAAGAATGCAAGACTTTTTCCCCCTTATTTTGGGGATCAGCATAAAAAGTAGGCAAATGGATAGACTGGTTCAAGGCCACATTAGAAATCACTTTTGGCATAAAAGTAGGGTTAGTACGCAAAGAAACTCTATACTTGTGGAATATCAGAAAGGGTTCAACTGCCATGAGTGCCTGCAATTCAGATACCCTCCTAGCAGAAGTAATGGCCAACAAAAAAGCAGTCTTCCAAGACAAAAACTTCAATTCAGACGTAGCTGCAGGTTCAAAAGGAGGCAAAGTAAGCTTCTCCAACACAAAATTGAGATCCCAGGAAGGAGTAGGAGCTCTATGTGGGGGGTCTTATATTTTTTGCCCCTCTAAGAAATTGCTTAAACAAAGGGTGAGAAAATAAAGGAGGGTCACAATCATAGTGAGCAGAAATGGCTGCAGCATGAACCTTCAGAGGAAAATGACAAACCCTCGTCTAGTAATTCAGTAAGGTACTGTAGTGTAAAGCACCGAGACATCAAAGCCCTTTGTTGTGCTCCAAATAAAAAATCTCCTCCATTTATCAGCATAAACTTTTCTAGTGCTGGGCCGCCTGGCTTCCAAAATGACATCTAAAACCTGTTGAGGAAGTTGAGATCCCACAGGCTCTAAAACAGAATACGCCAGGCCGTTAGATGCAGGGATTGCACCCTGACATTGAGCAAATGACTGCTTGACTGGGACAACAAGTGAGGAAGCTGTGGCAAAGGCCAAGGAGGCTCCTGAATTAAACTCCTCAGCAGAGGATACCAGTGCTGATGTGGCCAATCTGGTGCTATTAGAATCATGCAAGGCTTGTCCCGTCTGACTTTCAAGAGTACCTTGGGAAGGAGAAGCAGAGGAGGAAAAGCAGACGTGAAGGTTGTTCCAACTGAAAGATAGAGCATCCACTTTCCAAGCTTTTGGGTGAAACATCTTTGTGCAAAATTTTGGTAGTTGGAAATTTAGAGAAGCGAACAAATCTATGTCTGGAGTTCCCCAAGCCATTGTCAACTGTTGGAATACCTGAGGATCCAATTTCCACTCGTGGGGGTCCACAATTTGTCTGCTCAATACATCTGCTACGGAGTTCTGTGCTCCTGGCAGAAACCGTGCTTGAAGAGTGATGTGCAAACTCAGAGCAGTCTCCCACAATATCATTGCTTGTCTGCAGAGAGGGTAAGAATGGGTTCCCCCCTGCTTGTTGATGTACCACATGACTGTAGTGTTGTCTGTTCGAATCAGCACCTGTCCTGGTTGAAGTAGGCCCTTGAAAGCCATCATGGCAAACTGGACTGCTAACATCTCCTTCATGTTGATATGCAAATGCTGTAGTCTGGGAGGCCACGTGTCTTGAATCCATTTCCCATTGAAGTGCGCTCCCCAAGCCAGGTCTGAGGCATCCGTCGTTATGATCTGACTCGCCTCTGGTCGGGTCACAGAGAGTCCCTTGTTTAGGTGACATTCCTGTGCCCACCACAAGAATTCCTTCTGGATGCAAGGTATTCTCTGAATGACAGTGTCCAAATCGTGGCAGTGTTGAGCCCATACACTTTTGATACACCATTGTAGCTTCCTCATATGCAGTTTGGCATTGGGAATTACTAGAATGCAAGATGCCATGAACCCCAAGGCTTGAAGGACTGTCCTTGCAGTCAGCCTGGACAGTACTGATAATTGCTGGAAGTATATGTGAAGAGTTCTTTCTTTGTCCGGGGTCAGAAAAGCCATCTGAGAGGCTGTATTCAGTCTCACACCCAGAAAGCACATGTCCTGAGAGGGTACTAGACTGGACTTTGTTTCGTTCACAGAATACCCTAGGCACCTTAAAACTGCCATTACATACTGTAGATGTTGAAGTAACTTGTCTTTGTCTTGAGCAAGAATCAGGCAACCGTCCAGATAAGGATAAATTTGTATTCCCCTCAGTCTGAAGAAAGCTATTACAGGAGCCAGAACCTTTGGTTTATCTACTGCACCCAGGGTGTTCACAAAGGGCAATGCAGAGAACTGATAATGAAAAGTACCAGCCCGAAATCGCAGGAATCTCCTGCAGCTGGGCCTGATAGGAATGTGAAGATAGGCCTCTGAGATCCAGAGTTACCATCCAGTGATCTTTGCCTAGCATAGGCAGAAGTTGCTGTAATGTTAGCATCTTGAACTTTGGAATGTCTAGGTATGTATTGAGAATGGACAAATCCAGAACTGGCCTCCAAGTGTTTCCTTTCTTTGGCACTAGGAATAGACAGGAATAAAACCCTAGGCCTACTTCTGACGGAGGTACCACTTGGATTGCTCCCCTTTGTAAAAGCAAGGAAATTTGTTCCTGAGCCTCCAGCCTTTGCTGAGGAGGTACATCTGGCATGCCTTTGAAAGGAGGAAAAGTGTGAAAATAAAACGTGTAGCCTTGATTTATTATTTCCAACACCCATTTGTCCTGGGTGACCAAATGCCAATTTTGTTTGAAAAGTGCCAACTTTCCTCCTAGAGGAGCTGCCAGAAAAGAAGGATCTGGCAGCTGAAGGTACAGGTCATTGGGTCTGTTTACGAAACGGCTGACCCCTGCCCTCACCAGAAGATTGTGCAGGAGAACTCCAAGTCCTAGGTCTGAAAGAACCCTGAGCGTGAGCCCTGCCCCCTACCATGTCTAGACCTGCCCTTAGACTGAAAATCCGAAGGGTAGGACCATCCTCTTGCAGGCCAATTCCTGCTAAACTTAGGGGGCTGCACTTGCAAAAAATCCTTAACCGTCTGCATAGACTTCGCTTTATCTTCCATCTTTTTCAAAACTGACTCCACAGGGGAACCAAAAAGAACTTCAGATTGAAGAGGAGCATCCAAAATCCGAGCTTTAACATGCTCTGACAAATTTTGATCCTTAAGCCAGGCATGTCTACGAATAACTGAACCAGTAGCAGCCACCCTGGATGAAGCCTGAAGAGCATCGAAGCCACACTGCAAGGAATGTTTACCAACTTGATCTGAAGCATGAACCAAGTCCTGCAATTCCTTACACTCTATACCCTCAGATAAAGCATCTACACTTTAGATTTCAATTGACCTAACAGAAAGTTCTGATACTTCAGCATATGAAATTGGCAATTTAGAGCCCTCATAGCTAACGTAGAAGAGGTGTATACTTTTTTCCCCCACCTATCCAACACTCTAGAATCTTTATCCAAGGGAACTGGATTCTTAACCACAGAAGCCCTGACACCCTTCGGCCCTTGTATAATAGTTTCCGGGTCAGCTCTAGGACTCTTATACAAATATTTGTGCCCCTCTGGAACTCTGTAATACCTGTCTGGCTTGACAGGGGCAGGGGGTAAAGAATCAGGATTAAGTGAAGCTTCAGAAAAAACATCCTGAACAACATCTAAAACAGGGGGAATAGCCAAAGGCCTATGTTGTGGCAAAAACAAAAATTCCCTAAGCCTCTTTCGAGAGTCTGAAAAATCCTGACCTTCCCACTTGAAATGCTCCCTCATGGAATGCAAAGTTTCAGAAAAGGAAAAATCCTCTGGAGGTGAAGCAGAAGGACAAGAATCCTCTGCATCCGAATCTGAATAGGGAGGAAATTCCTGAATATCCTCAGTTGAGGACTCAGAGAAATCTGAAGAATGCTCCATTCCCTCTAAATCTGTCTCCACCCTAGGCCTCTTCTCTGGAGGGGGCATAGAACCCCTGATCAAAGTAATCAAATCCTCTGCCATTTTCAACATATGTTTTTTAGGAACAGAACCTGAAGAACTAGAGCTATGGCCCGTACCAGTAAGACTAGGTTTAGCCTTAGCAGGGCCTTTAGTCACTGAAGTAGAAGGCCTAATAACCTTTTGTAAAGATGGAACTACAGATACTTGAGAAGCACCCTCGGCCTGGCCTAACTCCTGAGAGGCCAACTCCTGCAAAAGTAAAGGTTCCCCCTGGGATTCAGCAGAGACCTCGGCTGGATCCGTAGATTCCATAGAACCGGCGTCCGCAACAGACTCATCCGGTTTAGACCTTAAAGATTTATCTTTTCGCTTTTTTGCGGTAGCGGGCGTCGGAGGATCAGACGGCATGTTGTAGTTACACCGCTTACCGAAAACAAGCCTAGCACAGTCTAATCTACGTTTAATGGTGCGCTTATTAAATCTAGCGCAAAAGCGACACCCGACTACGTCGTGCTCAGGCCCCAAGCAAGGAATACAGAGAGAATGATAGTCCCTACGAGGTATCAGTTTCCCACAAGAAATACAATTATTAACTTTTTCTGACATCCGGATTAACTGAGGCAAGAAAAGACAAATTTTCCCCAACGGGGTACTTAGCCCAACTTGGTCTTCGGTCTGAAACTCGAAATTTAAAAAATTTCAGAACGCCGAACGGCACTCGCAAACGCTGCTTCTGCTTCGGACCACGCGGCAAGAAAGACTGAGGAAATGGCGTCGGTCATGCGCTTAAGTACTACTACGTACGGACGTCAGCTCCGGGCGACCATAACCGATGCCAGCCTAACTCTTTGGTATTCGGGCCGACCGAGGACAGCGGACTACCCACAGGTTATGACTGCAGCAATGTGAGACGAAGAACATCTGACATTTCAGTGTAATTAAGTCTGGATCCAAAATGCTTAGAAGCAAAAAATATACCGACGCTTAGTGCATTGGTTAAATCTTAGCATAAAACCGACAGCAAGGCACGTTATGATCTGGGCCTAGGCAAGGAATGCAGTACAAATGAAAATCCTTGAGGAATTTGCTTCCCACAAGTAATGCAATTATTAACTTTTACTGACATCGATAAGGAGCAAGAAAAAGTTTCCCCAATGGGGTACTTGACTTTAATTGAAGACTTTGGTTCTGAAACTCAAAGGCAAAAATTTCAGAAGGTGGCCGATCAGCACTTGCGAAAGTACAGTTTTGTACCTACCATAAATGTAGATGTTAGTGTTCACACTGCTGCAGTCATCACACTTCGGTTATCCTGCCGTCAGGCGATCCTGCAGTCGGCCAGAGTTCCAAAGTCTTGGTCCGGCATCGGTTGCTGTCACTTCTTCCCTGACGTCAGTGTGCCAGGGGTATATAATATGCATCCAACACCATTTTCTTCAGTTTTTCTTGCCCCAGATGTCAGGTGCCCCCAAGTGGGTAGGCAATACATATTGCTAATCAGAAATATACATATAAAATAAAAATACCTTCAGTTACCAGCAAATACACCCCAAAGGTTGTATAGAATAGAAGAGTATAGGTAAGTCCAGCTAGTTCAGAGGGGATGGAGGGAAGGTAACCTGGACTGCAGCAGTGTGAACACGCGAACATCTACATTTATGGTAGGTACAAAACTGTACTTTCGCAAGTGCTGATCGGCCGCCTTCTGAAATTTAAGTTTGGGTGGCTGGTCTATAAAAAATTAGGATTGGCTAAGAGGCCCTGTAGAACCTGCAGTGGCAAAACCTGCTCTGGATTTAGAGTAAAGAGGCAGGTGGTAATGCTTGGTGAAGGTGTGCACTGAACTCCAAGTTGCGGCCTCCAAAATTTCCTTGGTAGGTACTCCTATGAGAAAGGCTGCTGAAGTGGCTGTTGCCCTGGTGGAATGAGGCCTAATGCTATTAGGGACTGATTTTCCATGCTTTGTGTAGCAGTACCGAATACAGTGTCCTATCCATTTGGATACAGTCTGCTTTGAGATAGCCTTGCCTTGTGATCCTGCAGCATTATGCTATAAACAATTTATCAGTTTTCCTGAAAGCTTTTGTTTTGTCCAAGTAGAAGCCTAGCTGCCTGTGTATGCCCAAAGAATACAGAAGTTTCTCCCCTTTATTCTGGGGGTTTAGATAAAAAGTTGGCAAATGGATGACTTGGATAAAAAGTAGGCAAATGGATGGTTTAGTTAAGAGCCACACTAGATACCACCTTTGGCATAAAGGTAGGGTTTGTCCTTAAAGATACTCTGTCCTGATGAAAAATTATAAAAGGTTCCACTGCCATTAATGCCTGTAGCTCTGAGACTCTTCGTGCTGAAGTTACTGCCAGGAGCAGAGTTGTTTTCCATGACAAAGTTTAGATCAGCTGTATTGGCTGGCTCAAAAGGAGGTAGGGTCCGTTTTTCCAAAACGAAATTGAGGTCCCAAGCTGGTGTTGGTGCTCTCCGGAGCGGTCTTATGTTTTTAGCCCCTCTGAGGTACTGCTTTAGCAAGGGATGAGAGAATAAAGGAGGATCCGTGTTGCAATGTGCAGAAATGGCAGAGGCGTGAATCTTAATTGGAAAAAAAAGGATAGGCCTCATTCCAGCATCTCAGTTAAGTACTGTAAAATCTGAGGAATGTTTGGAACAAGAGGGTCAAGGCTGTAAGCTTGGTTCCAGGTGCAGAACCTCTTCCATTTTTCTGAGTAAGCTTTCCTGGTGCTAGGCCTCCAAAATGACATCCATAACAGCTTTAGAGAGGGATGTTGCCTGTTTGACTAAAGTATCTGCCATGCAGCCAGGTTTAGGGTTTTGAGCTGACCGTGCAGGATCAGATTGTTTTGTTGAGTCAGGTGGTGTGGAATTTGAGGCCAAATCCATGGTGGGCCCCGAGCCAAGTTCCTTAAGATAGGGTACTAGTGCTGGCGCGGCCAGTCTGGAGCAATCAGGATAATCTGTGTTTTTTCTTGTCTGGCTTTTAAGAGTACCTTTGAAAGGAGAGGCAGTGGTGGGAAGGCATAGACTTTTAGGTTTTTCCAGTTGAACAGAAAAGCATCCACTTTCCATGCTTGTTTGTGATGAGTCCTTGTGCAGAATTTTTGTAGCTGGCAATTCAGAGGGGAGGCAAAAAGATCCGTCTGGGCATCCCCATTTTTGTGTTATGCTGAAGATTTGTGGATTCAATTTCCATTCGTGAGGGTCCACGATATTTCTGCTTAGATAGTCTGCCAGAGTATTTTTCTTTCCTGGCAGGAATTGTGCTTGCAGGTGAACTTGGTAAGTTAGAGCTGTGTTCCACAAGGTCATGGCTTGCCTGCACAAGGGATAAGAATGAGTGCCCCTTGTTTATGTACTCCATTACTGTGGTGTTGTCTGTCTTTAGTAATAGTTGTCCTGGATGTAGAAGGTCCTTGAAAGCTGTTAGGGCATTTTGAACAGTCAACATCTCTCTGATTGATGTGAAGATGCATCTGGTAAGTGATCCACTTGCCCTGAATGCATTTTCCTGCCATGTGTGCTCCCCATGTGTAATCCGAAGCATCTGTTAGAGTTTGCCTGGCTGTGGGTTGGGTAAAAGGCTGACCCTTGTTTAGGTGACATGCCTGTGCCCACCATCGAAACTTCTGTTGTAGGCAGGGAATTATTGGAATTACTGCTTCTAGACTGTGAGAATGTAGAGTCCAAACACTTTTTAGGTACCACTGTAATTTCCTCATGTGCAGTCTGGCATATGGTATTAGTAGTATGCAGGATGCCATGAATCCCAGGGCCTGCAGAATTTTTCTTGCAGGGAGATGGGACGTTTTTGCCAGTAGTTGAAAATATTGAGTTAGTTGCACTTGTCTGTCGTGAGGTAAGCCATCTGGGCCGTTGTATTTAAGCTGGCACCTAGAAATGTAATCTGTTGCGAGGGCACTAGTTTTGACTTCTTTTTGTTTACTGTGTACCCTAGAGAAATTAGCAACTTTTTCACAAATGCCAGATGCTGTAAAAAAATTGTCCTTTGCCTCTGCTTGAATGAGGCAGTCCAGATATGGATATATTTGAATTCCTTTTTGTCTGCAAAATGCAATTACTGGTGCCAGGCACTTTGTGAAGACCCTGGGCGCAGCAGATAAGCCGAAGGGCAGCGCAGAGAATTGGTAGTGCATTGTACCAGCTTTGAATCGGAGGTATCTTCTGTAATTTAGGAAACACACAAACTGCCAGCACTTCACCAGTATCTCACTTTCTTTATTCCAGCGGGAAACCTCACCCGGCCCGGACACGGAAAGGACTGACAGATTGATAGCTTTCTCGATTCTGTGGGTGGTGGTGGTGCATGGCCGTTCTTAGTTGGTGGAGCGATTTGTCTGGTTAATTCCGATAACTAACGAGACTCTGCCATGCTAACTAGTTATGCGGCCCCATGCTTTGTCAGGAACTATGACTTTTTTCTGATATCATGAATGAACGTGAAAGAAAATATACTACAATGGATCCCTGGAACGTGGGCACTGATAGAGATGTAGATGGGCGGTTCGTACAGCTGGACAGACTCATGACCAAGGAAATAGCGTTATATTTGGATATGCGCCTGTTGGAGAAATATGTACGTTTAAACATTACTCCAAGGGGGTTGCGTATTGATAAACTTCCTGCTACACAATTTTCTGAAGAGTAGTTTAACCTCTTTGATGAGTGGAAACAGGCTTCTCTATCATGCACTATTAGTTGGCTTCGTATTTTAATAAAACGCAATATGAGAGCTCATGAAAAGTTAACAGAAATTTTGCATCTACAGGACGAGGTGGTGGGGGGAGTCCTGTTAGAGGATGCAAATTATGAAAGTTAATGAAAAAATTTGCAAATTGGAAGGTGAAATCATCCAGAGGAAGCGTAACAAGTTAGTGCGTGACTTAAAAAAAACTATGAGACTGGTGTATTGTTCTCATGGCAACGAGAACCTGCATGTAGCAGGTCAAAGGTTAGAAATGGAAGTCAGAGACAATTAAGTATTTCAGCGTCTTCAGTGTCAACTGACAGGAATATTTCAAAAAATGTGACTTTTGCCAACACTACTTCAGCGACTGTAAACAGCTGAGGTTCTTGATGGTGCCTCAGTTTCATTGAATACAGGAGATTCCTTTCAGATGGGTAGATCCAATAAGGGAAGGAATGGAAGGAAGGGAAGAAATCGCTTTAAATAATGAACTGGTATGTGAACCGTGTTTAAGCCCGGAAACTTCTGGCACAGAGACTTTAATGTGTATAAATTTGTCTAATTTAGAACTTACTTATGATATGAAAAATGTTTTGTTTAAAGGTAGTAAATTTATACCAACTTTTTTTCCTTCTCTCGCTGATTTATATTTTGAGTTTAAAGCTTTCATTAGAAAGCTATTGTTAAAAGTTTATTTTAAAACTGAAGACGAGTTAGTCTCTGGAAATGTTGATTCTAATGTTTTTTTGTAGTACTACTGATTTAGATAGTTTACTGAATTTGTCTTTGTAGGACTATGATGGGTCAAACTTATGAGTTAGATGAAAATGAACAAGTGAACCATAATAGTATTTACAATACTGGTTATGGTAAGTTGGTTGTGTCACATTTAAGGAATACTAATAAGTTTACACTTATCAATGTGCCTGCCATCTCAGTATTTTTTAAAGTCCTTTTTAAAGAAATTGAAACAGCATACAAAATGTTTTGCAAAGAAAAAAGATGTTATAATTTAAACAAAAATGAATGGCAAGCTTTGAAGGAATTAAAAAAGTTTAAGATTAATTACATATTTAAATGTGCTGATAAAGGCAGCAATTGGGTTATGAACAAATTTGACTATTGTGAGATGGTTGATAGTTTACTTCAAAATGGTGATGAATATAAGAAGCTGGATAATGAACCTACCAAGTTGTTTAATGATGAGCTACTATTTTTATTAGAAAAGGGTGAACGTTTGGGCTTTTTTGAACACAAAGATGTTTGTAGATTGCTTATAAAAAACTCACTATACCCATTTTATACGCTTTGCCTAAGGTACACAAAAACTTACAAAAACCACCAGGCAGGCCTATAGTTTCGGGGATAGGTTCTTTTTTGGATAATGTTAATACCTTTTTAGATTTTCATCTAAAAGCTTATTTACATAAGGTAGTAAGCTCACATTTCTAATACTCAGGATCTCATCAATAGTACATCTCAAATTGAATGGCATCATGACTATTAGTGGGTGACTATAGATGTCAATTATATACTAACATAGATATCACAGATGGGGGCTGGATTCTATTTTTGATATGTTAGGTGAAGGGCCTAGAACCACCTTTCTGGTGGGTCTATTAGAGTTTTGTTTGACCACACAATTATTTTTTCTTTAATAACTACTTTTTGCAAGTGAAGGGTACAGCGATGGGGGCAGCTTTTGCGCCCTCGTATGCTGTTATATACATGGGTTTTTTTGAAAAAACATTAATTTATCCTACGTTTTTTTTTTAGGAATAATGTAATATTGTATAAGCGCTTTATAGATTATCTTATCTTTATTTGTAAGGGAGATATAAATGAATTTTTTGAGGTCCTAAATAATAGACAATCTCTTTCTTATGAGCTAAGTAGAAAACAGATGAATTTTTTTAGATTTAACATTATTTGAAGATGGGGAACATATAGGATTTAGGCCCTTTAGGAAATCCACTTCAATTAATATGTTTTTGCATGCGACCAGCATGCATCCTGATCTATTAAAGGCATTACCTTATGGTGAATTTAAGAGAATTTTTGACCATACCAGTAATGAAAATAAAAAAATAATGAATTGAATAAAGTTGTGTTGAGGTTAAGTGAAAAGGGTTATAATAAAACACATTTATCAGCATGCAGGGATAAATTACTTGGTAAAAAAGCAGATGGAACTGATGCATCTGTTGTAAATTTTGAATAAAGACGTGAAGTTTTCACCATGGAACATAAGATGATGAAAAGCTTTTTTTATGTAACCAAGTTCTCTGCCTTTTCTGAGAAACTGGTTTCATTGGTTAGAAAATACTGGTATCTTGTCAGTGATGAGTCTATTGGTCATTTTTACCCCAAACATATTACATTTTCCTACGAGAGGAAAAAATCTTAAGAAATTGTTAAATAATAATTTAATTGAAAGGAAAGAGAATATTACAGCTTTAAAATTAGGTACTTTTCCCTGCGGTTCTTGTAATATTTGTGATAAGGTCAGGAACCTGAGTGTTATCAAGGACACATTTTATTTCTAAACACCATTTCAGTTGTAAATCCACAGGGGTGGTTTATATATTGGGTTGTTCATGTAAAAATATGTGGTACATAGAACACACAAAACGAATGGTAAGAGTACGCATTTTAGAGCATTTAAGACATGAGAAATCAAAATTTGATTAGTCCTGTTAAACATTTCCAAGAGAAACATAGTGGTTCTTCTAGCAGTTTAATATTTAGTACATTGGGAAAGCCCTTCCTTCAAAGAGGGGATGACATTGTAGTAAAATTATTGGAGCTTGAAACTAGAATGATTTTTAAGTTTCATACTCTAAAGCCTAATGGTATGAATAATCAGGAATTAGGTAGTTAATGAATTATTTATACTTGTATATATATATATATATATATATATATATATATATATATATATATATATATATATATATATATATATACACACACATATATATTATAAATTTATGGTCACTAACACATTTAAAATATTTTTGAAAGCTGATGTTTTTGTTTAATTAGTTAATTAAGATATTAATGGTCTCTGAGTATATAAGTATTATGCTTGTATTCAATTAAATGATCCTTGAAGGCGAATTGCCGGCAGTTTGTGTGTTTTCTATTTAACTTCTGTTGTGAGATCTTCTGTAATTTTGTCTGATAGGGACATGCAGGTATGCCTCAGATCCAGAGTAACAAGCCAAGCCTTCTTGCCCAGCATGGGGAGAAGCTGCTGTAATGTCAACATTTTGAATTTCGGAATATCCAGGTAAGTATTCAGAACTGAAAGGTCCGGTATAAGCCTCCAGGCTTTGTCCTTTCTGGGGACCAGGAAGAGTCTTGAGTAAAATCCTTGTCCCTGTTGTGGTACTTTTTGTATAGCTCTCATGTCCATGCGGGCTGAAATTTATTTTTGTGCCTCTGCCCATTGATTTTATGGCAAGTCTGGCATTCCTTTTAGCTTTGGTAAAGTATGGAATTGGAATCTGTAACCTTGAGACAATATTCAGGACCCATTTGTCTTGGGTGATGTTTGCCAGTTTTGAGAAAAAAGTGCTAGTATTCCCCCTAAGGGGGCTTCCAGAAGTCCCGTGCTTGGCGTACGCAAAGGAAAGTCATTGTAACTGTTTCCTGTACGGTTGAGAATTGTCCTCACCTCCTTTTGGGGTTGAGGTGCCCCACTGTCATTGTCTGTTTGAGCCTTGGGGTTGAGATCTGCCTCTTGGGCGTCTGTATCTGCCTCTCTTGTGGCCTGTCTGACACTGGAAAGAACCAATTTTTTGTTGGCCAATTTATGCTAAACCGAGGTGGCTGTACCTGTAACAAATCCTTGACTGTTTGCATAGATTTAGCTTTATCCTCCATTTTCTTTAACACCTCTTCTGCCTTAACACCAAACAAGGTATCATGTTGTAAAGGAGCATCCAATAACTTTGCCTTAACATGATCAGGTAAACTCTGTTCTTTTAACCAAGCAGGTCTTCGAATAACAGAACCTGTAACTGCGACTCTACAAGAGGCCTCTAAAGAATCAAAACCACATTGCAGTGTAATGTTTCCCAACCTGTTCAACTGAATGCAATAAATCCTGCATTTTTTTACAATCAGGAACTTCTGAGCTAGAAAGCATTTTCTGTTTTAACTGAGCCATTAAATATTGTTGGTACTTAAGTATGTGAAAATGGCAATTTAAAGCTCTTACTGCTAAAGTTGCAGACATGTATACTTTCTTCCCCCATCTATCCAAAGCTCTGCAATCTGTCGGAGGGTACTGGATTTTTTGCAATGGAAGCCTTAACCCCTTTTGGACACTGGGAAATAGTTTCTGGATCAGCAGAAGGGTTTTTGTAAAGAAACTTAGAGTCAGGGACTCTAATACCTATCTGGCTTGGCTGGAGCAGGGGGCAAAGAGTCAGGAGATTAGCTGGATTCAGAGAACACAGCATCCACAATATTTAACACAGGCAGAATAGCCAGGGGCCTGTGCTGAGGCAATAAGAGGAAATCCCTGAGCCCTTTCTTGGATTCTGAATAATCCTGGCTCTCCCAATGGAAATGCTCCCTCATGGTATGTAAAGTTTACCCAAAACCGTAATCCCCAGGAGGAAAGGCTGAAGGGATTGATTCCTCAGCAGAGTCCTCATAGGGGGGTAAAGAGTATCCCTGGTCGGAAGAGGAATCAGAAGAAATGGAAACCCGGTCAGAGGAATCAGTCTGTATCCTGCCTAGGCCTTTTATCAGGAGGGGAATGGGAACCCCTGATCAGAGTAATTAGGTCTTCAGCCTTTTTGAGCATCTGTTTTATAGGCATGGAGGCCTGTCCAGGTGAATGCTGTACTTGTTTCTTTGTCTTTAATGGAGTTTTAGACTTGGTTGCTGTTTTGATGGTAAGCTGTGAAGGTCTGAAAACACCCTCAGAAGCAGATGCCAGCTCAGCGGCTCCAGACCCATCTGAGGGGTTAATTTCTGTAGGCCCAATACCTTGAGTTTCCAGAGGCCTAGTAATCTCCACATGGGAGTCGGAGGCGGCCTGTGGCTCTGAGGTAGCAGGTGTCAGGGGCTGCAAAAGCACCTCACTGAGAACCGGCGACTGGCCTAGAAGAGGCTTAGTCAGTTTTGGACCTCGGATGCCTGTCCTTATCTTAGTCTTTGCGTTGTGTATTCCGGTCATCAGTAGTTCCGACGGCATGGTATAATTGAACCTTCGGCCAAAATAATGGTGAGCAAAATCAGACGCTTAATAGTGAGTTTGTTAAATCTAGCACAAAACCGACAACTAGTGACGTCGTGGTCTGGGCCTAGGCATGGAATACAGTAGGAATGAAAATCTTTGAGGTATCTGCTTCCCACAAGAAATACAATTAACTTTTACTGACATCGGTCTGAGGCAAGAAAAAGTTTCCTCAACGGGGTACTTAGCTTTATTGAAGACTTCGGTTCTGAAATTCAAAAATCTCAGGAGTCTGCCGACCGGCACTGTGCAGCAAGAAAGACAAAAATAAATGGCGTCAGCTGCATCTTGTATATCCCTGGCGCACTGACGTCAGGGAAGAAGCGACAGCAACCGACACTGGACCAAGACTTTGGAACTCTGGCAGACTGCAGGATAACCCAAGTGTAATGACTGCAGCAGTGAAACACGATAAACATCCAGGAGTGTAGACCATACCAGACCTTCAGCTATTAGGCACCACCAAGAAAGCGTCTTCCATTAGTAACCACAAGATTTTCTAGTTCATTTTTCTTGCCTCCTTCCGCACCTGCGATACATATTCATGGAATAAGTGCCTAAATGGTATAAAGGCAGAATCATCCAGGCAGTCAGTTAAAGTTCCCTTAAGCTGGGGTGCCCCCAGACAATGAGCAGATGCAGTGTGCAAGGAAGCTTGTGGTACTTGCCTTCAACCAATTCCATTAAAACGGAGAACCAACTTTGCCTGGGCCACAACTGAGTCACAAGGATCTTCTGAAGATTCGGGAAGAATTACCAAAGTACCTTGTGCATCAATGAGGGTGGAAATGCTCACAGGAACATCTGCGACAAAGGGAACGAGAATGTGTACGTCTTCCAAGCTAAACAGTCTTGTACAAAATTTTTCCAACTGTCTGCTCTGAAGAGGCAAAAAGATTTGAGAGGTTCCACACATGGGGTTCAAATCCTCAAAAGGGTCCGCCAGGAATATGCTTAGTCCTTCTGCCATTAAGTTGTACTGCCAGGATGTATAAGGTCCGTAGCATTAGAGGATGCTGCAAGGAGAGCTCTGTGGGCATAAATATGTTAATCAACTAAGTGGGTATTGACCTTGTACCACCTTGTCTGTTCAGGTAGGTCAGTGACCACTAAAAAGGGACCAGAGACTATAAGTAGTTAACAGTTCAGGCTTGAATCACTTAACATTTCTTTGATGCATTTACATAATTAGTAGAGTCCAAAGGACCTCTTTCACCTTGCAGATAAACTTCCCTGGACACGTCTCTCCATGCAAAATCGGACTAGTACATCTGTAATGACTAAATTAAAAGGTCTGAAGGTCAAGGGGTAGGCCTGGATTGAGTGATCTTATTCCCCCCCCACCACTAACTCCTGTTTCACAGATTCCATCACCAAAGGATGTAGATGCTGGCCAAAATTTTTTAAAAAAAGGACAAATTAATCTTTATGTGCAGTCTGGCCAGTGGTATACATAAGGATCACTGCTGCATGAGGCCTAGAAATTTTATAAACACACTTAGAAGAGGCATCTGAAAGTCAGAAATCCTTGAACATGTTCTGAGAAGCTGGGATTATTAAAAAAAGAATGATGGCCATTATACCAGAAGACTATCAAAACCCAGGAAGGCAGTTCTTTGTGAGGGTTAGAGGGGATTTTTAAGTTGATCTTAGGAGACCCTGGAATGTGCAGCATCTTTCAAATCTAAAGTCATTATGAAACTGTTTTGGAAGAAGGGTTAGGACGTTCAGCAGGGTGGGCATTTATAGGCAAGAGAAAATCTAACACTGGTCTCCACAAGAGCTCGTTTTGGGGAACCAGAAAGATTCTGGAGTAAAATGCCTCTTATGGAAAATTAACTGGTTCTGCAACCCCTGCATGCAATTTGTGAAGGAGTACTACCGAGAAAGTACAGTTGTGTACACATCATAAATGTAGATGTTAGTGTGTCTTCACTGTTGCAATCATCACATTTGGATTATCCCTGCCAGGGTAGCCCTCGGCCAACCTGAATACCAGAGACTTAGTATTTCTACATCGGTTGCTGTCGCTTGAGGACTGACAACAAGTAGTCAGTGGTAAAATTAAGGCAGTCGATGCCATTACATCGTTTTTTTCTTGCCCTAACCTGTCAGGAACCCACAAAAGGCCAGGTTCTGGTGGAAGAACCCCACCAGTGAAAAATCAATACCAAAATGCCCCTTGTAAGGAAACAAGGAAAAAAGGTGACTAAGAAAAAGGGGGATGGAGGGAAACCAGGGCTGCAACATTCAAGACACTAACACCTACATTTATGCTAAGTGTATCCAACTGTTGCAGTAATTACATTTTAGGGAGATTCCCACAGCTGAGGAAATGGGTGGAGGCAGTCAAGGAAAAGTACAGTTTTGTACCTACCATAAATGTAGATGTCCGATAGGTATGCATCTGCAGTCCTAACATATGGGTTGTCCTGCCTCAGGCAGCCCTTCGGTCGGATTCCAAAGTCTGGGTCTGGCCTCGGCTGATGTCGCACTTCACCCGACATCATAGCTGCTGTTTGTTGGGTATAAAGGCATCAGCCGACGCCATTTTCCTCAGTGTTTCTTGCCCCAGATGCCAGGTGCCCTCTAGGAAGGCTAAACTTGGATAAATGCAAATAATTCCAAACAGTAGAGAGCAAACAATATATATATATATATATATTTATATATATATATATATATATATATATATATATATATATATATATATATATACATACATATATATATATATATATATATATATATATATATATATATATATATATATATATACACACATATATACAAATACACCATAATAGATTCCCCCAGCTAGCTAAAGGAGGGTAAATACCTAGGAATACCACAGAGGGAAGGAGGGTAATCCTGACTGCAGATGCATACCTATCGGACATCTACATTTATGGTAGGTACAAAACTGTACTATGTCCTTCAAGGATGCATCTGCAGTCCTAACATATGGGTAGAATACCATAGCCAAACTGGGGGAGGAGGCACTAAGATAAAGATGGTATAGTTAAGATCCCTTGCAAAACAGCAGTTGCAAAACCTGCTCGGGATCTAGAGTATAAGGGTAGATTATGCTTGGCAAATGTATGCACGGAGCTCCAAGTAGCAGCTTCTAAAATGTCTTTGGTAGCCACTCCTCGTAGGAAAGCTGTAGTGGTGGCTGTAGCTCTTGTGGAATGAGGTCTGATATTATCAGGAGTTGTCTTTCCATGAAAAGAATAGCAAAATCGAATGCAATTTCCTATCCATTTTGAGATTGTCTGTTTTGAAATTGCTTTTCCTTGCATTCCTGTTGCATATGCTACCAGAAGCTGGTCAGTTTTTCTGCTGGTCTTAGTTCTGTCCAGATAGTAGCGTAATTGTCTGTGTACATCCAAGGTATGAAGCAGTCTTTCCCCCTGTTCTGTGGGTTGGGGAAGAATGTAGGTAAATGAATCGCTTGGTTCAATGATACTCTGGAGACCACTTTTGGCATAAAGGTAGGGTTAGTTCTCAGAGAGACTCTGTCCTGATGGAAGATAAGGAAGGGTTGTACTGCCATTAATGCTTGTAACTCAGATACCCTTCTTGCTGAAGTAATTGCTAGCAGGAAAGTAGTTTTCCAAGACAAGAATTGTAATTCTGCTGCTGGTTCAAAAGGGGGAAGTGTTAACTTTTCCAGCACAAAGTTGAGATCCCATGTAGGTAAAGGTGGTTTCCTTGGAGGTTTTACAATTTTGATTCCTCTCAAGAACTGCCTGAGTAGAGGATGAGAGAAGACAGGAGGATCCATGTTGTATTCTGCTGAAATTGCTGATGCATGAATCTTAATGGAGGAGTAAGACAGGCCATTGTGGAACAGCTCTGCTAAATATTCCAGGATGTGTGCTATGTTTGTTTGCCAATGAGACATTTTCTCCCTTTGCTGCACTCCAAATGAGGTATCTTTTCCACTTGGCTGAATAAGTCTTCCTTGTGGAGGGTCGGCGTGCCTCCAAGATAATGTCCTTAACCCTCTGAGATAAACCTGGGTTATTTTGTTTTATGCAATATTCCAGGCAGCTAGCTGCAGTGTTTTCAAGTTTGGATGTAGGATCTTGTAGTTGTCCTGTGTTAGTAGTAAGGGGCATAGAGGTAGTGGCCATGCGTGTGTCCGAGACCTGCTTCTCAGTAGCGGGTACCAATGTTGCCTCGGCCAGTCTGGAGCTATCAGAATTACCCTTGGCTGATCCTCTCTGATCTTCAGTAGAACTTTGTACATAAAGGGAAGAGGTGGGAATGTATATGCTATCAGGTTTTTCCAGCTGAAGGAAAGGGAGTCCACCCTCCAAGCAAGTGGGTGGTATGCTCTTGTGCAAAATTTCTTCAATTGGTGGTTGTGTGGGGAGGCGAACAGATCTGCGGTAGTCCCCATTTCTTTGTTATGGCTTTGAAGATATCTGGATGCAGCATCCATTCGTGAGCATCCGTGGTAGTTCTGCTTAAGGTGTCTGCTAGAGAATTTTCTTTTCCTGGTACAAATCTGGCCTGAAGTTGAATGTTGAGATTCAGGGCCACATTCCACAGGTCCATTGCCATCCGGCATAGAGGATAAGAATGTGTACCTCCCTGATTGTTGATGTACCACATGACTGATATTGTCCGTCCTTATCAGCAGATGACCCTGTTGGAGTGGTCTGAATGCCTGGATCACATGTTTCACTGCCAGCATCTCCTTTAGATTTGTGTAGATTCAGCTGGTCTTGGGTCCATAGGCCTTGTATACACTTGTCCACCATGTGTGCCCCCCATCCTAGGTCTGAGGCGTCCGTGGTGATGGTTTGGGCTTGGATGAGGTTTGTGGAAGGGCAATCCTCTGTTCAACTGACATGCCTGAGCCCATCACAGGAATTCTTGCTTCAGGCATGGAATTATTGGAATCTGGGCTTCTAGACTGTGCTTGTGTTGAGACCATACATTCCTTAGGTACCACTGCAACTTCCTCATATGCAGCCTGGCATGCGGAACCAATATTATGCAGGATGCCATGTAACCCAGGGCTTGCAGGACTTTCCTTGCAGTAAGCTGAGTTTGTGTTGTTAATGTCATGAAGTAGACTGGTAGTTGCTTTTGTTTTTCTTCTGTGAGAAGCCATCTGAGTTGATGTATCCAGTTCTGCACCCAAGAATGTTATCCTTTGGGATGGTGCTAGTCTTGACTTTTGCATGTTGACTGTATCCCAAGGCTTGCAACAGTTGTATGACATTTTTCAAATCTTTTGTTAATTTTTCCTTGTTGTCCGCTTGTATTAGGCAGTCATCCAGGTATGGGTAAATATGAATTCCCTGAAGCCTGCAATGAGCAATTGCTGATGCCAGGCATTTCGTGAATACTCTGGGCGCAGTAGATAAGCCAAAGGGCAATGCTGAGAATTGATAATGCTCTGATCCTGCAAGAAATCTGAGGTGTCTTCTGCAATCTGGTCGTATAGGGACATGCAAGTATGCCTCCTTGAGATCTAGTGTCACCAGCCAAGACTCCTTGCCCAGCATGGGAAGAAGTTGCTGGAGGGTCAGCATTTTGAATTTTGGAACAATGAGGTATGTGTTCAGTGCGGACAAGTCGAGAATAGGTCTCCATTGATTTTCTTTTCTTGGTACAAGGAAAAGCCTGGAGTAAAATCCTTGGCCTTGCTCCATAGGTGGTACCTTTTCTATAGCTCTCATCCTTAGTAAGTTGTTGATTTGTCTTAGAGCGTCTGTTTTTTGGCTTGGTGGTAGGTTTGGCATTCCTCTCTCTTTTGGTAGAGTGTGGAAGTGAAACCTGTAGCCCTTGTCTATTGTTTGTAAAGTCCAATTGTCTCTTGTAATGTAATGCCAGTTGTCGGAAAATAAGGCTAGCTTTCCACCCAAGGGTGCTTCCAGTTGTTCCCTGGTAGGCAGAACCAGAGCCAAGTCATTGTGTCTGCCCTGTGGAAGTGGTAGTCGAATCTGTGGCAGTACTTCTCTGGTTGGTAGGTTGCCACTGACGTCCCCTGTAGGCACCCCTAGATTCACCTCTGCCTCTTGGGCGTCTATTTCTGCCTCTGTGCTCTGGAGTTGTCTGGAAAGGACCAATTCTTCGAAGGCCAATTTCTGCTAAACCTCGGAGGTTGGACCTGTAAGAAATCATTGACTGTTTGGACAGATTTTGCTTTTTCTTCCACCTTCTTTAGAACCTCCTGTGCAGGGGAGCCAAACAAACTTTGTTTCTCCATGAGAGCATCTAGGAGTTTTGACTTAACATGGTCTGGTAAGGATTGTTCTTTTAACCAGGCATGCCTTCGAATCACTGTTCCAGTCATAGCTGATCTAAAGGAAGCCTCCAGTGCATCATAGCCACATTTTAAGAAATGGTTACTGACCTGCTGAGAGTTATGTACCAAATCCTGAAGGGACTTGCGGTCTATAGGTTCAGGAGAGGACAGTTTTTTATTTAGCTGGTCTAACAAAAATTCCTGGTACTGAATCATGTGAAATTGACAGTTTAAGGCCCTGGCCGAAAGAGTAGCAGAACTATAAACCTTTTTACCCCATCTCTCTAATGCTCTAGATTCCCTTTCAGAGGGAAGAGGGTTTTTGGCAGAGGCAGCTGCCACACCTTTAGGGCCCTGTGAAATGGTTTCAGGGTCTGTAACAGGAGCCTTATACAAATGGTAGTGTGTGTCCGGAACCCTATAATATCTGTCAGGCATGGCAGGGGCCGGAGGAAAAGAATCAGGGGCAGTACAGGCATCATATGCATCAACAACTGTTAGTACTGGAGGAATGGCTAAAGGCCTATGCTGTGGTAAGTGTAAAAAAGTCCTTAGCCTTTTCCTTGAATCTGAAAAATCCTGGCCCTGCCATTGGAAGTGTTCCCTCATAGCATGCAAGGTTTCCCCAAAAGAAAATTCTTCAGGAGGAGAAGCAGAAGGAATGGAGTCTTCTGCATCAGAATCCTCATAAGGAGAATATGGGCCTTCGTGAGGGTCTGAGTCATCCGAGGAATAGTCTGTAGAGACAGGTTCCGGGGGTTCAGTCCTAGGCCTCTTATCTGGAGGGGGCTGAGAGGCCCTGTCTGGGTGAGGTTGGGATCCCCTGATCAAAGAAATGAGATTCTCAGCCAGGCTGAGTATTTGGGAACTAGAGGTAGGCCTATGTGAGGGAGTTTTAGCAGGTAAGGCCTTAGAAGATTTAGCTGCTTTAGCCCTGGCAAAAGCCTTGATAGACATAGAAGCAGGGGGTCTAGCAGCCCCACATGCAGGGGTAGATATGTCTAAAGGAATAGTGTCGGACAAATCCTGGGTGCCTGCTTCTGTAGCAGTAAATTCAGTAGCAGATGCAGCCATGCTCTGTGAAGCCTCGGCTATCGGAGGCATGCTTTCGGCCGAAGGAAGAACAGAGGGCTCGGTCTCAGCCGAAACAGAGACACTCGCGGTTGGCCTAACCGTGGTTTCAGCCGAAACCGCGGACCGCGAGTGTCTGTCCTTTTCCTTGCGCTTTTTAGCTAATTGTGTAGTCGGAGTCTCAGACGGCATTTTGTATGCAAAAGCGGGACCAAAAAACTCCTCTGCAAACTCCGACCGACGTCTAAGCGTCGGTCGGTTGAAGGAAGCACAGGCTAGACAAGCTGATACGTCGTGGTCTGGGCCTAAGCAAAGAAGGCAGTAAGAGTGGAAATCCTTAGGAGGTATTTGTTTCCCACAAGTTAAACATTTACTTTATCTGACATCGGCTGAGGCAAGAAAGTCCCCAACGGGGTACTTAGCTTTTTAGAAGTCTTCGGTAGTAGAAATCTCTGGATCTGACCGACCGGCACTTGAACAGCTTCTGCTTTGGGCACCGCGCGGCAAGAAAGACTGAGGAAAATGGTGGCGGCTGATGCCTTTATACCAAACAAACAGCAGCTATAACGTCGGGTGAAGTGCAACATCAGCCGAGGCCAGACCCAGACTTTGGAATCCGGCCGACCAGAGGGCTGCATGAGGCAGGACAACCCATATGTTAGGACTGCAGATGCATCCTTGAAGGACATCTTGGGGCTTGGCTACGATGCCCTGCAAGACTGCAGAGGCAAAGCCTGTTCTGGATTTGGAGGACAGTGGCAGGTAGTAATGCTTGGTAAACGTGAACAGATACACAGGTGGCAGCCTCCAGGATCTCCCTGGTGGGGACCTCTCTGAGGAAAGCTGCAGAGGTGGAGGCAGCTCTGTTGGAGTGTGCCCAGACCCCCCCCTTGGGATCAGTGTGCTACCATTTGGAAATGGTTTGCTTGGAGATGGCTTTGCCTTTTGCCCCTGAAGCAAAGCTAACCAGCAATTGATAAGACTTTCTGAAGGGTTTAGTCCTGTCCAGACAGTATCAGAGCACATTGAGAGTGCAGAATCCTTTCCCCCTTATTTTGGGGGTTAGGAAAGAAGGTGGGCACATGAATGGATGGGTCGAGAGCCACAATGGACATCACCTTGGGCATGAACGATGGATTAGTTCTGAAGGATACCCTGTCTGCATGTAAGATGAAGTGTTCCACAGCCGTGAGTGCTTGCAGCTCAGACTCTTCTAGCTGAAGTGATGGACAGGAGGAAGGCTGGCTTCCAGGAGAGAAATTTTAGGTCTGCAGAAGAAGCTGGTTCGAAAGGAGGCAAGGTGAGCTTTTCCAAGACAAAGTTAAGGTCCCAAGCTGGTGTTGGTGCCCCTTCTGGGGGGCTACAAGTTGCTAGCCCCTCTGAGAAAAGTGCAGTTGTGTATACTTACCATAAATGTAGATGTTAGAGTGTATTCACTTTTGCAGTTATTACATTTGGGTAACCTGCTGGCAGGTTGCCCTGTCAGCCTGATTAACAAAGTCTTGGGTCCTGCGTCGGTTGATGTCCCTTCTTCCATGACGTCAGGTTGTCAGGGGTATAAAACATGTAGCAGACGCCATTACATCAGTTTTTCTTGCCCCAGATATCAGGTGCCCCCCTAAAGGGGAGCAAATAAAAAAGTACAGTTTTGTACCTACCATAAATGTAGATGTCCGAACTGGATAGCATCTGCAGTCATAACAAGTGGGTTGTCCTGTCGTCAGGCAGCCCTGCAGTCGGCCGGATTCCAAAGTCCGGGTCCGGCTGATGTCGCACTCCACCCGACGTCATCTCTGTTGGTCTTCGGGTATAAAAGCATCAGCCGACGCCATTTTCCTCAGTGTTTCTTGCCCCAGATGCCAGTAGCCCTCTTGCAGGCTAAAAATTTGGATAGATGCCAATGTTTCCAAATAGATAGAGGTCAACACAGCAATAAGCATATATGTACATATATACAAACAAATACACCATAAAGACTCCCCAACAGCTAGCTATTAGGAGGGTAAACACCCTAGGAGTACCACAGAGGGGAAGGAGGGAGGGTAATCCTGACTGCAGATGCTATCCAGTTCGGACATCTACATTTATGGTAGGTACAAAACTGTACTATGTCCTTCATGGATGCATCTGCAGTCATAACAAGTGGGTAGAATACCATAGCCAACTAGGGAGGAGGATAAAAGTAGATTATGGTGTGTTTAGGATCCCTTGCAGTACAGCAGTGGCAAACCCTGCTCGGGATCTGGAATATAGAGGCAAATTATAATGCTTGGCAAATGTATGCACGGAGGTCCAAGTAGCCGCCTCAATAATGTCTTTGGTTGCCACTCCTCGTAAGAAGGCTGTGGTAGTGGCTGTTGCCCTTGTAGAATGAGGTCTTATGTTCTGTGGAATTGGTTTTCCATGGAAGGAGTAACAGTATCGTATGCAATTTCCTATCCATTTGGAGATTGTCTGTTTGGAAATAGCTTTTCCTTCCCTTCCTGTTGCATAGGCTACTCAAAGTTGGTCTGTCTTTCTGCTATTTTTGTTCTGTCCAAGTAGTAGCGTAGCTGTCTATGTACATCCAAGGTATGCAGTATTCTTTCCCCTCTGTTTTGTGGGTTGGGAAAGAAGGTAGGTAGGTGGATAGCCTGGTTTAAAGACACACTGGATACCACCTTGGGCATAAATGTAGGATTAGTCCTCATGGACACTATCTTGGTGGAAGATTAGGAAGGGTTGCACTGCCATTAAGGCCTGTAGTTCTGAAACCCTCCTTGCTGAAGTAATTGCCAGTAGGAAAGCAGTTTTCCATGATAGGTGTTGTAGGTCTGCTGTTGCTGCTGGTTCAAAGGGTGATAGTGTCAACTTTTCTAGCACAAAGTTTAAATCCCAAGCTGGTAATGGTGGTTTCCTTGGAGGTTTTACATTCTTGATTCCTCTGAGGAACTGCCTGAGCAAAGGGTGCGAAAAAACAGGTGGATCAAAGCTGTATTCTGCTGAAATAGCTGATGCATGTATCTTGATGGAGGAGTAGGACAGGCCTGAATGAAGAAGTTCGCCAGATACTCCAGAATGTTAGGCATATCTATGTTTGACACATCTTTTCCTCTTTCGGCACTCCAAATGACAAACCTTTTCCATTTTCCAGCATAGTTCCTTCTTGTTGAAGGTCTGCGTGCTTCCAGAATAATGTCTTTAACTCTTTGGGAAAGTTCTGGATTAGCTGCTGCTATGTGATGTTCCATGCAGTCAGTTGCAGCGTTTTAGGTTTGGATGTATGATGCTGTAGTTGTTCTGAGTCAACATCAAAGGCATCAGGGTATTGGCCACATATTGTTCGAGACATGCTCTTCAGTAGTGGGTACCAGTGTTGTCTTGGCCAGTTTGGAGCTATCAGGATTATCCTTGGACGTTCTTCCTTGATTTTTAGTAGTACCTTGTGTATCAAAGGAAGAGGTGGGAATGCATATGCTGTTAGGCCTTTCCAGTTGAAGGAGAGTGAGTCCACTTTCCATGCTAGTGGGTGGAATGTTCTTGTGCAGAATTTTTTGAGCTGGTGATTGAGAGGTGATGCGAATAGGTCTATCTGTGGCATTCCCCATTTCTTCGAGATGGTCTTGAAGATGTCCGGGTGCAGCTTCCATTCGTGGGCATCGAAGTGGTTCTGCTTAATATGTCTGCTAGAGTATTGTCTTTCCCGGTACAAATATTGCCTGTAACTGAATGTTGTAGCTGAGTGCCAGGGTCCACAGCTCCAAGGTCATTCTGCATAGGGGTATGAATGAGTGCCTCCCTGTTTGTTGATGTACCACATGACTGTGGTGTTGTCTGTCCTTATCATCAACTGGCCCTCTGAGAAATGGTTTGAACTTTTGGATTGCCAGTTTTACTGCCAGCATTTCTTTTAGATTGATGTGCAGGTGAAGTTGATCCTGTGTCCACAATCCTTGCACGCATTTGTCCAGCATGTGGGCTCCCCATCCTAGGTCTGAAGCGTCTGTTGTGATGGTCTGGCCTGGTTGACATCTGCGAAAGGGTAGGCCTGGGTTTGACTGGCATGCCTGAGCCCACCATAGGAACTCCTGTTTTAAGCATGGAATTAGTGGGATTTCTGTTTCTAGACTGTGTCTGTGTTGGGACCATAAATTCTTTAGGTACCACTGTAGTTTCCTCATATGTAGTCTGGCAAATGGGACCAAGATTATGCATGATGCCATGAAGCCCAAGGCCTGCAGAACTTTTCTTGCTGTTAACTTGTTCAGTTTTGTTAGTGCCAAGAAGTAAAGAGGAAGTTCTTTTGTTTTTCTGTAGTCAGGAATGCCATTTGTTGTACTGTGTCCAATTCCGCCCAAGAATGTCCTTGTTTGGGATGGTATCAGCCTTGACTTTTGTAAATTGACTGTGTATCCCAGTCCTTGTAGCAAGTAAATGACCCTTTGTAAATCTGTTGTCAGCTTGCTTTTGTTGTCCCTTGTAGCAGGCAGTCGTCCAGGTATGGGTAAATTTGAATTCCCTGTAGTCTGCAATGGGCGATTATTGATGCCAGGCATTTTGTGAATACTCTGGGCGCAGTAGATAAGCCAAAGGGCAATGCTGAGAATTGATAGTGCTCTGATCCTGCAAGAAATCTGAGGTATCTTCTGCAGATTGGTCGAATGGGGACGTGCAGGTATGCCTCCTTGAGATCTAGAGTTACCAGCCAAGACTCCTTGCCCAGCATGGGAAGAAGTTGCTGTAGGGTCAGCATTTTGAATTTTGGGACAATGATGTATGTATTTAAGGTGGACAGGTCGAGAATTGGTCTCCAACTTTTTCCTTTCTTGGAACTAGGAATAGTCTGGAGTAGAACCCTTTCCTTGTTCTGCTGTTGGCACTCTTTCCACAGCTCTCATGTTTGCTAACTCCATTATCTGGTAGAGCCTCTGTTTTTGATTTGGAGGTAGATTTGGCATTCCTCTTTGACTGGTAAAGTGTGGAAGTGAAACCGTAACCTTGATCTATGGTTTGTAAAATCCACTTGTCTTTTGTTATGTAGTGCCAGTTCTTTGAAAATAAGGTTAACTTCCTGCTGCTATTTGTTCCCTGGTAGGCGGATTTAGGATTAAGTCACTGTGGTTGTGCTGATGTAGTGGCAGTGGCTGTGTCTGTGCCTCTGTTGTTACCTTGCCACTGTCGTCCTCTGTAGGCACCTCCTCTGGATTGGTTTCTGCCTCTGGAACGCCTATTCCTGCCCCTTTGAAATTTTGTGGAGTCAGGAAAGGACCAATTTTGGCAGGCCAGTTCCTGCTAAACCTTGGGGGTTGAACCTGCAAGAAATCTTTAACAGTTTGAACAGATTTTGCCTTTTCTTCCATTTTCTTCATAACCTGCTGGGCAGGTGTACGAAACAAACTTGTCTTGTCCATAGGAGCATCTAGCAACTTAGCTTTAACATGATCCGGTAAAGCTTGTTCCTTTAGCCATGCATGCCTTCTTATCACTGTGCCTGTCATGGCTGATCTAAATGAAGCCTCCAGTGCATCATAGCCACATTTTAAGGAATGGTTGCTAACCTGTTGTATGTTATTTACCATCTCTAATACATATTTCTTATCAAGAGATTCATCAGTGGTTAGTTTTTTAGTTAACTGATCAAGCATAAACTCTTGGTATTGTATCATGTGAAATTGACAGTTTAAAGCTCTAGCTGAGAGAGTAGCTGAAGTCTTTTTCTGGAGTCTGAAAAATCCTGTTGCTGCCATTGGAACTGTTCTCGCATGGCATGCAAGGTTTCCCCAAAGGAGAATTCTTCTGGTGGGGAAGCAGCTGGAATGGATTCTTCAGCATCAGAATCTTCAAAATTGGAGAAGGGAGCCTCAGGCTGGTCAGTTATGTCTGATTCAGCAGCAGAATCATCAGAAGACACTGGCTCAGGGGGCTCTGCCCTAGGTCTCTTCTCTGGGGGCTGAGAGGCCCTGTCTGGGTGAGACTGAGATCCTCTAATTAAAGAAATTAAATCTTCTGCCAAAGAAAGCATTTGAGAACTAGAAGGGGGCCTGGATGTGGGGAGTTTAACAGGCACTGATTTAGCAGTCTTGGCTGCTTTAGCCCTGGCGAAGGCCTTAATGGACATAGCAGCTGGAGGCCTAGCAGCACCACGTGCTGGGGTAGAGACATCCAAGGGGATGGTGTCTGATAAGTCAACCACCGTAGTGGGTAAAATTTCTGAGGTCGATTCAAGAGTTGTAGCAGGGGCCTCAGTTGTAATAGGTTCAGCTGTACTTTGAGCAGTTTTCTCGGTTTCAGCCGAAACCGAGACAGTCGCGGTTTGCTTTACCGTGGTTTCGCCCGAAACCGCGGACCGCGAGTGTCGGTCTTTATCTTTGCGTTTTTTGGGGGTAGTCGGAGGATCCGACGGCATAATGTACGCAAAATCAGAACCGAAAAACTGTTCTGCAAACTCCGATCGACGCCTAAGCGTTCGTCGGTTGAAAGAGGCACAGGCCGAACAGGCTGCTACGTCGTGGGCTGGGCCTAAACAAGGCAGACAGTAAGAGAGGAAATCTTTATGAGGTATTTGTTTCCCACAGGTTAAACAATTGTTAACTTTTTCTGACATCGGCTGAGGCAAGAAAGAGTCCCCAACGGGGTACTTAGCTTTAGAAGTCTTCGAAGTAGTATTCAGTAGAAGTAATCTCTGGATCCGACCGGCACTTGCGAACAGCTTCTGCTTGGCGCCACGGCAAGAAAGACTGAGGAAAATGGCGTCGGCTGATGCTTTTATACCCGAAGACCAACAGAGATGACGTCGGGTGGAGTGCGACATCAGCCGGAGCCGGACTTTGGAATCCGGCCGACTGCAGGGCTGCCTGACGACAGGACAACCCACTTGTTATGACTGCAGATGCATCCATGAAGGACATCACAAAGGTATACCTCCAACAAAAAGCAAATACAAAAAAAATGCTTTTAAGCATAGTAAAGGAAAGTAGAGGTATAGCCAGAAAAAGTTAGGGGGCTGAAGGGAGGGTAACCAGGACTGCAACAGTGAATACACTAACATCTACATTTATGGTTAGCATACACAACTGGTACTATGTTCATGTTTCACTGTTGCAGTAATTACATTTAGGTAGATTCCCAAAGCTATGGTTGGGAGGTGGAGTTTATACAGCATTAGGGCCAGCTATAATGCCCTGCAAGACAGCTGTGGCAAAGCCAGCTCTGGATTTAGAGAAAATTGGTAAATGATAATGCTTGGTGAAAGTATGTACAGAGCTCCAGGTAGCAGCCTCTAGCAAGTCCTTGGGAGGAACACCTGAGAAAGGCTGCAGAAGTAGATGTAGCCCTGGTGAAGTGAGATCTGATCCTCTGGGGGATAGATTTTCCATGGTGCTTATAGCAGAAATGAATGCAATGACTTATCCATTTTGAAATAGTTTGTTTTGAAATAGCCTTCCCCTCTGCCCCTGCAGCAAATGCTACCAGCAGTTCAGATTTTCTTCGAGGTTTAGTCCTGTCCAAGTAGAATCTAAGTTGTCTGTGCACATCCAAAGAATGCAGAATCCATTCCCCTTTGTTCTGTGGATTGGGAATGAATTAATAGACTGATTAAGAGCCACACTGGAAACCACCTTGGGCATGAAGGATGGATTGGTCTTGAGAGATACCCTGTCCACATGAAAGATAATGAAAGGCTTCACTGCCATAAGGACCTGTAATTCAGATATCCTTCTAGCTGAGGTGATTGCCAAAAGGAAGGCTGTTTTCCAAGAAAGAAATTTTAAGTCTGCAGTAGCAGCTGGCTCAAAGGGAGGTAGAGTGAATTTCTTCAAAATAATGTTAACCTTCCAGGCAGGGGTTGGAGCTCTTCTGGGTAGTCTCAAGCTTTTTGCCCCTCAGATACTGCTTGAGCAGAGGATGACAGAAGAGGGGAGGTTCTGTGTTATAATGAGCTGAAATAGCTGAGGTGTGATTTTAATGGAGGAAAAATACAGAACCTTGTGAAGCATCAAGTATTGCAAAATCTGAGGTAAACTGGGCGCTGCTGTGCTCATCCCTAAAGATTGGTTCCAGGCACTGAAACTTTTCCATTTGTCAGCATAAGATTTTCTAGTACTAGGTCTCCTTGCCTCCAAGATGATATCCATCACAGGTTTGCTGAGGGATAAGGGTGAATTTAAGTGATTAACCAGGCTGCAAGGTTCAATGTTGGAAGCTGGAGGTGCAGAATTTGGTTCTCCTGCAAAGACAGCAGGGAAGGGGTCTGAGCCAGGTGCCATGGAGATAATTGCGACACTGCACAGGAGGGGGGTACCAGTGTTAGCGTGGCCAGTCTGGAGCAATCAAGATCATCCTTGGTTTGCCCTGCTTGACTTTTAATAGAACTTTGGAGAGCAGAGGCAGTGGGGGGAAGGTACAGACGGATAGGTTTTTCCAGCTGAAGGACAGAGCATCCACTTTCCTGGCCTGTGTGTGGGGAGTCCTAGTTTGGGGGGAGGCAAATAGATCTATACCTGGGCTCCCCCATTCACTTGTCAACATGTTGAAAATCCTTTGTTCCAGTTTCCACTTGTGTGGGCCATTGAGGTTTTTGCTTAGTCCGTCTGCCAGTGCATTCAATTTTCCTGGCAGGAATTGAGCTTGTAGGTGTACTTGGTAGCTCAAGGCTGTGTTCCACACTGCCATGGCTAGTCTGCAGAGGGGTTAGGAATGTGTACCCCCTGCTTGTTTATGTACCACATAACCATGGTGTTGTCTGTCTTTACAAGTAGTTGCCCTGGAAGAATGTAGTCCTTGAGGGCTGTCAGAGCATTCTGTACAGCTAACATTTCTTTTTGATTGATATGTAGGTGCATTTGATTTGGGTTCCATTTGCCCTGAATGCACTTCCCTGCCAGGTGACCCCCCCATGCATACTCTGACGCATCTGTAGTTATGGTTTGGGTGGCAGGGGGTAGCGTGAATGGTAGTCCCTTGCTTTGGTGGCAGGCCTCTGCCCACCATAGGAACTACAGGCGTAGGCAAGGTATGACAGGAATCATTGTTTCCAAGCTGTGACCATGTTGACTTCATAGACTTTTTCGATACCACTGTAGTTTCCTCATATGCAGTCTTGCATATGGAATTAGAAGATTGCAGAAGGCCATGAACCCCAAGGCTTGCAGTATTTATCTTGCAGATATAGCAGGGTTTTTGTGGCCACTTGTTTGAAGTTAGTTACCAAATGAATTTGCTTTTCTGGCGTGAGAAGAGTCATCTGGGCAGTTGTCTTCAAGCTTGCACCCAGGAATGTAATCTGTTGACAGGGTACCAGTTGTGATTTCACTTCATTTATGGTGTACCGCAGACAAATTAGAACCCTTTTTACCAATGCCAGATGCCTTAAAAGTATGCCCTGGTTTTCTGCCTGAATTAGACAATCGTCCATGCAAGAATATATTTGAATATTTCTTTGCCTGCAAAATGCAATAACTGGAGCCAGGCACTTTGTGAATACCCTGGGAGCAGTAGACAAGCCAAACGGCAGTGCAGAGAAAAAGTTATATACTCACCATAACATTCCATCTGAGTAGTTATACTTCATTTTTCTGCAACCTGTGGGTATTAGGATCCATATCAAATCCGAGCCGGCAACCTTTTTTCTAGCATCTGCGCCAAGCCCCGAGCTCCTCCCCTACACATAATGCACTACCACCTCCTACTTTCCCCTCGGATAGAGTTTGCTGCAACTAAATACATAAGCAACTGAGCCCAATGAACCAAACCTGCATAGACAGGAGAAGGTCGGGGGGACGGAGGGAGGGAAGGTTGCAGAAAAATGAAGTACAACTACTCAGATGGATAGTTATCGTGAGTACATATCTTCTTTATCTGAAGCAGTTAACTTCATTTTATCTGCAACCTGTGGGACAGAGTCCCCAGCTACTCCAATCCTGGGAGACCCTTATGGACAGATATTCCTGAGCACCACAGAACCAACGGATGCTCTACCCCTAGAAATGATGTCTATTTATAATGGGAAATGAAGGTATGTTATTTGGCCCAGGTCGCCGCTGCACAAATGTCATCCAAAGGAACCCTAGACCAAAAAGCAGCAGAAGTCGCCATGTACCTGGTAGAGCGAGCTTTAACAATACCAAGAGGAGATAAACCTTTTGCTTTATGCGATATGCAAAGAGTGATCCATCTGGCCAAATAAACCTTTGGAATAGCTTTTCCCAGAAAGGATTTGGAAAAGAAAACATACAACTGGTCAGTCTTGCGGAATGATTTTGTTCTATGAAGAAAGAAGCGAAGTTGTCTATGAACATCTAACAAATGAAGTTTGCATTCACCCTTGTTTTGGAAATTAGGAAAGAAAACAAGCAGATTAATGGACTGTTTTATGTTTGCTTCAGATGCCACTTTAGGTAAGAAAGAAGGATTAGTATGGAGAGACCCTATCCTTATAGAAGACCAAATAAGGAGGCATGGCAGACAGAGCTTGAAGCTCAAAAACCCTGCTAGCAGATGTAATGGCGACTATGAAAGCTGTCTTCCAGGATAAAAATTTTAAATCCACCGATGCTGCAGGTTTGAATGGAGGAGCCACCAATGCCTGTAGGACAAAGCTAAGCTCCCAAGGGGGCACTGAATCCTCGACAGGAGGGCGCAACAGAAAAGTGCCTTTAAGAAAGGCCTTACACAGCCTAGAAGAGGCTAAGGCAACGTTGTCTTCAACATGAAAATTAGAAATGGCTGCCAATTGTACTTTCACTGTGGAGGAGCTAGCTCCTTGCTGAAAAATGCCAGACAAGAAATCCAACACCGCTGGAACACGGGCTAAGGATCTAGGTTTCTCTGCGAGGCCCAAATGGAAAAACGCTTCCATTTACTGCGATAAGTTTCCTTGTGGAATCTTTGAGAAGGCACCAGAATGGATTTTACCTGGGATGAAAGACCGCGACTCTTGGCAACCAAGCTGTCAGCTTGAGGCTGCCCAGGTCGGGCGGACACCTGAAGGATGGGAGATTAGATCTGGGCAGAGATCCAGAAACCACGGAGGAGCTAACCGAAGTAGTCTCGGACCAGACAAAGCAAACGCTTGTTGAGCGCATTAAAGAACCAGTCATACATGTAAGGAAATACCTGAATAACCTGAAGCCTCAGGTGAGCCGCTGCAACTGCCATTACATCTTGGGTGAACACCCTGCAGGGCTGTGGTGAGACCCAAGGGTAGGGCTCTGAACTGAAATTGACTGGCTCCCAGCCGGAAGCGCAGAAACCTCCTGGAGCTTCTGTGGATCTTGATGTGGTAGTAGGCAACCTGGAGGTCTAACGAGCACATCCAGTTGCACTCTCGGAGATGAGGTAGAATGGACTGTAGGGTGACCATCCAAAATTTCTGTTTGGCTACAGACAGGTTTCAAAGTTGACAGGTCAAGAATATGCCTGAAGTCCCCTGTCTTTTTTGGAACTAAAAGAAGTTTAGTAGATGCCTGATCCGGACTGGTTTGGGGGGGACCTGTTCGATGGCTCATTTGAGAAGCAACTTTGAAACCTCTAGAGCTGTGTCCTCCCTGTGAGCGGGTGGAACATCAGAGAGGTGTTTTGGAACATTTGGAAAGGCAAGAAATGGGACAGTGTAACCTCTGGATATAATCTTCAACTCCCAGCGATCTGTTGCAGTGGACTCCCATGCCGCTGGGTATAAGGACAATCTTCCCCCCAACTGCTTCCAGAGTAGGACAGCCAGGCAACTTCTCAGGGCTGCTGGCCGGGTCCATCAGAAAAAGGTTCCCTAGACCCAAAATTCCTGGGACCCACTACCTCAGGATCGGTGTCGATATTGTCTGCCTATGGGGGGAATATTTGTCCTGAAAATCCCAGTAAAACAGATTTTCGGAAGCACATCTTTTGCCCTATGATTCCTAGAGAAAGGCCGCTGAGGGTTAGAGAAGCGGATCTCGACAGCAGAAAGTATTCCCGTCTTTTTCCCTCTGGACAAGTGTGTCACATACTGTCTTCTCAAAAAGGGAAGAACCGTCGTAGGGTGCATTAATAAACAATGCCTTGTAAGGGTCCGCGAACTGACAACCTGAGCCAGGCATGACACCTCATGGCTATTCCTGTCCCAGGCGCCCTAGGTGCTCCTTTCGTGGCATGGGAAAGGAGCCACAGACGTGTGTGACTGACTTCAGAGTAGACATTTTTGCAGAGAACTGTTTGTCCTGCAGCGATAAGGACTCTGGTGGCGACTCAGCGAATTCCGATGCAAGGTCTCGCTGAAGCCAGATCACGTGCCCAAATAGTTCAGCACACTGACTAAAAAGGTCAGTGAGGAATAAGCGCACTTCCAAAACCTATTCACAGACCTGGACTCCTTGGAGGGTGGACTGAGGAATTCCCTTTTGCTAGTTCCTTCCCGGTGACTGCTACAACCAACATAGCATCAACTGGGGCGCCTTTTGACCAAGGTTGTCTGTCAGAAGGGGGAGATAAAATTTTGTCGGGGCGATTGGGAATGGGCTTTACAGTGTCAGGCTCGTTCCATGCAGGCGTGGTGATAAGGTCCACCAAGGGGTCCACTGGCAGAGACATCCAGGAAGCAGATGGGCCCATGCCAGACGAATCCAGGAAAACTGACTCATACCCAGAAAGGTTTTGGGGCTGACCAACCTTATGATCTCCATGATTTCTCAAAAGGAGACATCTACAGGAGGTGACCTGGGGGAACCTTCTCCATCTAAGTCGGTGTCTGTAGTGAGAGACTCTGGGTAGTCTAAGTGCCTCCTTTTGCACTTGCGCTTATGGTGACCCGCTTCAGTGGAACTCTCTTAAGAGGACTCGTGAGTCGCAGGGGATTCCTCGGGGGAAATAACCTGGGGATCCTCTGGCACTGGCTGTCCTTGACAGGATGAAGGGAGTAGTCTCCAAACCCAGGTGTCGCGGTGGAATCCGAAAGGATGGGCTGGGGTCTCAATCCCTGGGAGAGAATCCTCTTCACCACTTCGAAGGCCGAGGGAGAGCGTACCTCCTTAGCACCCAGCAAGGAAGAAGCCCTCCCCGGAGCCAAAGCAAGGGTAGCATTAAGTCTGAGGAAACTGGTCAGGTCCGAAAAAGGCAGTCTCGAAGAATGCATTCCCTAGGGTCAGACTCCCTGTCCGCAGCTCCGAGAGTCACTCTGGTCCGAACTAGTCGGATCCGAGGAGCTCAAGGTAACAGCTGGAGTCGAGGTTGGGTAAACAGTCGGCGCAGAGCTACCAGCTCCGAAAATTCTCGTATCCAAGAGCCCCGAAGCATGCATCAGGGAAGGAGAGATGGGGTGGAAAAAGGGCATGGAAATCCCCCCTCCACAGGGAGAGGGGCCTGGCAAAACTTCCATCTGTATTTGGGTCTGAATGAATCTTTGCATCATCCTGTCCATGTCTAAGTCTGATAAGCTCACATCTCGTAGAAGCCAACGACTCGGATTTGGCTGGTCTGCGCAGTGAAGGCGAGGAAGGCCTCTGATCCGAAGGTTCCAGCGGCTCCGGTGAAAAACGAGGAGACCAAAGCCATGGAGAGACTGGCCTCATGGACTTAGGAGGACTAAGGAAGAGCTCCCTGTCCGGGGATCTCTTGTGAGGTCTATCCATTTTCTTGTCCCTTATCCTCCTTGTGCCTTTCTCTGTCCTTTTCTGTCAGCTACACTGACTGTAGCTTTTTCCTTGCTTGACCTAGCACCAAAAGTGGGAGTTTGGGACCCTGTCTGGGTGGGAGGTAGAGTACTAGGTACCTAGGCCATGGCAGATTCCAGCATAAATGCAGAGAGAAGGCCTTTAGCTACCAATTTGGCCTTCTGATCCCAGAGGGCTCTAGGATTGAACCCAGTTCAGATTGCACATTGTGTCAACAAATGTGACACTCCCAAACAAATAGTGTGACCATCAACCGGGGAGAGCTTATGGCCACACAAACTGCATTTCTTAAATATAGATTTTGGCTGATCAGTCATGGTCCTGCACCAAACACCACTACCTACAAAACCACCATGCACAAAATACACGTAGGGGAAGAGCAGGCCTAACAACTTCTCTACAGAGTTTTGCAACAAAAACTTTTTTTTTTTTTTTTAACTGACCGACAAACAAGCAATATACTAGTGGGGAAGGGAGGGAAACAATTAACTCAGGCACACTAAATACTAAGTATTAATAAACTTAGCATCCCTGAGCTCAGAGTGAAGGAGACCACAATGCACACTACTGGCGCGGCAAACGTGATCTGAGGGAAGGTAGGAGATGGTAGTGCATTAAGGGTAGGGGGAGGAGCTTGGAGCAGATGCCAGAAAAAAGTTGCCAGCTCGGATCTGATACAGATCAGAATACCCACAGGTTGCAGAGAAAATGAAGTTAACTACTTCAGATCTGATAACACAAGTAGCCTGCTTGTAAGTGTAGGTATCTTATGCAAGATTCCCTATTAGAATGTGCAGGTATGCTTCTTTTAAATCTAGAGTTGCCAACCAGGCATCTTTGCATAGCATAGAAGTAATTGGTGAAGAGTCAGCATCTTGAATTCTGGAATCTCCAGAAAGGTGGAGTGGACAGGTCCAGGATTGGATGCCATGATTTCTTTTCTGGGTACCAGAAAAAACCTGGAATAGAAACCTTGTCCCTTTTCCTCTTCTGGTACCAGTTGAGTAGACCCCATGCTTGAGGGAAAGTAATTGTTTTTGAGCCTCTGCCCACTGATTTGGGGACAGGTCTGGCCATGTGTTTGGTGTTGGCAACGTGTGGAAATGAAATCTGTATCCCTGGGACACTATTTAAAATCCATTTGTCCTGGGTTAGTTTCCAGTTCTTTGCATGAAGAGCAACCTTTCCCCCCAAAGGGGCGGTCAAAAAATAAGTGCTTGGGAATTTTAAAAGGAAGTTATTGAGACCCCCCCCCACACACACACACACACACACACACACACTGCTTAGCTCTGAGAGTCCCCTGGGACTGAAACCTGGGTTTTTTGGTGTCAGGTTTGGCTTGAGAGGACCTGGAAGGAACTGGAAAGGACCAATTCTTAGTAGGCCAGTGCTTACTAAATCTTGGAGGTTACACTTTTAAAAAATCTAACAGTTTGCATAGATTTAGCTTTATCTTCCATCTTTTTAAGAACTTCTTCAGCCTTACTGCCAAACAGGCGGTCCTGGTTTAAAGGAGCATCCAACAATCTAGCTTTAACATGACCAAGCAAAGATTGCTCCTTAAGACAAGCATGCCTTCTAAGCACAGACCCAGTAACAGCAGCCTTGCAAGAGGCCTCTAAAGAATCAAAAACACATTGCAAAGTATGTTTTCCAACTTGTTCAGCAAAACACATTAAATCCTTTAAATCTTTATTTTCCACAGTCAGGAATCATTTTCTGTTTAAGCAGTCCAATAATGTACTGTTGGTATTTTAACATATGAAATTGGCAGTTTAAAGCTCCGACTGCCAAGGTTGCAGAAGTATAAAACTTTTTATCCCATCTATCCAGCGCCCTGGAGTCTCTATCAGAAGGGGTAGGATTTTTAGCAGTAGAAGCCTTAATGCCCTTGGACCCCAGAGAAATAGTCTCTGGATCTGCAACTGGATTTTTGAAAAGGAACTTGTGGAACTCAGGAACCCTGTAGTATGTCAGGTTTACTAGGAGCCGGAGGCAGGGAATGAGGGGCCAAACTGCATTCCGAGAACACAGCAACAATGTCTAGTACAGGAGGTAAAGCCAAAGGCCTATGCTGAGGTAGGAGGAAATCCCCAAGCCTCTTTTTTGAATCAGAAAATTCCTGGCTTTCCCAGTGGAAATGCTCCCTTAAAGTATGTAAAGTTTCTCCAAAGAAAAATCCTCAGGAGGGGAAGCAGAGGGAATGGGATCCCTCTGCATCAGAATCCTCATAAGTAGGTATGGACTAATCCAGGTCATCAGAAGAAACAGAATCCAGATCAGAATATTCATAATCAAGCTCAGCCCTAGGCCTCTTGGGGGGGAGGGGGGTGACTACCCCTGATTAGAGTAATTAGATTAGCCATTTCTATCACTTGTTTTTTAAGCATAGGGGCCTGAGCATGCAGCCTGGGAGTATTTTTTTTTTTTTTTTTTTTTAAGACATGGATCGAGATTTAGGCCTTAGTAATAAAGGCGGTGTCAATTTAATATGCAAGTCTGTAGGCCTGAATACACCCTCAGAAGCTGGTGCTTGCACAAAGGCTCCGGACCCATCCAAGGTAGAGACATCCACAGGTTCCATAAAGTATCTCGCGGCATACCGGACTCTGAATGGGTCTCAGTAGAGGTCTGCGAATTAGAAGTAGCGGGTATCAGCGCCTCACTGAGTACCGAAGAACTGGTAACTGGCTTAGAAGCGTTGTCAGCAGTTTTGGAGCTCGGCAGCCTTTCTTGATCTTTGCGTTTTTTCGGAATCCCGGTAGTAGAATGGCTAACAGATGACATTTTTGGATAATTAAACAGAGAACCAAAATATTTAGAGGCAAAAATGTACCGACAGATAGTGAGCTGATTAAATAAAGCACAAAACCGACAAGGTTCGTCGTGGTCAGGGCCTAGGCAAGGAATACAGTACGAATAAAAATCTTTGAGGTATTTGCTTTCCAGAAGTAATGCAATTAACTTAGACAACGGTAAGGTGCAAGAAAAAGTTTCGCCAACGGGGTACTTAAAGTTGAAGACCTCAGTTCTGAAACTCGAAAACGAAAATTTCAGGAGTCTACTGACTGGCACTTACGAGCTGCTTCTGCTTCAGGCACCGCACAAGAAAGACTGATGCAATGGCGTCTGCTGCATGTTTTATATCCCTACCTGGCGTCTGCTGCATGTTTTATACCCCTACCTGACGTCATGGAAGGGACAGCAACAGACGCAGGACCCAAGACTTTAATCAGGCCAACTGAGGGCAACCTGCCAGCAGATTACCCAAATATAATGACTGCAACAGTGAAACACGAAGAAAAAGAAGTTATGTACCTACCATAACGTTCCATGTTAGTTTTCTTCCCGCCTTCTTTCTTGCTGGTTGGGCTCTGAACCGATCCTTGGCTCCGACTCTGCCATCTTCAAAAGCTCTAGAGCTGCTTACTGGCTCGAGGCCCCCCCCTATATCCCATGATGCCTGGCGCGAGATACCCAGATCTCGTTTGGTAAGTAACTGCAGACATAATACAGGAATCCAATCCTAGAATGCAAAAATCCTACTGGAGAAACTACTAGACAAAAAAATAGCCAGAGAAGACGCAGCCAGTGAAGAAACAGGAAGAACTCTTCTCGGTCCACTAGGATAGGGGGATGGAGGGTGGGACGCAAGAAAGAAGGCGAGAAGACAACATGGAACGTTATGGTAGGTACATAACTTCATGTTAAGTTGTCAATCTCGCCTTCATTCTTGCTGGTTGGGACAGCGTCCCTAGCACCTAAAATCCTGGGTGGCTCATCGGAAAAGACTCTTCAGAACAGTGGAACCAAAATCATCTCCTCCTGGAAGCCAAATCCAACTTGTAATGTGCAATGAAAGTATGCGGGTTGGCCCATGTAGCTGCAGCACAAATAGATTCAATGGGCAACCTAGCCTGAAAGGCCACTGAAGTAGCTAAAGCACTGGTGGAATGACCTTTCCATTTAACTGGCAATTCTTTACTCCTCAGCTGATATATGAATGTGATGATAGAAGTCAACCACCTGGATAAAGATACTTTGGAGACCGGAAGACCTTGTTTGCCTACTGCGTAACACAGGAAAAGTGGATGTGATTTTCTAATGTCCTTGGTTCTATGCAAATAAAAACGTAGCTGCCTGTGAACATCTAACTGATGCAACTTATATTCGGACCTGTTTGGGTGGTTAGGGAAAAACACAGGAAGGTCTATGGACTGATTCAAGTTGCTCTCTGAAGGGACCTTAGGAAGGAAGGATAGATTAGTCCTAAGAGCAACCTGTCTTTGTGAAACACCAGGTATCGGTGACGGATGGAAAGAGCCTGTAGTTCCGAAACTCTTCTGGCTGGAGTAATAGCTACCAGAAAAAGGGTTTTCCAAGACAAGAACTTCAAGGAACAAGCAGCTGCAGGTTCGAAGGGGGGCAAAATTAGAGAAGCTAAAATCAAATTTAGATCCCACGGTGGTGGAGGATCTCTCACTGGGGGCCTGAGCAGAGTGGTTCCTTTGAGAAAGGCTTTGCAGAGCTTGATATATGATATTGCTTCCCGAAAGGCCAATGTGAAAATTTGAAATTGCAGCTAACTGAACCCTAACTGTAGTGGAAGCAGACCCAGCATGGAAGAGTTCCGCAAGGAATTCCAAAATGTTGTGTATAGGGGCTGAAAACGGGTCTATACTTTTAGCCTCTGCCCAGGAAGAAAAACCTTTCCACTTACTAGTATAAATCTTTCTAGTGGTAGACTTATGCGATAAGATGATTTCACGCACTGAGTGGGAGGATGTTCGGAAGCCTGGCTAAGGTCGGAAGTGGAGCAACCAAGCAGTGAGCTGGAGAGACTGAAGGGATTGGTGCAGCCCGCCCGATTGATGGATCAGGAGATCTGGAACTGAGTCCAGGGCTGATCCAGAAGGTAATTAAGCAGTAACAGAAACCAAATTTGCCGAGGCCAGTAAGGGACAATGAGGATCATCTTGCATCCCAATGCGGTAGCTTTCTGTATTAGTTTGGGAATCAAGGGAAAGGAGGGAAGGCATAAAGAAGTCCCTGAGGCCAATCGTGAACGAGAGCGTCTCTGGGGAAGTGTCCGGGAAGATGGAGAAGAGAAAAGAAATTGTTGCACTTACTGTTGAAGGGGGTGGCAAAAAGGTTGCAGCAAGGTTGACTCCCATTTGCGGACGGTTTTGTCCGCCACTGTCTGAGACACCACTCGTGAGGCATGAGAATTGCTCTGCTCACCCTGTCCGCTATAAAGTACAGTTTTGTACCTACCATAAATGTAGATGCCCGATAGGAATGCATCTGCAGTCCTTACAAATGGGTTGTCCTGTCGTCAGGCAGCCCCTCGGTCGGCCGGATTCCAAAGTCTGGGTCTGGCCTCGGCTGGTGTCGCACTTCACCCGACGTCATAGCTGCAGTTCTTCGGGTATAAAGGCATCAGCCGACGCCATTTTCCTCAGTGTTTCTTGCCCCAGATGCCAGGTGCCCTCTTGTATGGCTAAATTTGGATAAATGCCAATGTTTCCAAATAGTAGAGAGCAAACACAAAAAATAAGCATGTATGTACATATATACAAACAAATACACCATAATAGATCCCCCCCCCCAGCTAGCTATAAGACGGGCAAATACGCTAGGAGTACCACAGAGGGGAAGGCGGGTGGGTAATCCTGACTGCAGATGCATTCCTATCGGACATCTACATTTATGGTAGGTACAAAACTGTACTATGTCCTTCAAGGATGCATCTGCAGTCCTTACAAATGGGTAGAATACCACAGCCAAACTAGGGGAGGAGGAAAGAAGAAATTATGGTGTAGTTAGAATCCCTTGTAAAACAGCAGTGGCAAAACCTGCTCGGGATCTAGAGTATAAAGGTAAGTTATAATGCTTGGCAAATGTATGCACAGAGGTCCAAGTGGCAGCCTCTATAATGTCCTTGGTAGCCACTCCTCGTTAAGAAAGCTGTGGTAGTGGCTGTAGCCCTTGTAGAGTGAGGCCTGATGCTCTCTGGAGTTTTCTTTCCATGGTAGGAATAACAAAATCTAATGCAATTTCCAATCCACTTGGAGATGGTCTGTTTTGAAATTGCTTTTCCTTCCCTTCCTGTTGCATATGCTACCAGTAGCTGGTCAGTTTTTCTGTTGCCCTTGGTCCTGTCCAAGTAGTAGCGTAACTGTCTATGTACATCCAAGGTATGCAACAGTCTTTCTCCCCTGTTCTGTGGATTGGGGAAGAATGTAGGTAGGTGGATAGCCTGATCCAAAGATACTCTGGATACCACCTTAGCATAAAAGTAAGATATGTTCTCATGGACACTATCTTGATGGAAGATCAGGAAGGGTTGCACTGCCATTAATGCCTTAGTTCAGATACCCTTCTTGCTGAAGTGATTGCCAGCAGGAAAGCAGTCTTCCATGATAAGTATTGTAATTCTGCTGTTGCTGCTGGTTTGAAAGGAGGAAGTGTCAATTTTTCTAGCACAAAGTTAAAGTCCCATGCTGGCAATGGTGGTTTCCTAGGAGGTTTTACATTTTTAATTCCTCTCAAACTGCCTGAGCAGAGGATGCGAGAAGACAGGAGGATCCAAGCTGTATTCTGCTGAAATTGCTGATAAATGTATCTTGATGGAAGAATAGGACAGGCCTGTGTGGAAGAGCTCTGCCAAGTATTCCAGGATGTTGGCTATGTTTACCAGTGACAAATCTTCTCCCTTTGCAGTACTCCAAATGAGATATCTTTTCCATTTTGCTGCATAATTTTTCCTTGTTGAGGGCCTGCGAGCCTCAAGGATAATGCCTGTAACCCTTTGTGATAAATTTGGGCTAATTGATCTTATGTAATGTTCCAGGCAGTCAGCTGCAGAGTTTTCAGGCTTGGATGCAGGATGTTGTAGTTGTTCTGTGTTAACAGCAATGGAACCAGGGGTAGTGTCCATATTTGTTCCTGAGACATGCTCCTTAGTAATGGGTACCAATGTTGCCTTGGCCAGTCTGGAGCTATCAGAAGGATCCTTGGACGGTCCTCTTTGATCTTCAATAGCACCTTGTGCATCAAAGGAAGTGGTGGGAATGCATATGCTGTCAGGTTTTTCCAACTGAAAGATAGGGAGTCCACCTTCCAAGCAAGTGGGTGGTACGTCCTTGTGCAGAATTTCTTTAGCTGGTGATTGCGTGGGGATGCAAATAAGTCTATTTCTGGGAGTCCCCATTTTCTTGTAATGGCTTTGAAGATGTCCGGATGCAGCATCCATTCGTGGGCATCTGTGGTAGTCCTGCTTAATATGTCTGCTAAAACGTTTTCTTTTCCTGGTACAAAAATTGCTTGTAAATAGGTCCAGTGCCATCCGGCATAGAGGGTATGAATGTGTGCCTCCCTGTTTGTTGATGTACCACATAACTGTGGTGTCTGTCCTTATCAACTGGCCTTCTCGGAGAAATGGTCTGAATGTCTGGATTGCCAATTTTACTGCCAGCATTTCCTTCAGATTTGTGTAGGCGCAGCTGGTCTTGAGTCCATAAGCCTTGTATGCACTTGTCCAGCATGTGGGCCCCCCAACCGAGGTCTGAGGCGTCCGTCGTGATGGTTTGGCTTGGTTGAATGCTGTAGAAGGGCAATCCTGTGTTTGATTGACAGGCCTGAGCCCACCATAGGAACTCTTGCTTCAGGCATGGGATTATTGGAATTTTGGTTTCTAGGCTGTGCTTGTGTTGAGACCATAAATTCTTTAGGTACCACTGTAGCTTTCTCATATGCAGTCTGGCATGAGGGACCAGTATTATGCAGGATGCCATGAAGCCCAGGGCTTGCAGTACTTTTCTTGCTGTTAGATGGTTCTGCTTTGTTAATGCCAAGAAGTAGAGAGGTAGTTGCTCTTGCTTTTCTGCAGTTAGGAATGCCATTTGCTTTGATGTGTCCAGCTCTGCACCCAAAAAGGTTATTCTTTGGGATGGTATCAGCCTTGACTTTTTTATATTGACTGTATATCCCAGGGCTTGTAGCAGGTAAATGACTCTTTGTAAGTCTTTTGTTAGCTTGTTTTTGTTGTCCGCTTGTATCAGGCAGTCGTCCAGGTAGGGGTAAATTTGGATTCCCTGAAGCCTGCAATGAGCAATTACTGATGCCAGGCATTTCGTGAACACTCTGGGAGCAGTAGATAAGCCAAAGGGCAATGCTGAGAACTGATAATGCTCTGATCCTGCAAGAAATCTGAGGTATCTTCTGCATTTTGGTCGTATGGGGACGTGCAGGTATGCCTCCTTGAGATCTAGACTTACCAGCCAAGACTCCTTGCCCAGCATGGGAAGAATCTGCTGTAGAGTCAGCATTTTGAATTTTGGAACAATGAGGAATGTGTTTAAAGCGGACAGGTCGAGAATAGGCCTCCATTTGTTCTCTTTTCTTGGTACCAGGAAGAGTCTGGAGTAAAATCCCTTTCTTTGCTCCATAGATGGTACCTTTTCCACAGCTCTCATCCTTAATAATTGAGATATTTGTTTTAGAGCTTCTGTCTTGATTTGGCGGTAGGTTTGGCATTCCTCTCTTCCCTGGTAGAGTATGGAAATGGAACCTGTAGCCTTGGTCTATTGTCTGTAAAATCCACTTGTCTCTTGTGATGTAATGCCAGTTTATTGAGAATAAGGCTAGCTTTCCGCCTAAGGGTGCTTCTAGTTGTTCCCTGGTAGGCGGTGCCAGAGCCAAGTCACTGTGATTGTCCTGTTGCAGTGGTGGTGGTTGTGTCTGTGCCTCGCTGGTTGTTACCCTGCCACTGGCGTCCCCTGTAGGCACCCCTGGATTGGTTTCTGCCTCTTGATCGCCTATTCCTGCCTCTCTGTGCTTTAGAGGAGTCTGGAAAGGACCAATTTTTGGAGGGCCAATTCCTGCTAAACCTTGGAGGTTGGACCTGTAAGAAATCTTTCACTGTTTGTACAGATTTTGCCTTCTCCTCCATCTTCTTCAGTACCTGTTGTGCAGGAGAACCAAATAAATTGGCCTTGTCCATGGGAGCATCTAATAGTTTTGATTTGACATGGTCCGGTAAGGCCTGCTCTTTCAACCATGCATGCCTTCTGATAACTGTGCCAGTCATGGCTGATCTAAAGGAAGCCTCCAGTGCATCATAGCCGCATTTTAAAGAATGGTTACTAACTTGTTGAATGTTATGTACCATTTCCTGAACATACTTCTTATCAAAAGGTTCATCAGAGGACAGTTTTTTAGTTAACTGGTCAAGAATAAATTCTTGATATTGGATCATATGAAATTGACAGTTCAAAGCCCTAGCTGACAGGGTAGCAGAAGTGTAAACTTTTTTACCCCATCTCTCTAAGGACCTGGATTCCCTTTCAGAGGGGAGGGGATTTTTAGCAGAGGTAGTTGCTACAGCCTTAGGCCCCTGGGAGATAGTCTCGGGATCTGCAAAAGGAGCCTTGTATAAATGGTGATGTGTGTCCGGGACCCTGTAGTACCTATCGGGCTTAGCAGGGGCCGGAGGTAATGAATCAGGAGCAGTACAAGCATCATTAAATGCATCATCTACAACAGAAAGAACTGGAGGTATAGCTAAAGGCCTATGTTGTGGTAAATGCGAAAAGGTTCTAAGTCTTTTCCTGGAGTCTGAAAAATCTTGGCCCTGCCACTGAAATTGTTCCCTCATAGCATGCAAGGTTTCCCCAAAGGAAAATTCCTCAGGTGGAGAGGCAGAAGGGATGGACTCTTCAGCATCAGAGTCTTCGTAAGGGGAGTAAGGAGCCTCTGGAGGGTCTGTATTGTCTGAATCTTCAGAGGAATCATCTGTGGACACTGGCTCAGGGGGCTCTGCTCTAGGCCTCTTCTCTGGAGGTGGACGAGAGGCCCTGTCTGGATGAGACTGGGATCCCCGGATTAAAGAAATAAGATCCTCTGCCAAGGAAAGCATTTGGGAACTGGAGCTGGGCCTGTGAGAGGGGGTCTTAACAGGCACAGTTTTTGTAGCTTTAGCTGCTTTAGCCCTGGCAAAGGCCTTAATGGACATGGCTGCTGGAGGCCTAGCAGCTCCACGTGCAGGAGTTGAGATATCCAAGGGAATAGTGTCAGATAATTCCTGAGAAACCGCAACCGCAGGTTGGATTTCAGAAGCCGATTCCACCAGGTTTGAAGAGGCCTCGGTAGAAGGCATGTTTTCGGCTGAAGGAAGAATCGCTTGCTCGGTTTCAGCCGAAACAGAGACTCGCGGTTGGCTTAACCGCGGTTTCGGCCGAAACCGCGGACCGCGAGTGTCAGTCCTTTTCCTTGCGTTTTTTGGATATTTGTGAAGTTGGAGGATCCGACGGCATAATATAAGCAAAGTCAGAGCCAAAAAACTGCTCAGCAAATTCCGACCGACGTCTAAGCGTCCGTCGGTTAAAAGAAGCACAGGCTAGACAAGCTGCGATGTCGTGGTCTGGGCCTAAACAAGGTAAGCAGTAAGAGTGGAAATCTTTATGAGGTATTTGTTTCCCACAAGTTAAACAATTATTCACTTTTTCTGACATCGGCTGAGGCAAGAAAGAGTCCCCAACGGGGTACTTAGCTTTTTAGAAGTCTTCGAAGTAGTATTCGGTAGTAGTAATCTCTGGATCTGACCGACCGGCACTTGAACAGCTTCTGCTTCGGGTGCCACGCGGCAAGAAAGACTGGGGAAAATGGCGTCGGCTGATGCCTTTATACCCGAAGAACTGCAGCTATGACGTCGGGTGAAGTGCGACACCAGCCGAGGCCAGACCCAGACTTTGGAATCCGGCCGACCAAAGGGCTGCCTGACGACAGGACAACCCATTTGTAAGGACTGCAGATGCATCCTTGAAGGACATCAGTCACATGTTCAAAACATCCCACATGCTTTCATATCACATGATACACTTCCCATAGATATATATATATATATATATATATATATATATATATATATATATGTGTGTGTGTGTATACACTTGTAAAATACCTAATTTTTATTGAACATTCAAATTTTAAGCCAGCTAAAACTACCTATAATAAAAAAATTGGTGTAAAAAATGTGTATAAAAGGTCACTATTTAACCCAGTTAATTCTACTTTCAAATTAAACATTTTAAATGAATTGGTATAAAATTACAAAAATTTCATACCCATTTGTTGAAACTTCACCGTGCACAATATGCTAGAAGTTTACATTCTACATACCATCAACGTTTCAAGCTCCTTAATTTTAATACAAATGCCAAGGAACATAGATCATTTAACCCTCGTACCATGTATGCTCTCGTCCTAAAGCTGCCACATCAATTCCTTTTCTTCTAGTTTTAAACCCAATGGGCCACCCTGATGTCAAATTCAACTTGGTCAATCACTAAATGTAAAAGAAAGTCCAGGGATTTGGGCCACATGTCTGGCCAATGCATTTTCCGTTTTCACCTTCCTAATATGGTAAACATGCTCATATACTCTTTCCCTTAATTTTCACTCAGTCTTGCCAATATAGAAACTTGCACAAGACTGGCATGAAGCGTGACAAACAACCATGGTAGAATTACAATTAAATCTACCCTTACAGAAAAAATTTGTATCCAAAATGTTAAATCGGTTACCCGTTTGCATAAACCTGCAATAAGTGCAGGCTTTGCATTTTACATGCCTGGTACACGTACCCACCTTGGTGGTTGTAGTTCCAGCAAATTTTTCAAGTTAGTAACCCTCCTACATACATTAGGTGTAGGTCCCTATTTTCCAAGTTGATCTACCTGGAAAATATTCCAATTTTTTCACAGAATCATTTTGATATACTCAGCATTCAGTGTGAAAAGGTGGTAATAAAGGCATGCCTATGGTCAAAATTTAAAGTACTTTCTCATACTGTAACCAGCGGAGGATCAGTTTTTACCCTCTGCTCATGGTGCCTAAAATGGCTCTGAAATGGCCATTTCCTCTCTTACTGTGGACTTCAACTAAATTTCTCAATAAATTAGACGGATATCCTCTGCTTGTAAACATCTCCAGTAAGAAATTACACTTATTAAAATCCGTTATAGTAGTGCACATCCTTGTGGCCATAACCAGTTGTCCTTTGACCACGGACCGTTTTTGACTTCTGGGTGGGCACTACTATAATGGAGGAAGGAATTACAGTAGGTGTCCTTCCAGTGTATCCTTGCCAAGTCCTTCTTACTAGCCTTGTCCTTCCTTAATTCCACATCTAAGGCTATTTTTTGGGTATGAAATGTGTGGGTGAATACCAGAAATTCAGTGGTGTTATTACAGTATGCTATAAATTCTTCAAACATACTTTGTCCCCCCTCGATCATCAAAAAAGTATCAAAAACTGGTATAATAAATTTCACCTACAAATTTATTTGTGATATTATGCACAAAATGATCTTCCCAGAAGGCCATTACAAGATTGGCAAAGCTACCCCCCACTGGGAAACCCATTGCCACACCTGTATTTGGTAAGTAAAACTGGCCATTAAATAAGAAAAAAATTGTTGGATAGAATTATGTCCAGTAAATCTCTAATAAGGCCAATTTCAGAGGCAGGTGCACCTCATTTCACTAATAGTAACTCAAGCCACTCAATACCCACATTCTGTACGTCAATTGTGGCAAAGTTGAAATCTGGATGAAAAGTCAACTTGTTAATTGCTTCTAGAAAAGACCAAGAATCCTTACAAATGAAGGGTTCCTTTTGTACATACTTTAACAAGCTGTCTACATACTTTGTCAATGGATAGATCATGGAGTCTCTACCGTCCACTACTAGACGCAGAGGAGGATTCTCAAGGCATTTATGGATCTTTGGTATTCCAAGCATGCTTTCTAAAATCAGACCCAGTGACAGCAGCCCTGCAAGATGCTTCTAAGGCATCAAAACCAAATTGTAAAGTATGTTTTACAACTTGGTTAGCAGAATGCATTAACGCTTGCAAATCATTATGTTCTGCACAATCAGGAATCAACATCATTTAATTTTTTAATTAGTTCTATAATATGTTGCGGATACCTTAACATGTGAAACTGGCAATTTAAAGCCCTGATGGCAAGAGTAGCAGAGGTGTATACCTTCTTACCCCATCTGTCTAAAGCCCTAGAATCCCTGACCAAAGGGGTGAGGTTTTTGGCTGTAGTAGCCTTAATGCCTTTAGGACCCTGGGAAATGGTCTCTGGATCCGCAGTAGGATTCTTAAATAGGAATTTGAGAGTCAGGTACTCTGCAGAACCTGTCAGGTTTCCTAGGAGCTGGTGGCAGAGTATCAGGGGTAAAACTGGATTCCATGAAGACATCTACAATTTCCAGAACAAAAGGGATAACTAGAGGCCTGTGCTGAGGCAAGTTTAAAAATTCCCCGAGTGTTTTTGGACTATGGGTAGTACTAGCACTCCCAGCGGAAATGCTCAGAGTGTGCAGGGTTTCACCGAAAGAAAAATAGTCTGGTGGGAAAGCAGAGGGAATGGAATCCTCTGCATCAGAATCCTCATAGGTAGATAAAGGTATGTCCTGGTAATCAGAAGGGTCACAGTCAGACTCATAACCTGAAGAATCAAAGGGAAAATCAGTTCTTGGTCTTTTGGAGGGGGAAGGCTGGTTTCCTCCAAGATAATGGTCTTCAGCCATTCTAAGCATTTGTTTCTGTGGCATGGGGCCCTGAGAATGCGCTTTGGTCTGTTTCCCAGGGATAGTGCGAACTCTGGGCCTGAGAAATTCGGTATTTTTGGTTTGAAACGAAGTAGTCTGTTTAATATGAACATTGGAAGGCTTGACTACACCCTCAGAAGCCAGGTGCCTGCACAGCGTCTCAGGACCCATCCAAGGGAGACATCCACAGGTTCCATAGTCGAAGCATCTTGCTGCATACCGGATTTCGAATGTGTCTCAGACTTGTGAATCTGTAAAAGCGGGCATCAGGGGCTGCGAAAGCACCTCACCGAGTACCGGCGGACTGGCGACTAGCTTAACGGAAGCGTCGTCGGCAGCTCTGGACCTATGCAGTCTGTCTTTATCCTTTCATTTGTTCGGAAGATCGGTAGTCTGATGGCTTACCAAAGCCATTTCGGAATACGGAGAACAAGAGCAAAAAAATGTAGCAACAAAAATAGCCAGACTACTAATAGTTCGGGCGTTGAACAGGGCACACAACCAACAGCTAGGAATGTCGTGGTCTGGGCCTAAACAGGTGATGCAGAAAAAATGAAAATCTCAGGTATTTGCTTTCCATAGGCAAGACTATTACATTTTTCTGACATCGGTTAGAGCAAGAAAAAAGGATCACCAACGGGGTACTTAGCTTCGGTAGACTTCAGGTCTGAAAAATCAAAAAAAAAATTTCAGGAAGCGGCCAACCATCACTTGTGAACTGCTTCAGACTCAGCTTGTCAGGAAAAGCCGATGTAATGGCGTTGGCTGCATGTTTTATGCCCCTGACGACCTGACGTCATGGAAGAAGCGATCGCATCTTATGCAGAAATCAAGACTCTGGTATTCAGGCTGACGAGCTACCTGCAGACAGATAACCCAAGTGTGATGACTACAACAATGAAACAAGAATATCTTCAATTTCTTGACAAACAAGTTCAATTTGCTGAGGTCCAGAACTGGACATAGGTCCTCAGTCTTACGGCACCAAAAAGAAGCAAGAAGTTCTGGATACTCTGTCCTACAAGGACCTACTGGGTGTTTTGTTGTACAAGTGCTAGAACTTCAATCTGGGCCAGTTCTCTCTGGGTGGCATGTCAAAGACAGTACTTGGGATTTAGAAGAGGTTGGGAAAAGGGAATGTAATATAATCCCTGGATATGATCTTGAGCACCCACTGATTGTTTTGCTCTACATGCCCAGGCATTTGGGTGCAACAATGCCCCCCAGACTGCCTATAGGGCAGAACAGTCAGGCAAATACCTCAGGGGCGCTGAAATGGCTTCTCCAACAAGGGTTCTCTGGAGCTCTGATTTTGAGAACCCCTTCTGCCTCTAGGTCAGCCTTTGCCACTGAATCATCTAACCCTGCCTCTGGAAAAAGAATTTTCAGGAGCATCTTGGAAGGAACCCTGCAACTTACAGAACCAGAGCTTCTTACCTCCCCAATGGTTTTTAGAAAAGGTTTTTTTTTTGGGGGGGGGGGGTAGAAAACTATCCCGACAGCTAACGGTGTCCTCCTTTCCTGTGGAGGAAGGTTTCTTTGACTGATGGTCCAAAAAGCAAGGAACCATCGAAGGGGCATTAGTAAAGGATATCTTTAAGGGTTCCATGAACCCGCAAAGGCACATCCATGCATGACACCTCACGGCAATGCTTTTTCCGGACACTCGAGAGGTACCTTCCGCCGCTACTGGAGATCAACCTCATTGACGACTTGGCAAAAAGGCAATAGAGTGATGAGCTTGAGAGATGCCTTCTTGAGGTGCTCCACTGGCATCAGCTCTGAAAGGGATGTGGTTAAGCTCAATAACCACATCTCTTTAGAGGTGGGTAAAATGATTCAAGAGCTCAGACAAAATGTGGCTGAAGCGTAAATGCACTTCCCATGTCCAATCACTTGAGACTCTGTTTAGGGGATGGCCATTGGAGCTGTTCAGCCAGTTCCTTTTTTTATGGCCGCAGCTCAAAAATTTGACAGCCTTCTTAGGAACCTGTTCCATGGTGTCAGGTTCTTTCCACACCCTGCACGTGATAAGGTCAAGAAGCTATTCTGTTGGGGGGGCAGGAATTAGATGGACCTGTCCCGAAAGCCTTCAGGAACACAGATTTCTCCAAAGATGTGGGCTGGGAAGACCATCCGCCTTTCTGCTTTAGCAGCTCCAGAATGTCTCCAAAAGAGATGCTGTCAGGCACAGATCTGGGAACCCATCCCCTTTATCAAAATCTGCGTCCTCCATGTTGGAAGAGAGGGGAACTCCCTGGGTTCTGGAAGCCACCTGAAGGATCTCTAGAGGACTGACTCCTGACATCTCGAAACAGAGACCCAGACTGACCAGATAGCAAAGGAATACAGTTGTCCAGGGACCTTGACGGAGGAGGGAAAAAAATAAGTTATGTACTCACCATAACGTTCCATCTGCATTGTTCTTTACTGGTCTTCAACCTGTGGGTATAGGCACCGACATCTGTGACAAACCAGCCATATCCAAGCTACAGTGCTGAAACTGAGCTCCTCCCTACCCATAATACCCCCCTCCTCCATCCCCTCAGAGTTCACCCACAAAAGGCACCTGACCTAGACCTGTAAGCAGAGTGACTGAACCCTTAAAAGAGGAGCGCGCGTGCCAAAAAGCCTCATCTGCCAGGACAAGTACTTATGGAAAGGGGTAAAATGGGAGAAGGTTAAAGACAGACTGAACAATGCAGATGGAAAATTATGGTAAGTACATAACCTTTATCTGACAGTCTTCATTTCATCTTCAACTTGTGGGACAGACCAGCTACTTCAGTCCTGTTTGGCCTTAAGGATGTTCCGGAGCACAGCAGATGACGTCAGTGCAGTCAATAAAGCTGTTTTTCTATGACAGAACCCGAATATCCACCTTCGCAGAGGGCTCAAATGAAGACACCAGCACCTGAAGTACAAAGGTTACGTCCCAAGGGGGAACCAGATCCTTAATGGCAGACTGTACATATTAAAAAAAAAAAGGTCTCTTTCAAAAAGGCCTTGCATAATTTAGAAGCGGCCAAAGAATGCTTTAGCCAGACATAATGGGATATGACAGCTGTAGGGGAACTGGCTCCCTGAATGAATTTACAAGCCAGAAAGTCTAAAAGTGAAGGAATAAATGCAATAAAGGGATCTACCGAATTGTGGGAAAACCTTTTCCATTTACTAGCATAGATCTTGCACAAATTGAGCGGAAAGCAATATACTCTTTATAGGGGATAATAGCCCGGGAACTCTAGCCATCACTGGAACTGCTAAAAGCAAGCTACGAGTTTCAGGCTGCCCAGATCTGAATGAAAATTGCCCTCAAGGCCGGAAATAGTAAAGTTGTGCATCTACCATAAATGTAGATGTTAGAGTGTATTCACTGCTGCAGTCATTACTCTTGGGTTATCCTGCTGGCAGGCTACCCACAGTCAGCCAGAATTCCAAAGTCTAGGTCCGGTGTCGGTTGCTGTCGCCTCTTCACTGACATCAGTGTGCCAGGGGTATAAAGATGCAGCAGACGCCATTTTCTTCAGTTTTTATTGCCCCAGATGTCAGGTGCCCCCGAAAATGGTAGGCTAAAAATACTATGCCAATAATTATGCACGCAGTACAATAAACATTTCCTTCATCTACAAGCAAATACACCACATAGGTTGTATAGGATAGAGAAGTATAGCTAAGTCCCAGCAAAGAAAAGGAGGATGGAGGGTGGGTAACTGACTGCAACAGTTAATACACTAACATCTACATTTATGGTAGGTACACAACTGTACTATGTTCATCGTGTTTCACTGTTGCAGTCATTACTCTTGGGTTGAAACCCAAAGCTAAGGCTGGGTGGTTGGGACTAAATAGGATTAGGAGAGGCTATAAGGCCTTGCAGAACTGCAGTGGCGAAGCCTGCTCTGGATTTAGAGTAAAGGGGTAAATGGTAGTGCTTTGTAAAAAAGTGTGTACTGAACTCCAAGTTGCAGCCTCTAAAATGTCTTTGGTTGGTACTCCTGAGAAAGGCTGCTGAAGTGGCTGCTGCCCTGGTAGAATCATGCCTAATGCCCTTGGGCACTGATTTGTCATGTTGTGAGTAGCAGAAACGAATGCAGTGGCCTATCCATTTTGAAAGTATGTTTTGAGATGGGCTTTCCTTGAGATCCTGCAGCATATGCCACAAAGTTGCTCAGTTTTTCTGAAAGCTTTAGTTCTGTCCAATTAGAAGCGTAGTGGTCTGTGTATGTCCAAGGAATGCAGAGGTCTCTCACCCTTATTCTGTGGGTTTGGATAAAAGGTTGGCAAATTAATGGTTTGGTTAAGGCCCACACTGGACACTACCTTAAGCATAAATGTTGGTTTCGTCCTTAGAGAAACCCTGTCTGGAAGGAAAATGATGAAAGGTTCCACAGCCATCAGTGCCTGTAACTCTGAAACTCGTCTTGCAGAGGTTATTGCTAGGAGCAGAGCTGTTTTCCAAGATAAAAACTTTATATCAGCTGTATTGGCTGGCTCAAAAGACGGCAGTGTGAGTTTTTCACAGACATAATTGAGGTCCAATGCAGGTATTGGGGCTCTCCTTGGAGGTCTTATGTTTTTGGCCCCTCTGAGGTACTGCCTTAGCAATGGTGGGAAAAAAATAGGAGGTTCCATATTGTAATGAGCTGAAATGGCAGAGGCATGAATTTTAATTGATGAAAAGGATAGGCCTTACTCCAGCATCTCAGTTAGGCATTGTAAAATCTGAGGAATATTTGGTACAGATGTGTCAATTCCTTGTGCCTGGTTCCAAGCACACAACCTTTTCCATTTTTCTGCATAACATTTTCTGGTACTGGGACTCCTGGCCTCCAAAATGACATCCATCACTGCTTTAGATAGAGGTGTGCTTTGAATGGTTACATTATCCGCCATGCTGCCAGATTTAGGGTCCTGAGTTGGCTGTGCAGAATCTGATTGTTTTACTGGGTCAGTAAATGAGGAATTAGAGGCAATGTCCAGGCTGGGCCTTGACAAACTTTTTAGGATTGGGTACCAGTCTGGGGCAATCAGAATCATTCTTGGCTTCTCTTCTCTGACCTTTAGGAGTACCTTGGGGAGGAGAGGCAGAGGAGGAAAGGCATGTACTGTTGGACTTCCAGCTGACTGACAGAGCATCCACTTTTCCATGCTTGCTTGTGATAAGTCCTTGTGCAGAATTTCTGTAGTTGGCAGTTGTGGGGGGGAGGCAAATAGATCCATGCTGGGCAACCCCATTCCTTTTTCATGCTGAAGACTTGTGGATCCAGTTTCCACTTGTGGGGATCCGTAAGGTTTCTGCTTAGTTCATCTGCCAGAGTATTGTTCTTTCCTGGCACGAATTGTGCTTGCAGGTGTACTTGATAAGCCAATGCTGTGTTCCACAAAGTCATGGCTTGTCTGCAGACAGGGTAGGAATGTGTGCCTCCCTGCTTATGTACCAGAACTGTAGTATTGCCCGTCCTTATCAGTAGTTGTCCTGGATAGAGTAGATCTTTGAAAGCTGTCAGGGCATTCTGAATATCTAGCATCTCTTTTTGATGGATATGTAGATGCATTTGGCTTGTGGACCATGTGCCCTGAATACATTTTCCTGCCATGTGTGCTCCCCAGGCATAATCGGATGCATCAGTTATTGACTGCCTGGCTGTGGGTAGAGTGAATGGCTGTCCCTTGTTGAGGTGACAGGCATGAGCCCATCGAAACTCCTGCTGCAGGCAAGGAATGAGGGTAATCAATGCTTCCAGGCTTTGACAATGTTGAGTCCAGACACTTTTTAGGTACCATTAAAGTTTCCTCATATGCAGTCTGGCATACGGAATTAGCAGAATGCAAGACACCATGAAGCCCAAAGCCTGCGGATATTTTCTTGCAGATAACTGGGTCTTTGCTGCCAACATTTTGAAGTAAGAAGTTAGTTGCCTTTGCTTGTCTGGCATGAGATAAGCCATCTGGGCAGATATATTTAAGCTTGCACCCAGGAATATGATCTCTTGAGAGGGTACCAGTTTAGATTTCTTTTCGTTTACTGTGTACTCTAGGCAAATTAATAATCTTCTTACGAACGCCAGATGCTTTAGTAGAGTGTCCTTGTTCTCTGCTTGTAGAAGGCAGTCCAAATAAGGATAAATTTGAATTCCTCTGTCTGCAAAATGCAATTACTGGTGCCAGGCATTTTGTGAAAACCCTGGGCGCAGTAGATAAGCCAAAGGGCAGTGCAGAGAATTGGTAGTGCACTGAGCCAGCTGCAGAGTTAATTTGAATTTTGGAACGTCCAGAAATGTGTTTAGAAAAAAGACGGGTCCAGTATTGATCTCCAGGCTTTGTCCTTTCTGGGGACCAAGAAAAGTCTTTAGTAAAATCCTTGTCCCTGCTCTTGCTGTGGTACTTGCTGAATGGCCCTCGTTTGCATAAGGGACGAAACTTGTTTTTGTGCCTCTGCCCATTGATTGTGTGGCAGGTTTTGCATACCTTTTGCCTTTGGCAGGGTGTGAAAGTGGAACCTGTAGCCCTGGGACACTATATTCAATACCCATTTGTCCTGGGTGATAATGTACCAATTTTGAGAGAAAAGTTCTAGTTTTCCCCCTAAGGGGGCTGCAAGAAGATAAGTGCTTGGTGCTGGCAGAGGCAAGTTATTGAGACAGTTTCCTGTATTGCTGTGCTTTGTCTTCTCCACTTTTGGAGGTAGAAGCGGCCCACTGTTTAGGCCTGTATGAGCCCTGGGGCTGGGATCTGCCTCTGGGACATCTATATCTGCCTCTTTGTGGCCTGTCTAACACTGGAAAGGACCAATTCTTTGTAGGCCAGTTCCTGCTAAATTTTGGTGGCTGAACCTGCAAGAAATCCTTTACTGTTTGCATAGATTTCGCTTTGTCCTCCATTTTCTTCAAAACCTCCTCTGCTTCATCACCAAATACAGTATCATGCTGTAATGGAGCATCTAATAATTTTGCTTTAACATGATCAGGCAGATTTTGTTCCCTTAACCAAGCATGCCTCAATGACAGAACCCGCAACTGCAGCCCTGCAGGAGGCCTCCAGAGAATCAAAACCACACTGCAATGTATACTTTCCCACTTGTTCAGTTGCATGCAATAAATTAAGAAGTTATGTACTCACCATAACGTTCCATCTGAGTAGGTAGACTTCATTTGTCTGCAACCTTTGGGAATCGGATCCGACCTCGAATCAGAGCCGGCAATCTTTCATAGCTTAGATCCAAGCTCCTAGCTCCTCCCCTTCACCCATAATCCCCTGCCAACCCTGACTGACCTCAGATCAAGTTTGCCAATAACCAAAAAGGCTGAGAAAGGAAACTAACTACCTTCCTTAAAGGGCAGAGTAAAAACCTCTGGCCAAATAACATCCGAAGGTCAGGGGGAAGGAGGGTGGGATGGTTGCAGACAAATGAAGTCTACCTACTCAGATGAAACGTTATGGTGAGTACATAACTTCTTAATCTGAAGTAGTTAACTTCATTTGTCAGCAACCTTTGGGACAGAGTCCCCAGCTACCTGTACACCTTAGGCGGCCTTCATGGAAGGATGTTCCGGAGCACTGCAGAGCCAAAGGATGCTCTCCCTCTAGAGATAATATCCAATTTATAATGGCTGATGAAGGTATGAGGTGAAGCCCAAGTGGCTGCTGAGCAAATATCATCCAGGGGTACTCTAGACCAAAAGGCAGCAGAAGACATGGACAGAGTAGAGTGGGCACAGACTCCCTGAGGTGCGGGCCTGCCAGAACTTTCATAAGCCAAACGGATGCATTGTGAAACCCACCTCGACAAGGTGACCTTCAACAGATTTACCCAAGTTAAATTTGGCAAAGGAGACGAACTGGTCGAATTGTCTATGACCAGCCGTTCTATGAATGTAAAAACGCAGCTGTCTATGCACATCTAAAGAATGTAGTTTGTATTCTCCTTTGTTCTGGCATTCAGGAAAGAAAACTGGCAGATTAATGGATTGGTTAATATTCGCCTCGGAAGCAATCTTAGGAAGTAATAAAGGATTGGTCCTGAGGTAAACCCTATCTTTGTGGAAGGTCTAGTAAGGAGGTTTTACACACAGGGCTTGAAGTTCAGAGACCCTCCTAGCTGAAGTAATAGTGACGAGAAAGGCTGTTTTCCATGACAAATGTTTGAGATCAGCTGAAGCTGCAGGTTCAAAGGGGGGAGATGTCAAGGCCTGAAGTACTAAAGTCAAATCCCAGGGAGGCACTACTTCCTTTATTGGAGGTCTGAGTAGGTAGGTGCCCTTCAGAAAGGTCTTACATAACTTCGTGGTGATCAATGGACCCAGTTCATGTCCCACGTGGTAATGAGAGATAGCTGCTAGTTGAACTTTGACTGTGGAACAGCTAGCCCCCTGATGAAAAAGCCCTGAAAGGAAATCCAAAACGGCGGGCAACAGAGCTGTGAAAGGGTCTAGGTCCTGACGCTCCGCCCAAATAGCGAAACGTCTCCATTTACTCCTATAGACTTTCCTAGTAGAAGGCTTGTGTGCTGCTACTAGGATAGCTTTAACTGGGGAGGAGATACCGGGAGTCCTAGCTACGAGTGGAACTGGAGCAACCAAGCCATAAGCTTGAGATTGTCCGGGTTCAGGACTGGGAGGGCCCAGGGGGTGAGAAATCAGATCCGGGAGGGGATCTAGAATCCAAGGCGGATTCACCAGATGAGACCAGAGGTAAGGGAACCAAGCTTGATGAGGCCAGAATGGGGCAATGAGAATCATTTTGCTCCCCAACCGACTGGCTTTCTGTAGAAGCTTCAGCATCAGAGGTAGAGGGGGGTAAGCATAGAATAGACAGTGAGGCCAAGCATGAACCAGAGCGTCTCTCGGGAATTTCCCGGCGGGGGGGATTAGAGCGAAGTAGCTGTTGCATTTCGTGTTTGAAGGAGAGGCGAAGAGATCACAACAGGGTTGTCCCCATACAGCAAATATCCGCTTCGCTACCTGGGAATTGAGAGACCACTCGTAAGGAGAAAGTATGGTGCGACCGCCAGGATGTTGAACCGTCCTGGAATGTGCATTGCAGTAAGAAAGCGGTTGGTGGAGATCGCCCATTCCCACCTCTCACAGCTTCTCGACAGAGTGGGTAGGACCTGGTTCCCCCCTGTTTGTTGATGTACCAGACCACTGACATGTCTCACTGAACTGCAACTGTTCCTGTAGGAAGAAGATGCTTGCAACGACAACAGCACTACCCTCATCTCTAGAACATTTATATGCAATGAGGTCTCTATCATTCAACGTGCCTTGGACCATCCTGCCCACATAATGCCCCCCCCACCCGAGGCAAGAGGCGTCCGTGGTCACCGTGGCGAGTGGGGGGGGCCATGGAGGAAGAGCGTCCCACTTGGAGGTCCGGTGATTGCAACCACCATGCGAGAGCCCTTTTGCAAGCCTTGCTGACGGGAATGCGGTGACAGAGTATCGACGGAAGGACCATTGGACTTTGAGTCCACTGCAAAACCCTCATGTTCAGGCGAGCCATGGGGAGCAGGGTAATTGCGGCCGCCATGGAGCCCAGCAACCTCAGGACCAATCCCGCCGGGGGAGCCGATAATAGTAAAATGGCCCGCACATGTAGCCTCAGGGTGTGAAGTCGCTCGGTTAAGAAGGCTAGTAAGTTGTTGGTGTCTAATCTGGCCCCGATAAAGTCCATCACCTGAGTCAGGTTGAGAAAGGATTTGTCCATGTTGACTGTGATCCCTAGCCAGGGAGCAAGGTGGAGAAAGTAATTCCTGGCTGAGCAGAGTAGATGCCTTGTTGGGGCGGTCAGGAAAGTACAGTTTTGTACCTACCATAAATGTAGATGTCCTAACTGGATAGCATCTGCAGTCATAACAACTGGGTTGTCCTGTCGTCAGGCAGCCCTTCAGTCGGCCGGATTCCAAAGTCCGGGTCCGGCTTCGGCTGATGTCGCGCTTCACCCGTCATCTCTGTTGGTCTTCGGGTATAAAGGCATCAGCCGACGCCATTTTCCTCAGTGTTTCTTGCCCCAGATGCCAGTAGCCCTCTTGAAGGCTAAAATTTTGGATAGATGCCAATGTTTCCAAAAAGATAGAGGTAAACACAAACATAAGCATGTATGTACATATATACAAACAAATACACCATAAAGACTCCCCACCAGCTAGCTATTAGGAGGGTAAACACCCTAGGAGTACCACAGAGGGAAGGAGGGAGGTAATCCTGACTGCAGATGCTATCCAGTTCGGACATCTACATTTATGGTAGGTACAAAACTGTACTATGTCCTTCATGGATGCATCTGCAGTCATAACAACTGGGTAGAATACCATAGCCAACTAGGGGGGGAGGATAAAGGTAAATTATGGTGCGTTTAGGATCCCTTGCAGTACAGCAGTGGCAAACCCTGCTCGGGATCTGGAATATAGAGGCAAATTGTAATGCTTGGCAAATGTATGCACGGAGGTCCAAGTAGCCGCCTCAATAATGTCTTTGGTTGCCACTCCTCGTAAGAAGGCTGTGGTAGTGGCTGTTGCCCTTGTAGAATGAGGTCTTATGTTCTGTGGAATTGGTTTTCCATGGAAGGAGTAACAGAATTGTATGCAATTTCCTATCCATTTGGAGATTGTCTGTTTGGAAATAGCTTTTCCTTCCCTTCCTGTTGCATAAGCTACAAAAAGTTGGTCAGTCTTTCTGCTATTTTTTGTTCTGTCCAAGTAGCAGCGTAGCTGTCTATGTACATCCAAGGTATGCAGTATTCTTTCCCCTCTGTTTTGTGGGTTGGGAAAGAACGTAGGTAGGTGGATTGCCTGGTTTAAAGACACTCTGGATACCACCTTAGGCATAAAAGTAGGATTAGTCCTCATGGACACTATCTTGGTGGAAGATTAGGAAGGGTTGCACCGCCATTAAGGCCTGTAGTTCTGAAACCCTCCTTGCTGAAGTAATTGCCAGTAGGAAAGCAGTTTTCCATGACAGGTGTTGTAGGTCTGCTGTTGCTGCTGGTTCAAAGGGTGATAGTGTCAACTTTTCTAGCACAAAGTTTAAGTCCCAAGCTGGTAATGGTGGCTTCCTTGGCGGTTTTACATTCTTGATTCCTCTGAGAAACTGCCTGAGCAAAGGGTGTGAAAAAACAGGTGGATCAAAGCTGTATTCTGCTGAAATAGCTGGTGCCTGTATCCTGATGGAGGACTAGGACAGGCCTGAATGAAGAAGTTCGGCCAGGTACTCCAGAATGTTAGGCATATCTATGTTTGACACATCTTTTCCTCTTTCAGTACTCCAAATGACAAACCTTTTCCATTTTCCAGCATAGTTCCTTCTTGTTGAAGGTCTGCGTGCTTCAAGAATAATGTCTTTAACTCTTTGGGAAAGCTCTGTGTTAGCTGCTGCTATGTGATGTTCCATGCAGTCAGTTGCAACGTTTTTAGGTTTGGATGCATGATGCTGTAGTTGTTCTGAGTTAACATCAAAGGCATCAGGGAAATTGGCCACATATTGTTCCGAGACATGCCCCTCAGTAGTGGGTACCAGTGTTGTCTTGGCCAGTTTGGAGCTATCAGGATTATCCTTGGACGTTCTTCCTTGATTTTTAGTAATACCTTGTGTATCAAGGGAAGAGGTGGGAATGCATATGCTGTTAGGCCTTTCCAGCTGAAGGAGAGCGAATCCACTTTCCATGCTAGTGGGTGGAATGTCCTTGTGCAGAATTTTTTGAGCTGGTGATTGAGAGGTGATGCGAATAGATCTATCTGAGGCATTCCCCATTTCTTTGAGATGGTCTTGAAGATGTCCGGGTGCAGCTTCCATTCGTGGGTATCCGAAGTGGTTCTGCTTAGTATGTCTGCTAGAGTATTTTCTTTTCCCGGTACAAAGATTGCCTGTAACTGGATGTTGTAGCTGAGTGCCAGGGTCCACAGCTCCAAAGTCATTCTGCATAGGGGGTATGAATGAGTGCCTCCCTGTTTGTTGATGTACCACATGACTGTGGTGTTGTCTGTCCTTATCAACTGGCCCTCTGAGAAATGGTTTGAACTTTTGGATTGCCAGTTTTACTGCCAGCATTTCTTTTAGGTTGATGTGCAGGTGAAGTTGATCCTGTGTCCAGAGTCCTTGCACGCATTTGTCCAGCATGTGGGCTCCCCATCCTAGGTCTGAAGAGTCTGTTGTGATGGTCTGGCTTGCTTGACATCTGCGAAAGGGTAGGCCTGGGTTTGACTGGCATGCCTGAGCCCACCATAGGAACTCCTGTTTTAAGCATGGAATTAGTGGGATTTCTGTTTCCAGGCTGTGTCGGTGTTGGGACCATAAATTCTTTAGGTACCACTGTAGTTTTCTCATATGTAGTCTGGCAAATGGGACCAAGATTATGCATGATGCCATGAAGCCCAAGGCCTGGAGTACTTTTCTTGCTGTTATCTTGTTCAGTTTTGTTAGTGCCAAGAAGTAAAGAGGGAGTTCTTTTTGTTTTTCTGTAGTTAGGAATGCCATTTGTTTTACTGTGTCCAATTCCGCCCGCAAGAAGGTCCTTGTTTGGGATGGTATCAGCCTTGACTTTTGTAAATTGACTGTGTATCCCAGTGCTTGTAACAAGTAAATGACCCTTTGTAAATCTGTTGTCAGCTTGCTTTTGTTGTCCCCTTGTAGTAAGCAGTCGTCCAGGTATGGGTAAATTTGAATTCCCTGTAGTCTGCAATGGGCGATTACTGATGCCAGGCATTTTGTGAATACTCTGGGCGCAGTAGGTAAGCCAAAGGGCAATGCTGAGAATTGATAGTGCTCTGATCCTGCAAGAAATCTGAGGTATCTTCTGCAGATTGGTCGAATGGGGACGTGCAGGTATGCCTCCTTGAGATCTAGAGTTACCAGCCAACACTCCTTGCCCAGCATGGGAAGAAGTTGCTGTAAGGTCAGCATTTTGAATTTTGGGACAATGATGTATGTATTTAAGGTGGACAGGTCGAGAATTGGTCTCCAACTTTTTTTCCTTTCTTGGAACTAGGAATAGTCTGGAGTAGAACCCCTTTCCTTGCTCTGCTGTTGGCACTCTTTCCACAGCTCTCATGTTTGCTAACTCCATTATCTGTTGTAGAGCCTCTGTTTTTTGATTTGGAGGTAGATTTGGCATTCCTCTTTTGACTGGTAAAGTGTGGAAGTGGAACCGGTAGCCTTGATCTATGGTTTGTAAAATCCACTTGTCTTTTGTTATGTAGTGCCAGTTCTTTGAAAATAAGGTTAACTTTCCGCCTAAAGGAGCTGCTATTTGTTCCCTGGTAGGCGGATTTAGGGTTAAGTCACTGTGGTTGTGTTGATGTAGTGGCAGAGGTTGTGTCTGTGCCTCTGTTGTTACCTTGCCACTGTCGTCCTCTGTAGGCACCTCCTCTAGATTGGTTTCTGCCTCTGGAACGTCTGTTCCTGCCCCTTTGAGGTCTTGTGGAGTCAGGAAAGGACCAATTTTTGGCAGGCCAGTTCCTGCTAAACCTTGGGGTTGTACCTGCAAGAAATCTTTAACCGTTTGGACAGATTTTGCCTTTTCTTCCATTTTCTTCATAACCTGCTGGGCAGGTGTACCAAACAAACTTGTCATCCATAGGAGCATCTAGCAACTTAGCTTTAACATGATCCGGTAAAGCTTGCTCTTTTAGCCATGCATGCCTTCTTATCACTGTGCCAGTCATGGCTGATCTAAATGAAGCCTCCAGTGCATCATAGCCACATTTTAAGGAATGGTTACTAACCTGTTGTATGTTATTTACCATTTCTAATACATTTCTTATCAAGAGATTCATCAGTGGTTAGCTTTTTATTTAATTGATCAAGCATAAACTCTTGGTATTGTATCATGTGAAACTGACAGTTTAAAGCTCTAGCTGAGAGAGTAGCTGAAGTGTAGACCTTTTTACCCCATCTGTCTAATGACCTTGCTTCCCTTTCAGAAGGAATAGGGTTTTTAGCTATGGTCGGCTACTGCCTTGGGACCCTGGGATATAGTTTTGGGGTCTGCAAGTGGGGCCTTGTAAAGGTGGTGATGAGTATCTGGCACCCTGTAAAATCTGTCTGGTTTGGCAGGGGCTGGGGGTAAAGAATCTGGAGCGGAGCAGACATCATTGAAAGCATCATCCACCACAGAGAGAACAGGAGGTATAGCTAAGGGCCTGTGCTGTGGAAGGTGCAGAAAGGTCCTAAGTCTTTTCTGGAGTCTGAAAAATCCTGTTGCTGCCATTGGAACTGCTCTCGCATGGCATGTAAGGTTTCCCCAAAGGAGAATTCTTCTGGTGGGGAAGCAGCTGGAATGGAATCTTCAGCATCAGAATCTTCAAAATTGGAGAAAGGAGCCTCTGGCTGGTCAGTTATGTCTGATTCATCAGCAGAATCATCAGAGGAGACTGGCTCAGGGGGCTCTGCCCTAGGTCTCTTCTCTGGGGGCTGAGAGGCCCTGTCTGGGTGAGATTGAGATCCTCTGATTAATGAAATTAAATCTTCTGCCAAAGTAAGCATTTGAGAACTAGAAGAGGGCCTGGTAGTGGGGGGTTTAACAGGCACTGTTTTAGTAGTCTTGGCTGCTTTAGCCCTGGCGAAGGCCTTAATGGACATGGCTGCTGGAGGCCTAGCTGCACCACGTGCTGGGGTAGAGACATCCAAGGGAATGGTGTCTGATAAATCAGTGGCAACCACCGTAGTGGATAAAATTTCTGAGGCCGATTCAAGGGTGGTAGCAGGGGCCTCAGTTGTAGAGATAGATTCAGCTGTATTTTGAGCAGTTTTCTCGGTTTCGGCCGAAACAGAGACACTCGCGGCCTGCTTAACCGTGGTTTCGGCTGAAACCGCGGACCGCGAGTGTCGGTCTTTATCTTTGCGTTTTTTGGCAGATTGGGAAGTCGGAGGATCCGACGGCATAATGTACGCAAAATCAGAACCGAAAAACTGTTCTGCAAACTCCGACCGACGCCTAAGCGTTCGTCAGTTGAAAGAAGCACAGGCCGAACAGGCTGCTACGTCGTGGGCTGGGCCTAAACAAGGCAGGCAATGAGAGTGGAAATCTTTATGAGGTATTTGTTTCCCACAGGTTAAACAATTAACTTTTTCTGACATCGGCTGAGGCAAGAAAGGTTCCCCAACGGGGTACTTAGCTTTAGAAGTCTTCGTAGTAGTATTCGGTAGAAGTAATCTCTGGATCCGACCGACCGGCACTTGCAAACAGCTTCTGCTTCGGGCGCCACGCGGCAAGAAACACTGAGGAAAATGGCGTCGGCTGATGCCTTTATACCCGAAGACCAACAGAGATGACGTCGGGTGAAGCGCGACATCAGCCGAAGCCGGACCCGGACTTTGGAATCCGGCCGACTGAAGGGCTGCCTGACGACAGGACAACCCAGTTGTTATGACTGCAGATGCATCCATGAAGGACATCCAGTCGTCTAGGTTATGGAAACACCTGCATTCCCTGGAGCCTCAGGTGGGCCGTTATCACTGCTAATACCTTGAACACCATGGGGGCTGAGGCGAGACCGACGGGAAGGACCCTGAACTGATTGTGACTGGCTCCTAGCTGGAAGTGGAGAAACCTCCTGGATCATTTGTCCATCAAAATGTGGTAATACGCATCCTTGAGGTCTATCGAGCACATCCAGTCACTCTCCCGCAACAGGGGGAGAATGGATCGAAGGATGACCATCCGGAACTTTTCTTTGGTTACTGACAGGTTCAGGACGGAGAGATAGAGGATTGGCCTTAGGTCCCCCGTCTTTTTTGGCACCAAAAAGATCCAGGAGTAGTAACCTGATCCGAACTGGTCTGGGGGCACGTGTTGGATGGCTCTTTTTCCTAAGAGCTGCTGCATTTCTGCAGCTGCAGCCTCCTGATCGGGTGGGACGTCAGGGAGGTGTTTGGGTTGGTGAGGGATGTGCGAAAAGGGGATTTGGTATCCTCTGGATATGATGCGAAGCACCCAGCGGTCTGTTGTGATGGACTCCCAAGCTGCCAGGTGCCTCGAAAAACGTCCCTAGACTGCCTCCAGAGAGGAGCAGTTGGGCAATCCCTCAGGGTTGCTGGGTGGGCCGGTCAGAGAAAGCTTCTCTGGACCCACCATTCCACGGGCCCCCTCTGCCTCTAGGGCGGCGTCCACCCTGTCCCTCTGCCACGGAAGGACTGGGGATCCGGAGCGGACTGGGATTGTTGCGACTTCCAGAACCACATCTGTCCCTTTTGGTTCTTGGAGAAGGACCTCTGGGGAGCAGAAAAGCTGACTCAAACGGCAGACGTCTTCTCGTCCTTTTCGCTCTGGACCAAAGTCTCGCTAACGGTCTTGCCAAACAGGGCAGAACCATCGAAAGGGGCATTCACAAATGACGCCTTGAAGGGTTCCGCGAAATCACAATGCTGGAGCCAGGCCTGATGTCACATGACTAGGCCTGCTCCGCTGGCTCTAGCGGCTCCCTCTGTGGCGTGGAACAACCGCATAGAGGTGCTAGATATGGACCTGAGTAGCCATCCGAGTGGAGTACAACCGTTTGTCCTCCACCGACATGGACTCCGGGGGCAACGCAGCGTACTCTAAGGTCCAGATGCAGTCGAATAACATGCGCCATGTAGTTCACAGACATCACCAAGAAGGTCGCTGAACTAATAGCCCGCTTCCCTAAACGGTCCATCAAACGGGACTCCATGCTCGGTGGATGAACCGAGGGACTCTGAGCTAATTCCCTCTTGGTGGATGCCGCCACCAACATGGCATTTACGGGGGGCCCTTGCTCCAATGGGATCTCTCTGAGGGCAGACTAAGGATTTTGTCCGTGCGTTTGGGGACTGGCTCCAGTGTCCGGCTCCTTCCACGCCCTAGTGGTAATAAGGTCCACTAAGGGGTCGGGCAGAGGGGACACCCAAGAGGTAGATGGGCCTGCTTCAAATGCCTCCAGGAACACGTATTCGTCCAAGGAAGCCTTGGGGGCAGACCACCCCCCCCCCTTCAAATGCCTCCAGGAACACTTATTCGTCCAAGGAAGCCTTGGGGGCAGACCACCCCCCCCCCTCTTATCCTGAGCATTTCCATGATGTCTCCTCGGGGGGGGGGGGGGTGACATAGGGGCGCCTTCCCCTTCATCCAAATCAGTGTCAGTCAAGGACTCTGGGGAGTCCACGTGCCTCCTCTTGCACTTTCGCTTGTGAGGGACGTCCTCGGGGGGCTGTCAGATAATGTCTCACCAGCCACATCCTGTTCCAAGGGAACGACCTGGGACATCAAAGCAGGCTGTCCCTGGAGCCGGGTGATGGAAGCCAGACCCAACAGAGAGGGAGTGCGGGGCAGAGCCGAAGCAAGTACCGGGGGCCTGGAAGCACTCGACAGTGCCCTCTCCACCACTTCGAATGCCGAGGGACAGCTGCTCTCTCTGGGATCCGAGAGCAGACCCTCGCTCGGATCCGATGGACAGATCGGGGTCGGCGCCGAAGCCATCGGAGACGGACCAGTGTGCTCCGACCTAGACGGAGCCAAAGACACACTGATTCCCCTCGGATCCAACGCTCAGCCCACGGTTCTGAGAGCCCGGACCCGACAAAAACGGACACAACAGGCTTGAGGGAAGAGTCTGTGCCGAAGTACCTGATACTGTCTGAGCCGACCCACCTCCGGCTCCAAGGCTGCTCGGCTCCGAACCCGGGAAGCGGGTCGGAGAAGGAGCTATCTGGTCAAAGAAAGGTGTCGAGCCCCCCCCCCGAGGGGGGGGGGGGGAAGGCAGGAGCACTCCTATCTGCAGTTGGGCCTGGAGCAACCTTTGCATCATCCGGTCCAAATCTGCGTCGGAAAGGCTGAGTGTCTATCAAGGCCACCGATGCTGGCTGGGAATGCTGCCTCCACCTTGGAGATTGGGTCTCCTCCTCCTCGGGGCCCAGTGAGAAGCACGGAGACCAGATCTGAGAAGGGGGAGCCCGGGAAGCCCTGGAGGGAGAAGACTGCTAAGCCGGGGGGGGGTGAAGCGGAGGCCTCGGCCCACCGCTTGTGGTGCCTTCTCCCTCCTTTTTTCTTTCCTGGCCTCCCTCTCCTTCGGAGCTGCAGCCGGAGTTGGAGTCCCGACCGGAGGGAGAGGGGCATGGGTGGCCGCTGAAGAGGCGGCCACAGAAGCACCGGAGGCCGAATCAGAGGGCAAAAGTCCCGGCTAGGATCAGCTTCGACCTCCGGTCCTTCAGTGCCCTGGGGTTGAACGCCATGCAGATGGGAACACCCAGAAGAAAGGTGTTAAACCCCAAGGCACCGCACACACCGAGTGTGGCCATCCGCTGGGGAGAGCTTATGGCCACACTCAGTGCACCTGGAAAAGATGGGTTTTGGGGCCTCAGACATTGTAAGAAAAAAACACTCGTTAGGCCCCAAACACAACACAACGCTACGACCAGCGAAGGGGGAGGGAGGGTAAATTTAACTAAAGATATAAACTAGGGTAGTTTAGTCAAAGAAAGGGAACCTGACCACACTCACTCGTACACTTAAGGGGATAATAAAAAAATTGAAAAACTCACAAAACCCTGCGACACACCAGCAGCTCAAAAACCTAGCTGCTGACAAGAAGCGCGGCAAACTAGATCTGAGGTCAGTCAGGGTTGGCAGGGGATTATGAGTGAAGGGGAGGAGCTAGGAGCTTGGATCTAAGCTATGAAAGATTGCCGGCTCGGATCCGAGGTCGGATCAGATTCCCAAAGGTTGCTGACAAATGAAGTTAACTACTTCAGGTCCTGTATTTCCTTATTTTCTGTGCAATCAGAATTAGTCAACATTTTCTGTTTTAACAGTGACATTAAATATTGCTGATATTTAATTATACGAAATTGACAATTTAAAGCCCTCACAGCCAAAGTAGCAGATATGTAAACCTTTTTCCCCAATCTGTCTAGTGCCCTTGAATCCCTGTCAGAAGGGACAGGGTTTTTTGCAGTAGCAGCCTTAACCCCTTGGGACCCTGAAAAATAGTTTCAGCAGCAGGGTTTTAATAAAGAAAATTATGTGAATCAGGAACCCTGTAGTATCTTGTCTGGTTTAACAGGAGCTGGAGGTAAGGAGCCTGGAGAAAGGCCGGACTCTGAAAATACATCTACAATGTCTAGCACAGGGGGGAAAGCAAGAGGTCTGTGCTGAGGAAGTAAGAAAATCTCCAAGCCTTTTCTTTGATTGAGTAATCTTACAGCTCCCAGTGAAAGTGCTCCCCTCATGGTATGCAGGGTTTCCCCAAAAGAATAATCCTCAGGAGGAAAGGCTGAAAGAATGGATTCTTCAGCATCAGAATCCTCATAGGGAGGAAGAGAGTATTCCTGTACAGAAGAGGAGTCAGAGGAAATGGAAACCTGATCTAAAGAGTCAGAGTCTGTCTCTTGCCTAAGCCTCTTGTCAGGAGGGGGATGGGAACCCCTGATCAAGGTAATAAGGTCTTCGGCCATTTTGAGCATCTGTTTCTTAGGCATGGAAGTCTGTCCTGGAGAATGCTGTACTTGTTTCTTTGTCTTTAAAGCTGCTATAGTCTTTGCTTTTGAAGCTGAAGTAGGCTTTACATATAGCTGTGTAGGTCTGAAAACACCCTCAGAAGCAGATGCCTGCTCAGCGGCTCTGGACCCATCTGAGGGAATGATTTCTGAGTGTCCAATACCTTGAGTATCCAGAGGCCTAGTTGGCTCCACGTGGCAGTAGTCAGCAGCCTGTGGCTCTGAGGTAGCAGGTGTCAGGGGCTGTTAAAGCACCTGAGAACTGGCGAATGACTTGGCAGAAACCTAGTCGGTTTTGGATCTCTGATGCCAGTCTCTTTTTCCTTGCGTTTTTTTTTTTTTTAGAAACACTGGTCGTCTGCTGTTCCGACGGCATTATGTAATTGAATTTTCAGCCAAAGTAATAAGGAAAATTGACGCTTAATGCGTTTGTTGAATCTAGCACAAAACTGACAGTTAGCAACATTATGATCAGGGCCTAGGCAAGGAATACAGTAAGAATGATAACCCTTATGAGGTATTTGCTTCCCACAAGAAATACAATTGTTAACCTTTTCTGATATCGGTCTGGAGCAATAAAAATGTTTCCCCAACGGGGTACTTCGCTTTAATGAAGACTTCGGATCTGAAATTAGTCTGTGAAAACCTCAGGAGTCGGCCGAACGGCACTTGCAAACTGCTTTTGCTTCAGGCACCACGCGGCAAGAAAGACTGAAGAAAATGACGCCTGATGCATCTTTTATACCCCTGGCACATTGTCAGGGAAGAGGCGACAGCAACCGACGCCAGACCTAGACTTTTGAATTCTGGCAGACTGTGGGTAGCCTGCCAGCAGGATAACCCAAGAGTAATGACTGCAACAGTGAAACACGAACATCAGATAGACCACTGATCCAGACTCCACAGAGGACTAACACTGTAGGACCATAGAAGGGGGAGCCAAACTGACGAAGCCAGAATGGGGTAATGAGGATCATACGGTACCTCGACCTCAGCTCTCTGAAGAAATTTTGCCATAAGAGGAAGGGGAATATGCATACAGCAGACCAGGGGGCCAAGCATGCGCTAGAGCATCTCTGCAAGTCCCTCCTTTGGGAGGAATCAGGATGAATAACTGCAACGGACAATGGAAAGTGAGGCGAAAAGAAAGCAGCTCAGTTGACCACATTTCTGGAAGATCGTGTCCACCACTGACTGAGACCAATCGTGTGGAGACAGAATGGTCCAGCTGAGTTTGTCTACCAGAATGTTGACCTCCCCAGAATGTCAGTTGCAACAAGAAAGCGGCCTGAGAACATGGCCCATTCCCACAATCTCATGGCTTCTCAATGGTAAGATCAGGTTCCTCCCAGTTTGCTGATATCCCCAGCCAACTGCCATGTTGTCTGTCTGCATCCCAATCATTTCTTGGGAGAGAAAAGAATGCAATGCCTGCAACACTAGAAGCACTGCCCTGATCGCCAGAATTTTGATGTGAAGATTGGTCTCTAACTTGGACATGTCCCTTGAAAAGTCCATCCCAAGCAATGCCCCTCTGTTTTTTTAGTTTTAGAAGTTGCTTTTGTCTTTGGTTTTGCAGCTGTCTGATGTACAAATGTTGGTCTGAATACACCCTCAGAAGCCAGTGCCTGCTCAGAGCTGGAGGTAGAATTTCAGGGGTCAAGCTTGACTCCGAAAACACATCATCCACAATGTCTAAAACAGGGAGAATGGCTAAAGGGTTGTGCTGAGGGAGAAGGAAGTCCCAGAGTCTCTTGATTCTGAGAAGTCTTGACTCTCCCAGTGAAAATGCTCCCTCAAAGTATGCAAAGTTTCTCCAAATGAATAATCCTCAGGAGGAGATGCAGATGGAATAGACTCCTCAGCATCAGAATCCTCATAGGGAGGTATAGATGATTCCTGATCAGAAGAGAAATCAGAAGAAATAGAAACCTGATCTGAAGATTCATAATCAGTGTCTTGCCTAGGCCTCTTATCTGGAGAGGGATGGGTACCGCTGATCAAGGTAATAAGGTCTTCAGCAATTTTGATCATTTTTTTTTTAAGCTTAGAGGTCTGTGCACATGGCTCATGCGTCAGTTTTTTAGTTTTAGAAGTTGCCTTTGGTTTTGCAGCTGTCAGTTTGATGTACAAATGTTGGTCTGAATACACCCTCAGAAGCCGGTGCCTGCTCAGCGACTCCGGAACCATCCGAGGGAGATGCAGCCTTCAAGTCCAATACCTTTAGTATCTTGCAGCATGCCTGACTCCGCATGGGTGGCAGTAGAGGCCTGCGACTCTAAGGTAGCAGGTATCAGGGGCTGCGAAGGCACCTCACCGAGTACCGGCGACTGACTTAGAAGTTTCATCAGTTTTGGATCTCGACTGCCTTTCTCTGTCCTTTTCTTTGCGTTTTTGATGTACTCAGGTAGTCTGATTGCTATCCAACGACATCTCTGGGTAGTTAAGCGTCTGTATATTTTTCCTTTAAAGTATGTTGGAAATAGATTTAATAGTGCGTTGGTTAAATCTAGCACAAAACAGACAGCCAGGCAACACTGTGATCAGGGCCTTGGCAAGGAATACAGTATAAATTCGAAATCCTTGACGTATTTGCTTCCCAAAAGTAATGCAATTAACTTTTTCTGACATCGGTGAAAAGCAAGAAAAAAGTTTCCAACGGGGTACTTAGCTTTAGTGAAGACTTCAGTTCTGAAACTAACATTTCAGTAGTCTGCAGACCAGCACTTGCGAAATGCTTCTGCTTCATCAGGCACCGCGCGGCAAGAAAGACTAAAGAAAATGGCGGCTGCATGTTTTATACCCCTGACGACGATGTCATGGAAGAGAAGACAGCAACCGAAGCAGGACCAAAGACATTGGAATTCAGCCCGAGGACAACCTGCCAACAGATTACCCAAATGTAATGACTGCAACAGTGAAACACGAAGAACACCAGGGGTAAATTTGGGTTCCTCCCAGTTTGTTGATATACCCATGTTCTGTCTGTATCCCAATCATTCCTTGAGAGAGAATGCAATGCCTGCAACGCTAAAAGCACTGCCCTCATCGGCACAACTTTGAAGTGAAGATTGGTCTCTAACTCGGACCATGTCCCCTGAAAAGTCAATCCCAACCAATGCCCCCCACCTGAGCTGGGAGGAATCTGTTGTGACCGTGGCCACTGGAGAGGAAGCCACAAAAGATCAACCCTCTGCTAGATTCTGAATGTGTAAACACCACATGAGAGAGGACTGACATGTTCTGGATAGCTGAATGGGATGAGACTGTTGCTGTTCCAGAAGCAACCAATGGACAGATAGGGCCCATTGGAGAACCAGCAGGTGTAGCCTTGCCAAGGGTAAAATGACAGTGGTTGCTGCTACAGATCAGAGCTTGAAGGATTTGGGGAGCTGATGGTTCAGGTGTCCCCAGAAGAATGCTCACTTATCTCTGAAGAGACGGAATCTTGTCCGTGGCAAGAAAAACCTTGCACAGAGAAGTATTCAACAGTGCTCCGATGAATTTCAAGGAACGGAGAGGCTCCAATTTTGATTTGGGAAAATTTATTACGATTCCCAAGGTCGAAGCTATCTGAAGAACTGTTCCCTGGCCTGAAGAAGCTGAGGCATGGTGGGTGCAACCAGAAGCCAGTTGTCCAGGTAAGGGAAGACCTATATCCCCTGCAGCCTTGGGTATGCTGCTAGTACTGCTACCACTTTGAACACCTTGGGGGCTGTCGTGAGACCAAAGGGGAGCACCCTGAACAGATGATGCCTGGCTCCTTATCAGACATAGGACCCCTCCTGTGAAGTTTGTCCACCTTTATATGGTGGAATGCATCCTAGAGGTCGATCGAGCACATCCATAAGTCCTTCTGAAGGTACGGAAGAAAGGACAGAATTATAACCATCCAAAACTTTGTTTTGGTAAAAAAACCTGCTCAATCGGGTGAGATCCAACATCTGTCAGTCTATACCCCCCTGTCTTTCTGGGCACCAAAAAACCCGAATAGACAACTGATCCTAATAGTTCTGGGGGGACAGGCTGGATGACTCGCTTGTTGAGCAGCTTAGAGATTTCCAGCTCGGCTGCCTCCCTGTGAGCAGGTGGAACATCCGGGAAAGACTTTTGGGCCTGGGGAGGATGAAGAAAAGGAATCTGATACCGCTTTATCCTAAACACCCACTGATCAGACGTGATGGCTTCCCAGGGTGATGGGTGCAGAGAAACTCCCCCCAATTGCATCCTGGGTAGAACAGCTGGGCAACACTTCCGGGTCGCTGTAAGGGTCTGTCTGGGCAGGAATCCCAAAACCTTTGTTCTCTTGAAGCCCTCTTGCCCTTAGTGGTGTCTGAATCATTCCCTGATCCCCCTCTAGTGTAAGTCTCAGCAAGTGCGTCCTGACAAAGCCCACGATTTTTGGAACCATAACCTGTTACTGCCTTCTCTGATACCTGGAGTAGTAATGTTGAGTAGAGAAGCGGTTTCTGATGGCAGACAGGGTCTTACTGTACTTCTAGCACTGGGCCAAAGTCTCCTTCACAGATGGGACTGAAGAGAGAAGCTGCAAAGGGGGCATTCGTGAAGGATACCTAGAAGGGCTCAGAAATCAAAGCCGCATCCAGACACGACACCTAGTAGCAATGCCTGGACCAGCTGCCCTATAAATGCCTTCAGAGGCATAGGAAAGGAGCCTCACAAAGGTGTTCGAAATATCGAGTGTGGCCAGTCTGGAGGAGATCACTGCCGCCATGGACTCTGGGGTAGACAGTTCCTCGATGAGCGATCGCTGCAGTCTAGTAACATGCACCAACTCGCTCAGCGGCCACACAGAGGTCGCTGACATATAAACACGCTTCGCCTGTCTATCACTATGGGCTCCCTGTCAAGAGGACGGACAGAGGAGCTCTCTTGGGCGAGCTCCTTTTTCGTGGCAGCTGCACCCACCAAAGTGTCAATAGGGACAGGCAGGACAGTTCTGCCAAAAAGGCATGTTTGGCGGGGGGGGGGGGTGCAAGTATTTTGCTGGGGCGCTTAGGTACTGGTTCCGTGTACGGTTCCTTCCACTCCCTGCGGGCAATGAGGTCTATGAAAGGGTCTGCATAAGGGGGCCACCCAGGAAGTAGATGAGCCTGCGCCAAACACCTCCAGCAACTGCTCGTCTGGTTTGGGCTTTGGGGAAAGCCATCCACCCTTTTGATGCAAAATTTTCATGATGTCCGGCAAAGGAGACATCGGGGGGAACCCTCACATTCCTCCGATTCAGTGTCCTCTGTGACAGACTTCGGGAGTGGAGTCAATGTGCCTCCTTTTGCACACGTTCTTCCGGTGGACCTCATCGGGGGGGGGGACTCTGGAGAGGATCTGAAGTGTGGGGCTCCACAGGGAGAGGAACCTGGAGGGTAGGGGCAGGCTGTCCTTGAAGAAGAGGGCTGAAGACGTCAGGTCCAGAGTCCAGCTGGAGCAGAAATGGATCCTGAGGAAAGACGTCTAAGATCTAGACATCGAAGTTGAAAGGATCCTCTCCATCACATCAAACGCCATCGGAGAATGGGAAATCGGTACCACACGTCTGCACCGAAATGCTCGATGCCAGCAGAGCTAAAGCCCCCAATCCCATTGGCACCAACAGGGGGAGTCTGTGCAGTGCTGTTTAACACTAAAACAGCAAGGGGGAAGGGAAGGCACCGAAACCCTCGACGCGGACACCAAACCCTTGGAACCATTACAGAGAGCAAAGACTCAGAGCCCTTCAGCACCAAAGAAGAGGGTGGAGGAGCCCAAGGTCATGGTCAGCATCAAAGAAACCAAAGTTGATGCCAACCCCTCGACGATGGTGACTCCAGCAACCAGAAGGCCCAAAGCCCCAGGGCTCAGAAAAGGAGAAAGTACAGTTGTGTACACATCATAAATGTAGATGTCAAGAGTGTATTCACTGTTGTAGTCCTCACTTGTGGGTTTTCCCTGCTGGGTAGCCCTCGGTCAACCCAAATACCAGTGTCAAGCTTATCCCCCTGTCGCCTCTGGATTGACGTCAGGTCGTCAGTGGTATAAAGGAAAGCAGCTGGTGCCATTACATCACTTTCTTACACTAACCTGTAGGAGCCCCTTGAAGGAAATGTTTTAGACAGCCCCTGGAGGCCCAAGGCAGGAGGGTAAATAGGAGTGAAGCAGTGAAAACTCAAACATCTACATTTATGGTAGTGTACACACATCTACCATGTTCTTTGCATTTCAATGTTGCAGCCATCACTTGGAGAATCCCCAAAGCTGAGGACAGAAGTAAGAAATTCCTAGGACTGAGCTAGCATGCCTTGCAAGACTGCAGAGGCAAAGCCTGCCACAGCCATGGAGAGAGGCAGGTGGTAGTCTTTGGTGAAGGTGTGGCACGAGATCCAAGTGGCAGCTTCCAAGATGTCCCTGGTGGGTACTCCTCTAAGGAGGGCAGTGGAAGTGGAGGCTGCCATACTGGAATGTGTTCTCATAGATTTAGGAGGAGCTTTCCATGAAAGGTGTTGCAGAACTGTATGCAGTGAGATATTCATTATGAAATGGTCTGCTTGGAGACAGGCTTCCCCTCTTTCCCCTGGGGTGAAGCCAACCAACAGTTGATCAAGTCTTCCTAATGGACTTTGTTCTGTCCAGGTAATATCTTAACTGTCTGTGCACATCCAGTGTGTGTAGAATTTTCTCCCCTTTATTCTGAGGGTTTGGAAAAAAGATGGGGAGGTGTGTAGCCTGGCTTAGGGTCATATCTGATACTATATTTGGCATGAAACGGGGATTAGTCCTAAGAGACACCCTGCCTGAATGGAAGACTAGGAAGGATTCAGTGGCCATGAGTGCTTGAAGTTCTGACACGCTTCCAGCTGAAGTAATAGCCAAGAGAAAGGCAGTCTTCTAGGAAAGGTGTTTTATGTCTGCTGAAGCAGCTGGTTTGAAGGGAGGCAAAGTCAACTTTTCTAAGATATAGTGCAGGTCACCGCCTGGAGTGGGTGCCCTTCTAGGGGGCCAAATGTTAGATACACCTCTGAGGAATTGCTTAATCAAAGGGTGAGAGAAGACGTACTGTTCAGCATGAAAAATGTGCTGAAATGGCCGAGTGGATTGTAATGGAGAAAAAGGAGAGGCCCTTGTAAAGTAGCTCCACTAGGTAGTCCAGAATAAGTGAGGACAGCTGGGAGTTGCTCTGACCTTTTGATAGGCGCCAGGAGCCGAATCTTTTCCATTTCTCTGAGTAAGATTTCCTGGTGCTGGGCCTTCTGGCTTCCCAGTACCTGAGGGATAAGCCAAGCAGAACGTGTGCGCACGCAGAGGTTTATATGCAGAATCTCCCCTCTGGCTTGCGTCAGGAGGTCTACAGTTAAAGGCAGGGGACTGCAAGACTCCTTGGTCATGCTGAGCAGCAAGGGGTGCCAATGTTGCCTGGGCCAATCTGGTGCTATAAGGATGGCTTTTGGTCCTTCCTGCTTTATACTGAGCAGTACCCTTGGGGGTAAGGACAGGGTGCATAAATGATATTGGTCCATTGGCATGAGAGAATCCACTTTCCAAGCCAGGGGGTGGAAAGTACAGTTGTATACACTTACCATAAATGTAGACGTTAGAGTGTATTCACTGTTGCAGTCACTACATTTGGGTTATCTGCTTGCAGTAGCCCTCAGTCAGCCTGATAAAGTCTTGGGTCCTGCGTCTGTTGCCGTCTTCTTCAGTGACATCAGGGGTATAAAACATGCAGTCGATGCCATTACATCAGTTTTTCTTGCCCCAGATATCAGGTGCCCGCACCCCCCACCCCAATGGGAAGAAATTAAATATATAAAAAATGCAAGGTTATACCTCCAACAAAAAAGCAAATAAACCAAAAAGCTTTTAAGCATAGTAAAGGAAAAGTAGGAGGTAAAGCCAAAGGAAGTCAGGGGGCTGGAGGGATGGTAACCAGGACTGCAACAGTGAACACACTAACATCTACATTTACAATAAGTGCACACAAAGTACAGTTTTGTACCTACCATAAATGTAGATGTCCGATAGGTATGCATCTGCAGTCATAACATATGGGTTGTCCTGCCTCAGGCAGCCCTTTGGTCGGCCGGATTCCAAAGTCTGGGTCTGGCTTCGGCTGATGTCGCACTTCACCCGACGTCATAGCTCCTGGGGTATAAAGGCATCAGCAGACGCCATTTTCCTCAGTGTTTCTTGCCCCAGATGCCAGGTGCCCTCTAGGAAGACTAAATTTGTATAAAAGTAGAAAATTCCAAACAGTAGAAAGCAAAAAGTATATATACATATATACATACAAACAAATACACCATAATAGATTCCCCCAGCTAGCTAAGAAGGGTAAGTACCCTAGGAATACCACAGAGGGGAAGGAGGGTGGGTAATCCTGACTGCAAATGCATACCTATCTGACATCTACATTTATGGTAGGTACAAAACTGTACTATGTCCTTCAAGGATGCATCTGCAGTCATAACATATGGGTAGAATACCATAGCCAAACTGGGGGAGGAGGCACTAAGGTAATGATGGTGTAGTTAAGATCCCTTGTAAAACTGCAGTTGCAAAACCTGCTCGGGATCTGGAGTATAAAGGAAGATTGTAATGCTTGGCAAATGTATGCACGGAGCTCCAAGTAGCAGCTTCTAAAATGTCTTTGGTAGCCACTCCTCGTAGGAAAGCTGTAGTGGTGGCTGTAGCTCTTGTGGAGTGAGGCCTGATATTTTCAGGAGTTGTCTTTCCATGAAAACAGTAGCAGAATTGAATGCAATTTCCTATCCATTTTGAAATTGTCTGTTTTGAAATTGCTTTTCCTTGCACTCGTGTTGCATATGCTACCAGAAGCTGGTCAGTTTTTCTGCTGGTCTTAGTTCTGTCCAGATAGTAGTGCAGTTGTCGGTGTACATCCAAGGTGCGTAGTAGTTTTTCCCCCCTGTTCTGTGGGTTAGGGAAGAATGTAGGTAAATGAATAGCTTGGTTCAAGGATACCCTGGATACCACCTTTGGCATGAAAGTAGGATTGGTTCTCAGAGACACTGTCTTGGTGAAAGATAAGGAAAGGCTGCACTGCCATTAATGCCTGTAACTCGGATACCCTTCTTGCTGAAGTGATTGCTAGCAGGAAGGCAGTTTTCCAAGATAAGAACTGTAAGTCTGCTGTTGCTGCAGGTTCAAAAGGGGAAGTGTTAATTTTTCCAGCACAAAATTGAGATCCCATGCAGGGAGAGGTGGTTTCCTTGGAGGTTTTACATTTTTGATCCCTCTCAAAAATTGTCTGAGGAGAGGGTAAGAAGACAGGAGGATCCATGTTGTACACTGCTGAAATTGCTGATGCATGAATCTTAATGGAATAGGACAGGCCATTGTGAAACAGTTCTGCTAAGTATTCTAGGATGTGTGCTAGGTTTGCCAGTGTGACATCTGTTCCCTTTGATGCACTCCAAATGAGGAATCTCTTCCATTTGGCTGAATGTTTTCCTTGTGGAGGGTCTGCGAGCCTCCAGGATAATGTCCTTGACCCTCTGAGATAAAACAGGTTGGTTTTGTTTTATGCAATTTTCCAGGCAGTTAGCTGCAGTGTTTTCAAGTTTGGATGCAGGGTCTTGTAGTTGTTCTGCGTTAGAAGTAAAGGCCACAGAGGTAGAGGCCATGAGTTCGTCCGAGACATGCTTCTCAGTAGCGGGTACCAGTGCTGCCTTGGCCAGTCTGGAGCTATCAGAATTACCTTTGGCTGTTCCTCCCTGATCTTCAGTAGAACTTTGTACATCAATGGGAGAGGTGGAAAAGCATAAACTGTCAGGGCCTTCCAGCTGAAAGAAAGGGAGTCCACCCTCCAGGCTTGTGGGTGGTATTCGAGCAGAATTTCTTCAGTTGGTGGTTGAGTGGGGAGGCGAACAGGTCTATTTCTGGCATTCCCCATTTCTTTGCTATGGTTTTGAAGATGTCTGGATGCAGCATCCATTCGTGAGCATCCGTGGTAATTCTGCTTAAGCTGTCTGCTAGTGAATTCTCTTTTCCTGGTACGAATCTGGCCTGTAGTTGAATGTTGAGATTCAGGCCTAGTGTCCACAGATCCATTGCCATCCGGCATAGAGGGTAGGAATGTGTGCCTCCCTGTTTGTTGATGTACCACATGACTGTGGTATTGTCCGTCCTTATCAGCAGATGTCCTTGCTGGAGGAATGATTTGAATGCCTCGATTGCATGCTTCACTGCCAGCATCTCCTTTAGATTTGTGTAGATTCAGCTCGTCTTGGGACCATAGGCCTTGAATACACTTGTCTTCCATGTGTGCCCCCCAGCCTAGGTCTGAGGCGTCCGTGGTGATGGTCTGCCTTGGTTGTGGTTTGTGGAAAGGCAATCCTCTGTTGGTCTGGCAGGCCTGAGCCCACCACAGAAATTCTTTTTTCAGGCATGGAATGATTGCTATCAGAGTTTCTAGACTGTCTGTGTTGAGACCATACATTCCTTAGGTACAATTGTAATTTTCTCATATGCAACCTGGCATGTGGGATCAAGATTATGCAGGATGCCATGTAACCCAGGGCCTGCAGGACTTTCCTTGCAGTAAACAGAGTTTGTCTTGTCAATGCCACGAAGTAGACTGGTAGTTGCTTTTGTTTTTCTTCTGTGAGAAAAGCCATCTGAGTTGGTGTCCAGTTCTGCACCCAAAAATGTTATCCTTTGGGATGGCACTAGTCTTGACTTTTGTAAGTTGACTGTGTATTCCAAGGCTTGCAGCAGTTGTATGACATAGGCCAAATCCTTTATTATTTTTGTCTTGTTGTCCGCTTGTATTAGGCAGTCGTCCAGGTATGGGTAGATTTGAATTCCCTGAAGCCTGCAATGTGCAATTACTGATGCCAGGCATTTCGTGAATACTCTGGGCGCAGTAGATAAGCCAAAGGGCAATGCTGAGAATTGATAATGCTCTGATCCTGCAAGAAATCTGAGGTGTCTTCTGCAATCTGGTCGTATAGGGACGTGCAGGTATGCCTCCTTGAGATCTAGAGTCACCAGCCAAGACTCCTTGCCCAACATGGGAAGAAGTTGCTGTAGGGTCAGCATCTTGAATTTTGGTACAATGAGATATGTGTTCAGTACGGACAAGTCGAGAATAGGCCTCCATTGATTTTCTTTTCTTGGTACAAGGAATAGTCTGGAGTAAAATCCTTGGCCTTGTTCCATAGATGGTACCTTTTCTATTGCTCTCATCCTTAATAAGTTGATTTGTTTTAGAGCCTCTGATTTCTGGCTTGGTGGAAGGTTTGGCATTCCTCTCTTTTTTGGTAAAGTGTGGAAGTGAAACCTGTAGCCTTTGTCTATTGTTTGCAAAGTCCATTTGTCTCCTGTAATACAATGCCAGTTATTTGAAAATAAAGCTAGCTTTCCGCCCAAGGGTGCTTCCAGTTGTTCCCTGGTAGGCGGAATCAGAGTCAAGTCATTGTGTCTGTCCTGTGGAAGTGGTTGCAGTCGCAGCTGAGGCGGCACTCCTCTGGTTGGCAGGTTGCCACTGACTACCCCTGTAGGCACCCCTTATTTGACCTCTGCTTCTTGGGCGTCTATTTCTGCCTCTCTGTGCTCTGGAGGTGTCTGGAAAGGACCAATTCTTTGAAGGCCAATTTCTGCTGAACCTCGGAGGTTGAACCTGCAGAAAATCCTTGACTGGACAGATTTTGCTTTTTCTTCCACTTTCTTTAGTACCTCCTGTGCAGGGGAGCCAAATAAACTGTTTCTCCATAGGGGCATCTAGGAGTTTAGACTTAACATGGTCTGGCAAGGATTGCTCTTTTAGCCAGGCATGCCTTCGAATTACTTCTCCAGCCATAGCTGATCTAAATGAAGCCTCCAGTGCATCATAGCCACATTTTAAGAAATTACGGACCTGCTGAGAGTTGTGTACCAAATCCTGAAGGGACTTACGGTCTAAAGGTTCAGGAGAGGAAAGCTTTTTATTCAGCTGATCTAACAAAAATTCCTGGTACTGTATCATGTGAAATTGACAGTTTAAAGCCCTGGCAGAAAGAGTAGCAGATATATAAACCTTTTTACCCCATCTCTCTAATGCTCTTGATTCTCTTTCAGAGGGTAGGGGTTTTTGGCAGAGGCAGCTGCAACACCCTTAGGGCCCTGAGAAATGGTTTCTGGGTCTGCAGCATGGACCTTATACAAGTGGAAGTGAGAATCCGGGACCCTGTAATATCTGTCAGGTTTGACAGGGGCCGGGGGGAGAGAATCAGGGGCAGAACTGGCACCATTGTATGCATCAACTGATAGTACAGGTGGTATGGCTAAAGGCCTATGCTGTGGTAAGTGTAAAAAAGTCCTTAGCCTTTCCTAGAATCTTTAAAATCCTGACCCTGCCATTGGAAGTGTTCCCTCATTGAGTGTAGAGTTTCCCCAAATGAAAATTCTTCTGGGGGGAAGGCAGAGGGAATGGAGTCTTCTGCATCAGAATCCTCATAAGGTGAGTATGGTCCTTCCTGATGGTCTGATAAATCTGATCCATCCGAGGAATAGTCAGAGGAGAGAGGTTCAGGGGGTTCAGTCCTAGGCCTCTTTTCAGGAGGGGGTTGTGAGGGCCTGTCTGGGTGAGGTTGGGATCCCCTGATCAGGGAAATAAGGTCCTCAGCAAGGCTGAGAATCTGAGAACTTGAGGAAGGTCTGTGAGGGAGCCTTGGTAGGTAAGGCCTTGGAAAGTTTAGCTGCTTTAGCCCTGGAAAAAGCCTTGATAGACATAGAAGCAGGGGGTCTAGCTGCCCCACGTGCAGGAGTGGAGATGTCCAACGGAATGGTGTCTGACAAATCTTGTGTGCCTGCTTCTTCGGTAGGATTTTCTGTAGCCGACTCACCCGGGGCCCTCTGAGGCCTCGGTTGTCGGAGGCATGCTTTCGGCCGAAGAACCGAGGACTCTGTTTCAGCCGAAACAGAGACACTCACGGTAGGCCTAACCGTGGTTTCAGCCGAAACCGCGGGCCGTGAGTGTCTGTCCTTTTCCTTGCGTTTTTTGGCTAAATGTGTAGTCGGAGTCTCAGACGGCATTTTATATGCAAAAGCGGAGCCAAAAAACTCTTCAGCAAACTCAGACCGACGTCTAAGTGTCCGTCGGTTGAAGGAAGCACAGGCTAAACAAGCTGATACATCGTGGTCTGGGCCTAAGCAAGGAAGGCAGTAAGAGTGGAAATCCTTATGAGGTATTTGTTTCCCACAAGTTAAACAATTATTTACTTTGTCTGACATCGGCTGAGGCAAGAAAGTCGCCGACGGGGTACTTAGCTTTTTTAGAAGTCTTCGGTAGCTGAAATCTCTGGATCTGACCGACCGGCACTTGTGAACAGCTTCTGCTTCAGGCACCGCGCGGCAAGAAAGACTGAGGAAAATGGCGTCGGCTGATGCCTTTATACCCCAGGAGCTATGACGTCGGGTGAAGTGCGACATCAGCCGAAGCCAGACCCAGACTTTGTAATCCGGCCGACCGAAGGGCTGCCTGAGGCAGGACAACCCATATGTTATGACTGCAGATGCATCCTTGAAGGACATCTGCACTGTTCGTGTTTCACTGTTGCAGTCATTACATTTGGGTAGATTCCCAAAGCTAAGGTTGGGAGGAGAAATTTAAATAGCATTAGGACCAGCTATAAGGCCCTACAAGACTGCAGTGGCAAAGCCAGCTCTGGATTTAGAGCATTAGTAAATAATGCTTGGTGAAAATATGTACAGCAATCCAGGTAGCAGCTTCTAGGATGTCCCTTGGTAGGGACGCCTCAGAGGCTGTAGAGGTAGATGCAGCCCTGGTAGAGTGAGGTCTGATGCCCTGTGGGATAGGTTTCTCCATGGTGCTTATAGAAGAAATGAATGCAATGGCCTATCCATTTATAAATGGTTTGCTTTGAAATGGCCCTCTCCTCTGTCCCTGCAGCAAATGCCACCAGCTGTTTAGATGTCCTTTCAGGTTTAGTCCTGTCCAAGTAGAATCTAAGCTGTCTGTGCACATCTAAGGAGTGCAGTATCCATTTCCCCTTTAATCTGTGGATTAGGAAAGAAGGTTGGCAAATGAATGGACTGATTAAGAGCCACACTGGATACCACCTTGGGCATGGAGGGATGGGTTCTGAGGGACACCCTGTCCGCATGAAAGATCAAAGGCTCCACTGCCATAAGGGCCTGTAATTCAGATATCCTTCTTGCTGAAGTGATTGCTAAAAGGAATGCTGTTTTCCTAGAAAGAAAATTTAAATCTGCAGTAGCATCTGGCTCGAAAGGAAGAGTGAGGTTCTCCAAAACAAAGTTAAGGTCCCAGGTTGGAGGTGTCCTGGGTGGCCTTAAATTTTTGGCCCCTCTGAGGAACTGCCTGAGCAGTGGGCGAGAGAAGGAAAGGTTGTGTTATAAGCTGAAATGGCTGAGACGTGAATTTTGATTTGATTTTAAGTATTGTAAAATCTGAAATAAATTGGGCGTTGCTGTGCTCGTCCCTAGAGATTGGTTCCAGGCCCAGAATCTCTTCCATTTTGCAGCACAAGATTTTCTGATACTAGGCCTCCTTGCTGCTAAAATGATATCCATCACTGGTTTACTGAGAGATGGTAAAGGACAGATTAGGTTATTAGCCAGGATGCACAGTTCAGTGTTTGAAGCTCAGGGTGCAGAACCTGGTACTCCTGCTGAGACAACATAGGAGTCTGAGGCAGGTGAAAAGGGGCCAACCGTGACACTGCGCAAGAAGAAGTACCAGTGTTGGCGTGGCCAGTCTGGTGCAATCCAAATCATCCTTGGTTTGTCACAGCATCCACTTTCCAAGCTTGTTTGTGGGGAATCAGTGTGCAAAATTTGTCCAGTTGATAGTTCTGGGGAGTGGCAAACAGGTCTATATCTGGGCTCCCCCATTTGCTTGTCAACATGTTGAAAATCCTTGGTTCCAGTTTCCACTCGTGTGGGTCCAGGAGGTTTCTGCTTAGTCCGTCTGCCAGTGTATTTAGTTTTCCTAGCAGGAATAGAGCTTGTAGACTCACCTGGTAGCTGAAGGCTGTGTTCCACAATGCCATAGCTAGTCTGCAGAGGGGGCAAGAATGTGTACCCCCCCCTGCTAGTTTTATGTACTACATAATAGTGGTGTTGTCAGTCTTTCCTATTAGTTGTCCTGGAAGAATGTGGTCCTTGAAGGCCGTCAGAGCATTCTGTACAGCTATTTCTTTTGGACTGACATGCAGGTGCATTTGACTTGGGTTCCATTTTCCCTGAATGCACTTCCCTGAGAGGCGAGCCCCCCCCCCCCCATGCATAGTCCGATGCGTCTGTTAGGGTTTGGGCGGCGAGGGGGGGTAGCGTGAATGGTAATCCCCTGTTCTGAAACAAGCCTCTGCTCACCAAAGGAGCTCTAGGCGTAGGCAAGGTAGGATAGGAATCATTGCTTCTAGATCCTGAGAATGTTGACACCGTAGGCTTTTGAAATACCATAGTAGTTTCCTCATATGCAGTCTTGCATATGGAATTAGAATGCAGGGGACCATGAATCCCAAGGCTTGCAGTATTTGTCTTGCAGATAGCAGGGTTTTTGTGGCCACTTGTTTGAAGTAAGTTACCAAATGAATCTGCTTCTCTGGCGTGAGGAAAGCCATCTGGGAAGTTGTATTCAAGTTTGTACCCAGGAATGTAATCTGTTGACAGGGTACCAGTTGTGATCTTTTCGTTTATGGTGTACCCTAGACAAGTTAGAACCCTTTTTACAAATGCCAGATTTAAAAGTATGCCCTGGTTGTCTGCCTGTATTAGACAATCGTCCAGGTATGGATATATTTGAATATTTCTTTGTCTGCAAAATGCAATAACTGGATCTAGGCACATTGTGAATACCCTGGGCGCACTAGACAAGCCAAAGGGCAGTGCAGAGAACTGATAATGCAAGTAGCCTGCTTTGAAGCGTAGGTATCTTCTGCAAGATTCCCTGACTGGGATGTGCAGGTATGCTTCTTTTAAATCTGGAGTTGCCAACCAGGCATTTTTGCTTAACATAGGAAGTAAATGGTGGAGTCCATCTTGAATTTTGGAATCTCCAGAAAGGTGTTTCGAGTAGACAGGCCCAGCAGGATTGGACACCATGATTTGTCCTTTCAGGGTACCAGGAAAAGCCTTAAATAGAAACCTTGTCCCTTTTCCTCTTCTGGCATCAGTTGAATAGCCCCCATGCTTCAGACAAAGTACTTGTTTTTGAGCCTCTGCCCACTGATTCGGGGGCAGGTCTGGCCATCCGTTTGGTGTTGGCAATGTGTGGAAATTAAATCTGTATCCCTGGGACACTCTTTAAAACCCATTTGTCCTGGGTTATGCTTTTCCCAGTTCTCTGCACGATGAGCAATCTTTCCCACACCCCCAAAGGGGCAGTTGAAAGATAAGTGCTTGGTAAGTTTAAAAGGAATTCATTGAGACTGTTTACTGTAGGGGAGGGTCTTATTTCCAGATTTGGAAGTGGAGGCTCCCCCCTACTGCTTAGCTCAGAGTACCCCGAGACTTAAACTTGGGGTTTTTGCTGTGTCTGAGTTTGGCTTGAGAGGATCTGGAAGGGGCTGGAAAGGACCAATTCTTAGTAGGCCAATGCCTACTAAATCTTGGAAGTTGCACTTGTAAGAAATCTTTAACAGTTTGCATAGACTTAGCTTTATCTTCCATCTTTTTTAGAACTTCCTCAGCTTTATTGCCAAACAGGCAGTCCTGATTTAAAGGAGCATCCAACAATTTAGCTAACATGATCAGGCAGATTGCTCCTTAAGCCAAGCATAACTTTTAAGTACAGACCCAGTAACAGCAGCCCTGCAGGAGGCCTCTAAAGAATCAAAACCACATTGCAAAGTATGTTTTCCAACTTGTTCAGCAGAATGCATTAAATCCTGTAAATCTTTATTTTCCACAGAGTCAGGAATCATTTTTGTTTAAGCAGTTAAATATACTGGATATTTTAACATATGAAATCAGCAGTTTAATGCTCAGATTGCCAAGATCGCAGAAGTATAAACCTTTTTACTCCATCTATCCAGCGCCCAGGAATCTCTATCGGAAGGGGTAGGACTTTTAACAGTAGAAGCCTTAATACATTGGGCCCCTGAGAAATGGTTTCTGGCCAAACCGGATTCCGAGATAACACCAACAGTGTCAAGAACAGGAGGTATAGCCCAAAGGCCTATGCTGAGGTAAAAGCAGGAAATCCCTAAGACTATTTTCTGAATCGGAAAACTCCTGGCTTTCCCAGTGGAAATGCTCCCTCAAGGCATGTAAAGTTTCCCCAAAAGAAAAGTCCTCAGGAGGGGAAGCAGAGGGAATGGAGCCCTCTGCATCGGAATCCTCATAAGTAGGCATGGACAAATCCAGGTCATTAGAAGAGTTAGAAGAAACAGAATGTTGATCAAAATATTCATAATCAAATTCAGCCCTAGGCCTCGGGGGTTGACTAGCCCTGATTAGAGAAATTAGATCTTCAGCCATTACCATTTGTTTTTTTAGACACAAGACCTGGACATGTGGCCTGGCTGTCTTTTTTTTAGACAGGGATCAAGATTTAGGCCTTAGTAATAAAAACAGCGTCTATTTAATATGAGAGTCTGTAGGCCTGAATACACCCTCAGAAGCTGGTGCCTGCACAGCGGCTCTGGACCCATCCAAGATAAAGACATCCGCGGGTTCCACAGGTGAAGCATCTCGCAGCATACCGGACTCTGAATGGGTCTCAGTAGAGGCCTGCAAATCAGACGTAGCGGGTATCAGGGGCTGCAAAACCGCTTGAGTATCAGCGAACTGGCGACTGGCTTAGAAGCGTCATCGGCAGCTTTGGACCTAGGCAGCCTGTCTCCATCTTTCCACTTTTTCAGAATTCCAGTGGTCGGATGGCTAACAGACATTTCTGGATAATTGAACAGAGAACCGAAATATTTAGAGGTGAAAATATACAGATGGATAAAGCACAAAATTGACAGCAAGGTACGTCGCTGTCAGGGGCCTAGGCAAGGAATGCAGTATGAATTAAAATCTGAGGTATTTGCTTTCCAGAAGAAATGCAATTATTAGCTTTTTACCGACATCGGTAAGGAGCAAGAAAAAGTTTCCCCAACGAAGTACTTGGCTTTAGTTGAAGACCTTGGTTTTGACACTAACGAAAATTTCAGAAGTCGGCCAATCGGCACTTGGGAACTGCTTCGGGCACCGCACGGCAAGAAAGACTGATATAATGGCATCAGCGGCATGTTTTATACCAGACAACCTGACATCATGGAAGAAGAGACCGCACCCGACGCAGGACCCAAGACTTTGTTAATCAGGCCGACTGAGGATTACTGCAAACAGATAACCCAAATCTAACAACTGCAACAGTGAAACATGAAAAACATCTCCCTGGTGCAGAATTCGTGCAGCTGATTGTTAAGAGGCAAAGAGGTCCACCTCTGGTGTCCCCCAGGCCTGGGTAATTTGGAGGAATGCCCCCTTTTGGAGTTTCCACTCGTGGGGGTCTAAGTAGTGTCTGCTTAGATGATCTGCTAGGGTATTGTTTACTCCTGGGATGTACTGGGCCATCAGGTGTAGGCTCATGGAGGAGGCAGTCTTCCCAGAAGCTCAAGGCTAGTTGGCAGTAAGGGTAGGAGTGCCCCCCCCACCCCCCCTCTTGCTGATGTACCACATGACTGGTACTGTTTTTATGAGGACTCCTGGTTTTAGGTAGTCTTGGAAAGATGTGATAACCCTGTGAACAGCTATCATTTCCTTTTGCTTGATGTGCCAGGGAAGGTACCTGAGGTCAAAAGAGCCTTGGGTGCAACGGGTGTCTAAATGAGCACCAAGCTAGGTCTTGGGTGTCTGTGATGGTCTGGCCTTGACGAAGGCAGGTGAAGGGAAGGCCCTTGTTCGGAGTGCACATCTCTTCCCACCAAAGAAACTCATTCCTTATGCATGGAATGAGGGGGGAGAGTGGTCTAAACAGACTGGTGTGTTGGCACCAAAGGTTCTTTAGGTACCCATGGAGTTTCCTCACGTGCAGCCTGGACAGGGGAATCATAAGAATACAGGATGACATGTAACCCAGTGCTTGCAGAATTTTCCTTGCTGTGAGGTCTGAGCGCTAGCTGGGAGAAGTCATTTAGAAGAAAGCCTTGTTTTTCTGGTGACAGGAAGGCTGTTTGGGAGGCTGTGCCCGGGAGTGCGCCCAAGAAGGTTATCTGCCTAGAAGGGTTTAGGTTTGATTTTTTCCTGTTTACAGTGATCCCTAGACAGGTTAGGGCTGTTTGTACAAAGAGCAGGTCCTGTAGTAACTTCTTTGTCTGCCTGGATTAGGCAGTCGTCCAGATAAAGGTAAATCTGGATGTTTTTCTGTCTGCAGAAGGCAACCACTGGGGCCAGGCATTCTGTGAAGACCCTGGGAGCCGTAGATAAGCCTAAGGGTAGCTCAGAGAACTGAAAGTGTTGTGAACCTGCTCTAAAGCATAGGTATTTTCTGCAAGACTCCCTTATGGGTAAATGAAGGCGGGCATCCTTTAGGTCTAGGGTGGCTAGCCATGCATTTTTTTCCCAGCATTGGTAAAAGTTTTTGAAGAGTTAGCATTTTGAGTTTTGGGACCTCTAAGAAGGTGTTTAGAGTGGATAGGTAGAGGATGGGTCGCAAAGTGCTTCTTTTTTGGGCACTAGAACAGTCTGGAGTAAAAACCTTTTCCTGCTTGCTACTGTGGCACAGGCTCCACTGCTCCATGAGCATAAAGTATGTGCATTTGTTTTAATGCTTCTGCCCACTGATTCTGAAGTAGATTTTGGTAACCTGTTGAAGTTGGGACTTCTTGGAAGGTAAATTTATAACCCTGAAAAAATTATTTAAATATCCATTGGTCCTTTGTTACAGACTGCCTTCCTCCTAACCTCTGATGCGAGGGGGGAGTGGGAGTCACTGTACTTTCTTAGATCTGCTAACTCTTTGCAAGTATTAGTTCCAGGTAAAGTTGAAATATTTTGTTTCATAAGTTCCAAGGTGTGCTGTTGATATTTTAACATATGGAACTGGCAGTTAAGAGCTCTAATAGCTAAGGTTGTGGAGGTTTGCATTTTCTTACCCCATCTATCCAGAGCTCTAGAGTCCTTGTCAGAGGGAACTGCATTTTTTGATGAGCTAGCCTTGGCCCCTTTGGGCTCTGTGTGATCTCTGGGTTTGCTGCAGGGTTTTTAAAGTACTTAAGTGAATTAGGCACCCTGTAGAACCTGTCAAGTTTTTTAGGAGCAGGAGGTAGGGCGTCAGGGGTGAGGCTAGATTCATTGAAAACATCCACCACATCCAGAATAGGAGGGAAAGCTAATCCTGGACTTCCCAGTGGAAATGCTCTGACATTGTGCAGGGTTTCACCAAAGATAGATACTCTGGGGGGGGGGGTGGGGGCAGAAGGAATAGATTCCTCTGCATCAGAATCCTCAAAGGAGGTGAGAATTTGTTCATCTGAATCAAGACAGTCTGAAAGTTCAGAATCCGGCTATGTGAGCTTCAGGGGAAGCATCCTTCTTTCTCTTAGGAGTGGTATGGCTACCCCTGATGAAAATGAAGAGGTCCTCTGCCATTTTAAGTAACTATGAGGTGGTGGAGGAGTAAGATGGCGACTAGAGAGTTTTCTTTGGAGTGGTCTTGCTTTTAGACCTTGGTAAAGCCATTTGTCGTTGGGATGCGACAGTCTGAGGTGAAGAAGTCTGTTTTTGCCTTGAATCGGTTGTGCAAAGAACTTCTTCGGAAGCCGGTGCCTGCGTAGCAGCTACAGAGACAACCAAGGGATCAGATTATCAAAATCCCTGACAGCATACTGGACTCTGAAATGGTCTCGGTAGAGGCCTGCAAAGGAAAAGTACAGTTTTGTACCTACCATAAATGTAGATGTTTGATAGGCATGCATCTGCAGTCCTTACAAATGGGTTGTCCTGTTAGGCAGCCCTTCTGTCGGCCGGATTCCAAAGTCTGGGTCTGGCCTCGGCTGATGTCGCACTTCACCCGACGTCATAGCTGCAGTTATTCGGGTATAAAGGTATCAGCCGACGCCATCTTCCTCAGTGTTTCTTGCCCCAGATGCCAGGTGCCCTCTAGGAAGGCTAAATTTGGATAATTGCAAAAGCTTCCAAATAAGAGAGAGCAAATAAAAATAAACATGTATATACATATATACAAACAAATACACCACAATAGATTCCCCCAGCTAGCTAGAAGATGGGTAAATACCCTAGGAGTACCTCAGAGGGGAAGGAGGGAGGGTAATCCTGACTGCAGATGCATGCCTATCGGACATCTACATTTATGGTAGGTACAAAACTGTACTATGTCCTTCAAGGATGCATCTGCAGTCCTTACAAATGGGTAGAATACCATAGCCAAACTGGGGGAGGAGGAGAAATAAGATTATGGTGTAGTTAAGATCCCTTGCAAAACAGCAGTGGCAAAACCTGCTCGGGATCTGGAGTATAAAGGTAAATTATAACGCTTGGCAAATGTATGCACGGAGCTCCAAGTAGCAGCCTCTAAAATGTCTTTAGTAGCCACTCCTCGTAAAAAAGCTGTGGTAGTGGCTGTAGCCCTTGTAGAGTGAGGTCTGATGTTTTCTGGAGTTTTCTTCCCATGGTAAGAGTAACAAAATCTAATGCAATTTCCTATCCACTTAGAGATTGTCTGTTTTGAAATTGCTTTTCCTTCCATTCCTGTTGCATATGCCACCAGTAGCTGGTCAGTTTTTCTATTGCTCTTGGTCCTGTCCAGGTAGTAACGTAGTTGTCTATGCACATCCAAGGTATGCAACAGCCTTTCTCCCCTGTTCTGTGGGTTGGGGAAGAATGTAGGCAGGTGGATAGCCTGGTTTAAAGATACCCTGAAGACCACCTTTGGCATAAAAGTAGGATTAGTTCTCATGGACACTATCTTGATGGAAGATCAGGAAGGGCTGTACTGCCATTAATGCCTGTAGCTCAGATACCCTTCTTGAAGTGATTGCAAGCAGGAAAGCAGTTTTCCATGATAAGTACTGGAATTCTGCTGTTGCTGCTGGCTCGAAAGGAGGGAGTGTCAACTTTTCTAGCACAAAGTTCAAGTCCCACGCTGGCAATGGTGGCTTCCTAGGTGGTTTTACATTTTTAATTCCTCTCAGAAACTGCCTGAGCAGAGGATGTGAGAAGACTGGAGGATCCAAGTTGTATTCTGCTGAAATAGCTGATGCATGAATCTTAATGGAAGAATAGGACAGGCCATTGTGGAAGAGCTCTGCCAAGTATTCCAGGATGTTAGCTATGTTTACCAGTGACACATTTTCTCCTTTTGCAGTACTCCAAATGAGATATCTTTTCCATTTTGCTGAATATTTTTTTCTTGTTGAGGGTCTGCGAGCCTCCAAGATAATGTCTTTAACCCTTTGAGATAAATCTGGGTTATTTGGTCTTTTGCAATGTTCCAGGCAGCCAGCTGCAGTGTTTTCAGGTTTGGATGCAGGATTTTGAAGTTGTTCTGTGTTAACAGTAAGGGAACTAGGGGCAGAGGCCATATTTGTTCCCGAGACATACTCCTCAGTAATGGGTACCAATGTTGCCTTGGCCAGTCTGGAGCTATCAGGATGATCCTTGGACGGTCTTCTTTGATCTTCAATAGCACCTTGTGCATCAAAGGAAGAGGTGGGAATGCATATGCTGTCAGGTTTTTCCAACTGAAAGATAGGAGTCCACTTTCCAAGCAAGTGGGTGGTACGTCCTCGTGCAGAATTTTTTCAGTTGGTGATTGTGTGGGGATGCAAATAAGTCTATTTCTGGTAGTCCCCATTTCCCTGTAATGGTTTTGAAGATGTCCGGATGCAGCATCCATTCGTGGGCATCCGTGGTAGTTCTGCTTAGGATGTCTGCTAGTATATTTTCTTTTCCTGGCACAAAAATTGCTTGTAACTGAATGTTGAAGCTCAGGGCCACATTCCAGAGGTCCATTGCCATCCAAGAATGTGCGCCTCCCTGTTTGTTGATGTACCACATAACTGTGGTGTTGTCCGTCCTTATCAACAGTTGACCCTGTCGAAGAAATGGTCTGAATGCCTGAATTGCCAGTTTTACTGCCAGCATTTCCTTTTGATTTATGTGTAGGTGCAGCTGGTCTTGAGTCCATAAGCCTTGTATGCACTTGTCCAGCATGTGCGCCCCCCAACCGAGGTCTGAGGCGTCCGTTGTGATGGTCTGGCTTAGTTGAGTGCTGTGGAAGGGCAGTCCTTTGTTTGATTGACAGGCCTGAGCCCACCATTGGAATTCTTGCTTCAGGCATGGGATTATTGGAATTTGGGTTTCTAGGCTGTGCTTGTGCTGAGACCATAAATTCCTTAGGTACCACTGTAACTTTCTCATATGTAGTCTGGCATGTGGAATCAATATTATGCAGGATGCCATGTAACCCAGGGCTTGCAGTACTTTTCTTGCTGTTAGCTGGTTCTGCTTTGTTAATGCCATGAAGTAGAGAGGAAATTGCTCCTGTTTTTCTACTGTTAGGAATGCCATTTGTTTTGATGTGTCCAGCTCTGCACCCAAGAAGGTTATCCTTTGGGATGGTATCAGCCTTGACTTCTTTATATTGACTGTGTATACCAGGGCTTGCAGTAGATGAATGACCCTTTTCAAGTCTTTTGTTAATTTGTTTTTGTTGTCCGCTTGTAACAGGCAGTCGTCCAGGTAAGGGTAGATTTGAATTCCCTGTAGCCTGCAATGAGCAATTACTGATGCCAGGCATTTCGTGAATACTCTGGGCGCAGTAGATAAGCCAAAGGGCAATGCTGAGAATTGATAATGCTCTGATCCTGCAAGAAATCTGAGGTATCTTCTGCAATTTGGTCGTATGGGGACGTGCAGGTATGCCTCCTTGAGATCTAGAGTTACCAGCCAAGACTCCTTGCCCAGCATGGGAAGAAGTTGCTGTAGGGTCAGCATTTTGAATTTTGGAACAATGAGGTATGTGTTTAAAGCGGACAGGTCGAGAATAGGTCTCCATTGGTTTTCTTTTCTTGGTACCAGGAATAGTCTGGAGTAAAATCCTTGCCCTTGTTCCATAGATGGTACCTTTTCTACAGCTCTCATCCTTAGTAAGTGAGCTATCTGTTTTAGAGCTTCTGTCTTCTGGTTTGGAGGTAGGTTTGGCATTCCTCTCTTCCTTGGTAGAGTATGGAAGTGAAACCTGTAACCTTGGTCTATTGTCTGTAAAATCCATTTGTCTCCTGTGATGTAATGCCCGTTTACTGAAAATAAGGCTAGCTTCCCGCCTAAGGGTGCTTCTAGTTGTTCCCTGGTAGGCGGTGCCAGAGCCAAGTCACTGTGATTGTCCTGTGGAAGTGGTGGTGGCTGGATCTGTGGCTGTACCTCGCTGGTTGTTAGCCTGCCACTGACATCTCCTGTAGGTACCTCTGGATTGACCCCTGCCTCTTTAGCGCCTATTCCTGCCTCTCTGAGCTCTGGAGGTGTCTGGAAAGGACCAATTCTTGGAAGGCCAGTTCCTGCTAAACCTTGGAGGCTGGACCTGCAAGAAATCCTTGACTGACTGGACAGATTTTGCTTTCTCTTCCACCTTCTTCAACACCTGCTGTGCAGGGGAGCCAAGCAAATTGAGCTTATCCATGGGAGCATCTAGGAGCTTTGATTTAACATGGTCTGGTAAGGACTGCTCTTTTAACCATGCATGTCTTCTGATCACTGTACCAGTCATGGCTGATCTAAAGGAAGCCTCCAGTGCATCATAGCCGCATTTTAAGGAATGATTACTGACCTGCTGAATGTTATGTACCATTTCCTGAACAGATTTTTTGTCTAATGGTTCATCCGAGGACAGTTTTTTAGTTAACTGGTCTAACAAATTCCTGATACTGAATCATGTGGAATTGACAGTTCAAGGCCCTAGCTGAAAGAGTAGCAGAAGTGTAAACTTTTTTACCCCATCTCTCTAAGGCCCTCGATTCCCTTTCAGAGGGGGTTTTTGGCAGAAGTAGCTGCTACAGCCTTGGGTCCCTGGGAGATAGTTTCGGGATCTGCAAAAGGAGCCTTATACAAGTGATAATGTGTCCGGAACCCTGTAGTACCTATCGGGCTTAGCAGGGGCCGGAGGAAGAGAATCAGGAGCAGTACAAGCATCATTAAATGCATCATCCACAACAGTAAGTACTGGAGGAATGGCTAAAGGCCTATGCTGTGGCAAATGCAAAAAGGTTCCAAGCCTTTTCCTAGAGTCTGAAAAATCCTGGCCCTGCCATTGAAATTGTTCCCTCATAGCATGCAAGGTTTCCCCAAAGGAAAATTCCTCAGGCGGAGAGGCAGAAGGAATGGACTCTTCAGCATCAGAGTCTTCATAAGGAGAATAAGGGCCCTCTGGAGGGGTTTGAATTATCTGATTCATCAGAGGAGTCATCTGAAGAAACTGGCTCAGGGGGCTCTACTCTAGGCCTCTTCTCTGGAGGTGGGTGAGAGGCCCTGTCTGGGTGCGGTTGGGATCCCCGGATCAAAGAAATGAGATCCTCTGCTAGACTAAGCATTTGTGAACTAGAGCTAGGCCTGTGAGAGGGGGTCTTAGCAGGCACAGTTTGGTAGATTTTGCTGCTTTAGCCCTGGCAAAGGCCTTAATCGACATGGATGCAGGTGGCCTAGCAGCTCCACGTGCAGGGGTAGAAATATCCAAAGGGATAGTATCAGATAAATCCTGAGAACCTGCAAGAGCGGGAGGGATTTCAGTAGCAGATTCAACCATGCTGGATGAGGCCTCTGTAGGAGGTAAGCTTTCGGCCGAAGAACCGTGGACTCTGTTTCAGCCGAAACAGAGACACTCGCGGTTGGCTTAACCACTGTTTCGGCCGAAACCGCGGACCGAGAGAGTCGGTCCTTTTCCTTGCGCTTTTTAGAAATTTGCGTAGTCGGAGGATCCGACGGCATAATGTAAGCAAAAGCCGAGCCGAAAACCTCCTCAGCAAATTCCGACCGACGTCTAAGCGTCCGTCGGTTGAAAGAAGCACAGGCTAGACAAGCTGCTACGTCGTGGTCTGGGCCTAAACAAGGTAAGCAGTAAGAGTGGAAATCTTTATGAGGTATTTGTTTCCCACAAGTTAAACAGTTATTCACTTTTTCTGACATCAGCTGAGGCAAGAAAGAGTCCCCAGCGGGGTACTTAGCTTTTTAGAAGTCTTCGGTAGTAGTAATCTCTGATTCTGACTGACCGGCACTTGCGAACAGCTTCTGCTTCGGGCGCCACGTGGCAAGAAAGACTGAGGAAGATGGCATCGGCTGATACCTTTATACCCGAATAACTGCAGCTATGACGTCGGGTGAAGTGCGACATCAGCCGAGGCCAGACCCAGACTTTGGAATCCGGCCGACCGAAGGGCTGCCTGACGACAGGACAACCCATTTGTAAGGACTGCAGATGCATCCTTGAAGGACAGAGTTGGGCATCATGGGCTGCGAATGCACCTCACCGAATACCTGAGGACTACTTGCTTCTGGGATGGGTCGTCTTAAGGATCTAGTTTGTGTGGTCTGTCCCTTTATCTTTGTTTTTTCGGAATATCCACAAACTGCTGACTGACAGATGCCATTTCGTAATGCGAGTAACTACTACGAAAATGCCTGGCTACAAAATTAGCTCAATGGCAAATAGTCCTAGAATTGAAAAGTGTGCAGACCCAATAAGGGACATCGTGGTCTGGGCTTAGACAAGTGGAAACTGACTTTCAGACATTGATTAGTGCAAGAAAAAGGTCTCCAATGGAGTACTTGGCTTTAGTCATTTTCGGATTCAACTTCCACTCTGGCAACGACCAACCGCCACACTTGCAAACTGCTTTTGCTTCGGGCTGCATGTCAAGAAAGACTAATGTAATGGTGCCGGCTGCTCTCCTTTATACCACTAACGAACTGACGTTAGTCCAGAGGAGACAGCAGCTGGGCACAGGAGAAAAGCTAGACTCTGGTACTCGGGCTGACCGAGGGCCACCCATCAAGGATAACCCACAAATGATGACTGCAACAGTGAAACACGAAGATCATTGCCCTGTAAGGAGCAGGGAGGACCCCCCCCCCCGGAGGGGAGGGCATGGGAAGGGCTTCTAGCTGGATTTGAGCTTGCTCAAGAACAGTCTCAACCAATCCACTTCTCTCTCTGAGATGTTATGGGAGGATCTGGCAGAGGAAGCCATGAAGTCTGCCTGGACTGGTGGCGAGGCCGAATCCGGGGGCTAAAGCGAGAACTTAGGCTGAGGGGAAGATGGCCTAGGCCTGATCTTGGGAGAAGGTTCACCAACAGCAGGGGAAGATTCAGTCATTCACTGCTTCTCTGGGGGCTGGTCATTGCTTTTGTATTTCTCTCACTCCCCTCTCTGCCTTATCCACACCCTTGTTTTTGCTCTCGGGAGACTTACCAGGAGGTAGAGTCCCTGCACTAGAAGAACTGGGTAACAAACCCTTTAACTTATTTCTCCTGTCCACGAGGGTACAGGAGGACAAGCCTGCACAAATAGAACACCCAGCATCTTAAGTGAGAAACACCTAAACACACTATACACAATGCATTACCATCTGAGGGTGGGAGTTTATGCCCACACCTAGTAAATTTCTTAAATACTGCACTCAGAATTGTCAAACTTGTCAGCCATGATAGAAAAAAGAAAGGCTCTATGCAAAACGCAAAGGTTAGAAGTTTAGAACATTTTTGGAAAACTTTAAACAGTACCAGAGTACCAAGACAATTCCAACACTAGACGAAAAATCTCAAGGAGCAGACTCCCTTGTAGCTGGATTGGTGGAAAACAAAATCTTAAGTGATGGAGGAGAGACAGGAACTATGGGTAGGTGAGGAGCTCAGTTTCAGCAGTGTAGCTTGGACATGGTTGGCTCGGCACCGATGTTGGTGCCTATACCCACAGGCTGAAGATTAAATAAAAACAGTGTCAGATCCTGAATTCCAGGATCCGCTGATACTTCCCTTGGAAAAACCAGGACCTGGGGTTCCAAAATAACATGAATCTGAAAAGGCAATCTGGGAACCGGTGATCTCCCCGAGCCCGTGCCAAGAGACCAATCTCTAGGTGGGCCCTAAGAAAAATCATCCTGCCAATATTGGCAGGTAAAATACTCCTGGAGGATCTGGAAAAGGCTGAAGAGTGGGTGGATTTGGTTGGAGAAGCCCGCTTGAAACCTACCACCACCCTATGCTGTCCTCGATCTGGGGAACGACTCCTATACCTGGGAGATGAAAGCTTCAGATCCCATGAATATCCTGCCGGGGAACCCTCAATAATTAAAAAGTACAGTTTTGTACCTACCATAAATGTAGATGTCCGATAGGTATACATCTGCAGTCATAACATATGGGTTGTCCTGCCTCAGGGAGCCCTTCGGTCGGCCGGATTCCAAAGTCTGGGTCTGGCCTCTGCTTATGTCGCACTTTCCCCGACGTCAGAGCCTCTGGGGTATAAAGGCATCAGCCGACGCCATTTTCCTCAGTGTTTCTTGCCCCATAATAGATTCCCCCAGCTAGCTGAAAGAGGTGTAAGCACCCTAGGAATACCACAGAGGGGAAGGAGGGTGGGTAATCCTGACTGCAGATGCATACCTATCGGACATCTACATTTATGGTAGGTACAAAACTGTACTAGGTCCTTCAAGGATGCATCTGCAGTCAAAACATATGGGTAGAATACCATAGCCAAACTGGGGGAGGAGGTACTATGATAAGGATGGTGTAGTTAAGATCCCCTGTAAAACTGCAGTGGCAAAGCCTGCTCGGGATTTGGAGTATAAAGGTAGATTGTAATGCTTGGCAAATGTATGCACGGAGCTCAAGTAGCAGCTTCTAAAATGTCCTTGGTAGCCACCCCTCGTAGGAAAGCTGTAGTGGTGGCTGTGGCCCTTGTGGAATGAGGCCTGATATTTTCAGGAGCTGTCTTTCCATGAAAAGAGTAGCAAAAGCTAATGCAATTTCCTATCCATTTTGAAATTGTCTGTTTGGAAATTGCTTTTCCTTGCACCCCAGTTGCATATACTACAAAAAGTTGGTCAGTTTTTCTGCTGGTTTTAGTTGTCCAGATAGTAGCGTAGTTGTCTGTGTATATCCAAGGTGTGCAAAAGTTTTTCTCCTTTGTTCTGTGGGTTAGGGAAGAACGTAGGTAAAATAATAGCTTGGTTCAAGGATACCCTGGATATCACCTTTGGCATGAAAGTAGGATTGGTTCTCAGAGACACTCTATCCTGGTGAAAAATAAGGAAAGGCTGCACTGCCATTAATGCCTGTAACTCGGATACTCTTCTTGCTGAAGTGATTGCCAGAAGGAAAGCAGTTTTCCAAGATAAAAACTAAGTCTGCTGATGCTGCTGGTTCAAAAGGAGGTAATGTCAATTTTTCCAGCACAAAATTGAGATCCCATGCAGGCAGAGGGGGTCTCCTTGGAGGTTTAACATTTTTGATCCCTCTCAAAAATTGTCTGAGAAGAGGGTGAGAGAAGATAGGATCATCCATACTGCATTCTGCTGAAATTGCTGAAGCATGAATCTTAATGGAGTAGGACAGGCCATTGTGGAACAATTCTGCTAAGTATTCTAGGAGGTGTGCTAGGTTTGCCACTGACATCTGTGCCCTTTGATGTGCTCCAAATGAGGAATCTCTTCCATTTAGCTGAGTATGTCTTCCTTGTGGAGGGTCTGCGAGCCTCCAGGATAATGTCCATGACCCTCTGAGATAAGACAGTTTGGTTTTAAGCAATTTTCCAGGCAGTTAGTTGCAGTGTTTTAAAGTTTGGATGCAAGGTCTTGAAATTGTTCTGCGTTAGAAGAGGAGGCCATAGGGGTAGAGGCCATGAGTTCGCCTGAGACATGCTTCTCAGTAGCGGATACCAGTGCTGTCTTGGCCAGTCCAGAGCTATTAGTATCACCTCTGGCTGCTCCTCCCTGATCTTCAGTAGAACCTTGTACATCAATGGGAGAGGTGGAAATGCATACAATGTTAGGGCATTCCAGCTGAAAGAGAGAGAGTCCACCCTCCAGGCTAGTGGGTGGCATGTCCTTGAGCAGAATTTCTTCAGTTGGTGGTTGAGTGGGGAGGCGAACAGATCTATCTCTGGCATTCCCTATTTCTTTGTTATGAGTTTGAAGATGTCTGGATGCAGCATCCATTCGTGAGCATCCGTGGTAGTTCTGCTTAAGCTGTCTGCTAGTGAATTCTCTTTTCCTGGTACGAATTTGGCCTACAGCTGGATATTGAGATTCAGGCCTAGGTTCCACAGATCCATTGCCATTCGGCATAGAGGATAGGAATGCGTGCCCCTCCCTGTTTATGTACCACATGACCGTGGTGATGTCTGTCCTTAGCAGATGTCCTTGCTGGAGGAATGGTTTGAATGCCTCTACTGCATGCTTCACTGCCAGCATCTCCTTTTGGTTTATGTGCAACTTTAGCTGGCCTTGAGACCATAGACCTTGGATACATTTGTCCTCCATGTGTGCTCCCCATCCTAGGTCTGAGGCGTCCGTGGTGATGGTCTGCCTTGGTTTTGGTTTGTTGAAAGGCAACCCTCTGTTGGACTGGCAGGCCTGAGCCCACCACAGGAATTCCTTTTGAAGGCATGGAATGATTGGTATCATGGTTTCTAGACTGTGCCTGTGTTGAGACCATACATTCCTTAGGTACCATTGTAATTTCCTCATATGCAGCCTGGCATGCGGGATCAAGATTATGCAGGATGCCATGTAACCCAGGGCCTGCAGGCATTCCTTGCAGTAAGCTGAGCTTGTCTTGTCAAAGTCATGAAGTAATCTGGAAGTTGTTTTTGTTTTTCTTCTGTGAGGAAAGCCATCTGAGTTATTGTGTCCAGATCCGCACCCAAAAAGGTTATCCTTTGGGATGGCACTAGTCTTGACTTTTGGATGTTGACTGTGTATCCCAAGGCCTGTAACAGGTGTATGACATAGGCCAAATCCTTTATCAATTTTGCCTTGTTGTCCGCTTGTATTAGGCAGTCGTCCAGGTATGGGTAGATTTGAATTTCCTGAAGTCTGCAATGTGCAATTACTGATGCCAGGCATTTCGTGAATACTCTGGGCGCAGTAGATAAGCCAAAGGGTAATGCTGAGAATTGATAATGCTCTGATCCTGCAAGAAATCTGAGGTGTCTTCTGCAATCTGGTCGGATAGGGACATGCAGACATGCCTCCTTGAGATCTAGAGTCACCAGCCAAGACTCCTTGCCCAACATGGGAAGAAGTTGCTGTAGGGTCAGCATTTTGAATTTTGGCACAATGAGGTACGTGCTCAGTGCGGACAAGTCGAGAATAGGCCTCCATTAGTTTTCTTTTCTTGGTACAAGGAATAGTCTGGAGTAAAATCCCTGGCCTTGTTCCATAGATGGTACCCTTTCTATCGCTTTCATCTGAAGTAAATTGTTGATTGGTCTTAAAGCCTCTGGCTTCTGGTTTGGTGGAAGGTTTGGCATTCCGCTCCTTTTTGGTAAAGTGTGGAAGTGAAACCTGTATCCTTTCTTTGTCTATTGTTTGCAATTTCCATGTGTCTTTTGTAATGCAATGCCAGTTTTTTGAGAATAAAGCCAGCTTTCCGCCCAAGGGACCTTCCAATTGTTCCCTGGTAGGCGGAATCAGAGTCAAGTCATTGTGTCTGTCCTGTGGTAGTGGTTGTAGTTGCAGCTGTGGCACTTCTCCTCTGGTTGGCAGGCTGTCACTGACTGCCCCTGTAGGCACCCTTTGATTGACTTCTGCCTCAAGGGCGTCTATTCCTGCCCCTCTGTGCTCTGGAGGTGTCTGGAAAGGACCAATTCTTTGAAGGCCAGTTTCTGCTGAACCTCGGAGGTTGGACCTACAGAAATTCATTTACTGTTTGCACAGAATTTGCTTTTTCTTACACTTTCTTTAGAATCTCCTGTGCAGGGGAGCCAAATAAACTTTGTTTCTCCATTGGAGCATCTAAGAGTTTAGCCTTGACATGGTCTGGCAAGGATTGCTCTTTTAGCCAGGCATGCCTACGAATTACTGCCCCAGTCATAGCTGATCTAAATGAAGCCTCCAGTACATCATAGCCACATTTTAAGAAATGATTACTGACCTGCTGAGAGTTGTGTACCAAATCCTGAATGGATTTACGGTCTAAAGGTTCAGGAGAAGAAAGCTTTTTATTCAGCTGATCTAACAAATATTCTTGGTACTGTATCATAAGGAATTGACAGTTTAATGCCCTGGCAGAAAGAGTAGCAGATGTATAAACCTTTTTACCCCATCTCTCTAATGCTCTAGACTCTCTTTCAGAGGGTAGGGGATTTTCGGCAGTGGCAGCTGCAACACCTTTAGGGCCCTGAGAAATAGTTTCTGGGTCTGCAGCATGGGCTTTATACAGGTGGAAGTGAGAATCCGGGACCCTGTAATATCAGTCAGGTTTGGCAGGGGGAAGAGAATCAGCTGCAGAACTGACATTATACACATCATCAATTACAGTTAGCACTGGTGGTATGGCTAAGGGCCTATGCTGGGGCAAATGTAAAAATGTCCTTAATCTTTTTCTAGAATCAGAAAAATCCTGACCCTGCCATTGAAAGTGTTCCCTCATTGAGTGCAAAGTCTCCCCAAAGGAAAATTCTTCAGGAGGGGAGGCCAAAGGAATAGAGTCCTCTGCATCTGAGTCCTCATAAGGCGAAGAGGCCCCTTCCTGATGGTCTGACAAATCAGATCCATCCGTGGAGTAATCAGAGGAGAGAGGTTCAGAGGGTTCAGTCCTAGGCCTTTTGTCAGGTGGAGGTTGGGAGGCCCTGTCTGGGTGAGGTTGGAAACCCCTAATTAAGGATATAAGGTCCTCAGCAAGACTGAGAATCTGAGAACTTGAGGAAGGCCTCTGTGAAGTAGATTTGGCAGGTAAAGCTTTTGAAAGTTTGGCAGCTTTAGCCCTGGAGAAGGCCTTAATAGACATAGAAGCTGGGGGTCTAGCTGCCCCACGTGCAGGAGTTGAAATGTCCAATGGAATGGTGTCGGACAATTCTTTTTTTTTTTTTCAAAACAGGTTTGTTTTAACATATAAGAGAAATATCATAATTTTATACAAGTAATTAAAAATAGATATTATAATATTCAACAAAACAACTAAAGTATTTAAAGACATCCACTACAATCAGATCAATTAAACTAAAATACCACGCTATTGAAATTAAAATTTTTTTAACAAATTTTGTAAATTATCCCATACAATAAAATAAGATGTTTTTCTATTTGTTCTAGTCCTAATTGTGTTTATTTCCATATGGCACACTATATTCATAACATTTTTAAAATTCATTGAACGAAGGAGGTGCATCTGAAATCCAATTTCTAGTTATTTTCCTAGCCACTGCTAGAATAGACCATAACAAGGGAAGCTTAACCTTTTTAACACTTGAGGTACAGGTGTGTTGAATAATATAAGAGGTTTAGAAATAATGAAATTATCTGTAAAAAGAGCCTGCAAAAATTCATTAATTTACTTCCAGTATTCTTTCAATTTTATACAGTCATAAAACATATGAGCCCAATCAGCATTAATTTCTACATTACATCTCTTACATAGATTATCTTTATTATTTATTTTATTCATCATCAAAGGTGTATAAAAAGATCTATGTAAAAATTTCCATGTATAAAGTCTCCAGACAATGGAAGACGTAGTTCTATAAGCAGATTCCAATATATATTGTTTATCTTGTTGATTTGGTGGGTCCCCATTAATAGAAGTAAAATAATTCCAGTATGAATCTACACTGTAAAAAGTTTGTCTGATAAAGGTAAACTTTCATACATACATAAAGTTATCAGAAACTTTATGTTGTAAATTTAATATCAAGTAAACAATCAGTGTTGGAATAGATTCTTTAACAGTTATAGACATTAAATCTATTTTATTAATGAGATGTTGTCTAAAGGTCTGAACCTCTAACCAGCAAGTTTCTCTTGGATCAAATTCTTGTTTTAAGAAATCTAGATTTTTAACTTTATCAGATATCAACTGATACCAGTACTTTAGATCATTATCTATAGCTAAATGAGTTCCTTCAGATGTAGATGACAAAAGCATACCCTGAGTATACATTATAGGAAATACAATAAAATTCCATTCCCTATACTTAGGATGCATGAATATAAAGTTACAATAACTAATAATAATATTTAATGGGTAACAAACCATATGTTTAGGTGTAATAGGTGAAGTACAAAATTCCTTTAGTAACCATAACATGGAGTTATTTACAATCATATTTTTATGTGTTAAGGAGATTTTCATGAAGTGTATACTAATTAGCTCCCAATAATCTTTCCATTTTGTGACATATGACTGATCTATTAATAAAGTAATAACTTTTACAATAGAAGAGATAGTATATAAATTAAAGTCTGGAAAAGAAATACCCCCTTGAGACCAGCTATTAGTAAGTTTCTTTAATGCAATCCTAGGTCTATTAGGTGCCTATAAGAAATTTAACATTAGTGTTCAGTTTCTTGATAATTAATTTTGTAGGTGGAAGTATTATTGATTGTATTAAGTATAAAATCTTGGGGAATATTATCATTTTAATAATTGTAAGTCTCTCCTCCATAGTAAAAAACATTATTCCAGGTATTAAAAAGATTTTGTATATTAAGAAAACAGGTATTATAATTATTATATATAATAGATTTAATATCTTTAGATAGTATTATACCTAAATAAGTTATCTGACCTGAATTGGGTACATATTTAGTAAAATCACTAATGAGAATATTTTTTCGTGTATATATAGGTAGTATTTTAGTTTTTTCTTCATTGAATATTAAACCAGAAATACTTTTAAAATTCATCATGTTATCAAATAGAGACTGTATAGAAGAATTAGATCCTGCTGATGTAATTAGATCTGCAAAAAGTTGAATTTTGGATGTTGTATTTTCATCTGTGTCGGACAATTCTTGAGCGCTAGCTTCGGTAGGGATTTCTGAAGCCAACTCAGCCGGGCCTCTCTGGCCTCAGTTGTCGGAGGTATGGTTTCGGTCGTAGGAAGAACCGAGGACTCTTTCAGCCGAAACAGACACTCGCGGTAGGCCTAACCGTGGTTTCAGCCGAAACCACGGGCAGCGAGTGTCGGTCCTTTTCCCTGCGTTTTTTGGTCATATGCGTAGTCGGAGTCTCAGACGGCATTTTATATGCAAAAGCGGTTCCGAAAAATTCTTCTGCAAACTCCAACCGACGTCTAAGAGTCCATCGGTTGAAGGAGGCACAGGCTAAACAAGCTGATACGTCGTGGTCTGGGCCTAAGCAAGGAAGGCAGTAAAAATGGAAATCCTTATGAGGTATTTGTTTCCCACAAGTTAAACAATTACTTACTTTGTCTGACATCGGCTGAAGCAAGAAAGAGTCCCCAACGGGGTACTTAGCTTTTTTCGAAGTCTTCGGTAGCTGAAATCTCTGGATCTCACCGACCGGCACTTGCGAACAGCTTCTGCTTCGAGCACCGCGCGGCAAGAAAGACTGAGGAAAATGGAGTCAGCTGATGCCTTTATACCCCAGAAGCTCTGACGTCGGGGAAAGTGTGACATCAGCCGAGGCCAGACCCAGACTTTGGAATCCGGCCTACCGAAGGGCTGCCTGAGGCAGGACAACCCATATGTTATGACTGCAGATGCATCCTTGAAGGACATCTGGTTGATCTGCCTGTCTTGGATCCAAGGTGTCCTGAGACATCAGATCCAAAATGGTCAAGGACAGCTTCGGATCCGGGGATCTCAGATCCGAATGCCTACGCAGTTTTGGTGGTGCCACAGGAGAAGCACCCAGGGAGGTAGAAGGGACTTTTCCTCTTGGATTCTTTCTGGCCACCAACAGAAGGGCAGCCTGAAGCAAAGGGACCCATTTGAGCCATACCTTTCAGCAATAAATTGTTCTGGCAACTCACCAATGCAGGAAGTTGAAAGCAGCATAAACAGAGCAATCAGTCTGAAGGTGGTCGAAGCCCAGACAATAGACACTTCTTGCGGGAGTCAGAGTTAGGCATCTTGTACCCACAAGTAAAGCATCTTTTAAAGCCCAAAGGGCTTGTAATTTTCAGACACAGTAACACCACACACAGCACCAAAATTAACGAGCAGATAGAAAACTAAGCGTACCTCAGAGAAAAGGGACAGATAACATCCCCCACTAACTCGCAAGTCTAGAACAAAGGAAGAAGGGGGCAGTAACCACCTGCCAGCGGAGGAAAGGCCAAGAATAATCTGCTGTCAACGAAAAAGCTACTCAACTGAGAAACTTGGAAATCTTCTGAAAAACTGCTCACAGCCAGGAATAACAATCCACTGTGTAATGTGGCAAGAGGTCCAAGTAGACTGCAGAAAGGGATTATGGGAGAGGAAGGAGCTCGAGCCTTGAATCCAAGTCTATGAAGTGCTGGATCAGATCCAACATCGGATCCAAGACCAGTCATGATGAAAAATGAAATGGATATCAGATCACTCTCCAAAGCCAAAAACACAGCCTCTTTGGGTCAGGATATACCAGACTGTTCCAAATGGATTAAAACAGTAAATAGCTGTACCGCTGGGTATTCTTTTTACAGTCTAAGCACTACTTTTGTACCTGCTGAATGGAAAACTGTAGCAGTCATGTTACATAAAGGAGGCACCTCCACAGACCCATAAGAATGACCAGCCTAATTTGCAAGACTACGGAAAGAATAATCCTGGACCTTAAAGATACAGAAAACCTCCAAACGCTTGACTGAACCCAGTTTGCCTTCATTAAAGGGAGAGCCTGCCTCAAACTTGGTGGACTTTGAGACAGTCACCACCAAAGCCATGGACGAAGACAAATCTGCACACAGCCTACCTGGACCTGGCCAAGGCCTTTGACACTATTCCCCATTAAGGCAGCACTGAAACTCACCCAGCAGGAGTTAAACCCATACAGTATTAAGTGTGCTGCAAGCTAGCTCACTGAAAGAATGCACACAGACAAAATAGGCAACAACCTCCTCCAGCAGACCCGTAACCAGTGGTGTTCCTCGGGGATCTGTACTGGGGCCCCTACGGTTTATAATCTATTTCTCGGACGTACAGCCTTAAACAAAAGGACTATGGCTGACAAAATTTGCTCATGATCAAAAACTGGGTGCAGAGTTCAGTGTGGAAAAATTTAGGCACACAGGCTGACAACCTTACTTTCGACCACCACATCTCCACAGTAGTAAGACGGGCTTTCTATGTCACCCACCTCATAATGGCACTACATCCAGAAGAACAGTTATAATTCCCTGTATTCCTCACTCATCAGGCCAATAAGAGTACAATGCTATCTTTGGTATGTACCTTATCAGGCACCTGTAGCAACTGGCAAGACCTCAAAGATTTCTTTGAAAAAAAATTCAGGATCTTCAGCATGTCATACATAAACAAATTACTGTCACTACACTCCATGCCTTACAGACCAATTCAGAGGTGTCTTCTGCCTTGCATATAAAGTAATCTCACACACTGCTCTAATGTAAATGCTGCACATTCATAAATCAAACGGTGTAAGACAGATTCGCTCCAGAGAAATCCACCCAGTTTGTGAAACAGTATTTGCTGGAGACATGTCACAAAGATGACCTCTCCGCTGGAGCAAACATCCAATTCAGGTGAAGCAGAGCCCTTCACTGACACTAACTGCAACTTGAATGACTGGATGGGAAGCCACAAACTCACCCAAGAGTTACCAGTCTCTTGGACAGGGGCAGTAGCGGACTCAGTTCTGCTTAACACCTTGATATACTTGGGAATAGGGGCTGTATTTGGCTAAGCTTGAAAGGGCCATTAGCTTAGTAACCTCCTATTAGGGAGGTGTGGGGGGCCAGCAGCAACAGAGCCGGCGGAGGGCGTGGGGGGCCAGCAGCAACAGAGCCGGCGGAGGGCGTGGGGGGCCAGCAGCAACAGAGCCGGCGGAGGGCAGGAGCAGCACGGCGGGGGCAACAACAGAGCCGGCGGCGGCCACGGGGCAGCAACAGAGCCGGCGGAGGGCACGGGGGCAGCAACAGAGCCGGAGGGCAGGGCAGCAACAGAGCCGGCGGAGGGCACGGGGCAACAGAGCCGGGCGGAGGCAGCAACAGAGCGGCGGAGGCAGCAACAGAGCAACAGAGCCGGCGGAGGGCACGGGGGCCGCAACAGAGCCGGCGCAGGGCCCCGCCGGCAGCAACAGAGCCGGGCGGAGGCACGGGGCAGCAACAGAGCAGCGGAGGGCACGGGGGGCAGCAACAGAGCCGGCGGAGGGCACGGGGGGCAGCAACAGAGCCGGCGGAGGGCACGGGGGGCAGCAACAGAGCCGGCGGAGGGCACGGGGGGCAGCAACAGAGCCGGCGGAGGGCACGGGGGCAGCAACAGAGCCGGCGGAGGCACAGGGGCAGCAACAGAGCCGTGAGGGCAGCAACAGAGCAGCGGAGGCACGAGGGCAGCAACAGAGCAGCGGAGGGAGGCAACAGAGCCGGCGGGGGGCAGCAACAGAGCCGGCGGGGGGCAGCAACAGAGCCGGCGGGGGGCAGCAACAGAGCCGGCGGGGGGCAGCAACAGAGCCGGCGCGGGGCAGCAACAGAGCAGGCCCGGGGCAGGGGGCAGCAACAGAGCGGCGGAGGCACGGGGCAGCAACAGAGCGGCGGAGGGCACGGGGGCAACAACAGAGCCGGCGGAGGGCACAGCAACAGAGCAGCACAACAGAGCCGGCGGAGGGCACGGGGGGCAGCAACAGAGCCGGCGGAGGGCACGGGGGGCAGCAACAGAGCCGGCGGAGGGTGCACACCCAAGAGGCAGAGGGAGTGCGAGAGAGTGAGCTTGCTGGAGAGCAATAGCACAGGAGAGCGGGAGAGAGGGAGAGCATGGGAGCATGCACAAGCAAAACACAGAACAGCAGCAAGATGCAGCAAATGAGTGGGAGCACGACAGGGTGAGCAGGGGGTGCTAAACAAATCAATCTCGTAAGCCAGTGCGAACGAGGGACAGCGAGTGAGCGCAAAGGTAAGACAGCCTGTGTCAGGGTGTGAGCAAAAACAGACACCAGTAGAGTCTAGGTGCCTTTGTAGGTTTTGCTTAAAGCTAGATGCGAACCTTTCCTGCTTTAGTGGGACAGGCAGGGAGTTCTACTAGCTGGTGACACAGGATTAATACAGTCAGTCTCCAGCTGTAGTACAGGATTTGGTAGTTAGGCTCCGATTAACTGAGCGCAGACAATGTGGTAGGAAGTTTTGTAAAGAAGTGAATATGTGTGTATTACTTTGGACAATCTGAAGGTGAGTAAGTATAAGGTGATCAGATAGTTCCAGCCAACTGAGCTTCCATAGTGTTAAGCAGTTGTGTATATGGTAAGATGCATTAGCTGAAAACCTGGCTATTTTGTTAAAGCATGCCTTTAATTTATTTAGCAGGGTAGCATGTAAGATGATGCTAAGGATTTTCTTGAGTCTACAAGGTAGGGTTTGTTTTGGTAAAGGCCTACTTTTTGAAGAGTACTTCTCGGCTTGGGAGTGCCTTGTGTGGAGTCTGCATGTCCTCCCTGTGGTGGAGTGGGCATTTGAAAGACATGCGTTGAAAGGGTGTGCCTTCGCTGAAGGTTGGGCGTCGGGCTGGCAACTCGACACCATAAAAAACTGCCAATCATTAGCGGATCGGAGTTCTACTGTGGTGACCCCTAAACGGGAAAAGCCGAAAGACAAACAACTCCTCTTGATGGCCTGGGTGATGCGCAAGTCAAGGTTTAGGTTATTGTTAAGACTCCTCTAATAATTTGGTTACTTGTTACAATTTCTAGAGTGGTGGTGGTTTACTAAAGTAATATTCAAGTGTGTTCAGGCTGCTGAAAGATCTGGGTGTGTAAAGCATTAATTATTTTTTGGCATAGAGGATTAGCTGATTAGCTATTAGCCGTAATTCTATGCAAGTGGAGTAGAATGTTTCTGTAGTGGTTGAGTAGATGATGGTAGCATTGTCAAATATTGTATTAAGGTGGCAGGCTTGCTGGCTTTGTGCAGGTTTTGTGAAAATATGGAAAAGTACTGGGTCTATAATGGACCCTTGGGGTATACCAATGGAAACAAGGGGGATAGGATCAGACCATTTTACAGCCTGTTGGAGAGAGAGCTACAGAACAAATTAAGAGTTGAATAAGACAGCAATAAGAAAAACAGTTGATTAGGAGTTGGTGGGACATGCTGCCAAATGCTTCGGACAGATCCAAGAACAGAGGATACTGGGTCACCAGTCTGTTTTTCTGAGAAACTATGCAGAACTGTTGCATTGTGGTGTGGTCAAAATTCATGTTGCATGCAGGAAGAGTAATTTGAGTGGTTAGGAGTTGGGAGTGTATGCATCTTTCTAGATATTTTGGACACTGGGGAAAGAATTGCAGTGGGGCAGCAACTGGAAAGGTCTGTGGCTGACGCACCTTTCTGAAAAGGTATGTTTGTTTTCCAGACATTTGACGTAGGTATTTGGAGGGGGGAAAAAAAGATGCATACTGTGAGCAATGTTGGTGGGGATATAAATGAGAGTGAATTAGACTCTAGTAGAGAGAGGACAGAATTAATGTCTCGAATTGGGCAGCAATGGGGTCTGTGGTAGATGAGGAAGTCATTTGACTGATGTACAGTACAGTTGTTACAGTTGTCTGTAATTGCTTGGGAGTGTGGTGATGACTTCAAGTGAAAGGACACAACTGTTAAGTCTGATCTGCTGTTTACATTGATTTCCAAGTTGTCTTAAAAAATTGCCACTTGTGTTCTACCTTTACACAATGCCTTCCAGGCTTTGCCTCTATTTAGCATTTTTTTTTTTTTTTTTTTGGGAATCATGGAACAGGGTCCAGTCTAGTATTGAATGCCTGCTGCTGTGTTTGTCAATTCTAACAAATAAGGTGCCTACTCGAAACTGAATATTTAGAGAAGATATGGATATCCTGAAGTACAAAAGTTCAATAAACAGTATAGCGCTTGTTCAGGGGTAGGAGAATAATAGAGAAAGCTGTGTTGGGATAATTGGAGTGACTGCGGGTACTTGGTGGTGATTAGTGTATTTTTAAAAATTATTGCAACCCCTCCAGCTTTTATGATCTCTATCACTTATACTGTATCCTGGGGGAAGAATTCCTTCATCTTTAGTGTTCGGCTTTAGCCAAGTTTCAGTGATGACTAGAATGTCTTGGTTGTGTGCTGCAACGCATGCATGGAGATCTGAAATTTGTTTGTAGATGCTTCTGAGGTTTATGTGCATTAACAGTACACTGTTAGTTGGTAAAGGTGGGAACTGATGGGTTAGAAGGGGTTTGGTTGATTTGAAGCGATGGTCAAGCATTTGGGTGGATGCCTCAGTACAGTGCGAGTGCAAGTGCGGTGACAGAAGTTGTACCATTTTTTTTATCTTGGGTCTAATACTGATGCATCTGTCTGGTCATTCTCTGACGCAGCTATAAATTAAAAGTACCAGAGATCCTAATAGGTAGAGACCGTGTGCAATTTTGTAGTTGATGGGTAGGAGTTTGTTGACTGAGAACAGAGTTGGTGAAAATACAGTGATGGGCATGAGGTAGAATGTGGCAATGTTGAGTATACTTTGTATAAATTGTTGAAGTAGACAGGAAGAGCAGCATGATATACATACGGTAGAAGATGGAGTTACCTGGGTGGAAGATGCAGGCCATTTTTGTTGGAGTGGACTTGGAGAAGCAAGTTAGGTGGGCCTGTGATAGAGTCTGCAAGTTGAGGTGTTAGGTTAGTTGGATGCCTAAAGGGGTACAGCTGCAGTAGGTGAAGGTGAAAAAAACTATCTATAAGCCTGAAAGTTGCACAGGTACAAGCAATAAAAAAGTATTGATGTGTACACTTACCATAAATGTAGATGTTCAAGTGTATTCACTGTTGCAGTCATCACACTTGGATTATCTGTCTGCAGGTAGCCCTCAGTCAGCCCGAATACCACAGACTTAGTACTTCTGTGTCAGTTGCTGTCACTCCAAGACTGAATTCAGATAAGGGGGAATAAAAACAGGAAGCAGACGCCATTACATCAGTTTTTCTTGCCCCAAATGTCAGGAGCCCCCCAATAGGGAGCTAAGTTATGGTGGACGAGACCACCAGTAAAACGTATATACCAATACCCCTGAAAGGGACGAGTAAAAGCAATAGTTTAGAAAGAGAGAAAGAAATCAGAGGGCTGGAGGGAGGGAAAAGTACAGTTTTGTACCTACCATAAATGTAGATGTCCAATAGGTATGCATCTGCAGTCATCACATATGGGTTATCCTGCCTCAGGCAGCCCTTCGGTCGTCCAGATTCCAAAGTCTGGGTCTGGCCTCGGCTGATGTCGCACTTTCCCCGATGTCAGAGCGTCTGGGGTATAAAAGCATCAGCCGACGCCATTTTCCTCAGTTTTTCTTGCCCCAGATGCCAGGTGCCCTCTAAGGAAGGCTAAAATTTGGAGAGATGCATTTTAAATACAAATCTAAACATACACAGTACTATAAAAACAAATACACCATAAAAGATCCCCCCAGCTAGCTATAAGAGGGTAAGTACCCAAGAAGTATACCACAGAGGAGAAGGAGGGAGGGTAAACGTGACTGCAGATGCATACCTATCTGACATCTACATTTATGGTAGGTACAAAACTGTACTATGTCCTTCAAGGATGCATCTGCAGTCATCACATATGGGTAGAATACCATAGTCAATCTGGGGGTGGAGGTATTAAGTAAAGGATGGCGTAGCTAAAATACCCTGCAGGACTGCCATAGCAAAGCCTGCTCTGGATCTGGAGTATAAAGGTAAATTGTAACGCTTGGCAAATGTATGCACGGAGCTTCAAAAATGTCCTTGGTAGTGACCCCTCTTAGGAAGGCTGTGGAGGTGGCTGTGGCTCTTGTGGAATGAGGTCTAATGTTAGCTGGCACAGTTTTTCCATGAAAGGAGTAACAAAAACGAATGCAATTTCCTATCCATTTTGAAATTGTTTGGAAATTGCTTTTCCTTGTGCTCCAGCAGCATATGCTACAAAAATCTGGTCAGTCTTTCTGTAAATTTTAGTTCTGTCCAAGTAGTAGAGCAACTGTCTGTGTATGTCCAGGGTGTGCAGAAGTTTCTCCCCTTTATTTTGTGGTTGTGGGAAGAAAGTAGGCAAGTGAATAGCTTGGTTCAAAGATACCCTGGATACCACCTTTGGCATAAATGTAGGATTGGTTCTCAATGAAACTCTGTCCTGATGAAAAATAAGATATGGCTGTACTGCCATTAGAGCTTGTAACTCAGAAACTCTTCTTGCTGAGGTTATGGCCAGAAGGAAGGCAGTTTTCCAAGACAGAAACTGTAGATCTGCAGATGCTGCTGGTTCAAAGGGAGGAAGTGTGAGTTTTTCCAACACAAAGTTAAGGTCCCAAGCAGGTAGAGGTGGTTTCCTTGGAGGATTGATGTTTTTGATTCCTCTTAGAAACTCTCAGGAGAGGATGAGAGAAGACAGGTGGGTCAACATTGTATTCTGCTGAAATTGCTGAGGCATGTATCTTAATGGCATGTATCTTGAGTAAGACAGGCCGTTGTGGAAAAATTCTGCCAAATATTCCAGTATATGTGCCATGTTCATCACTGTCGCATCTAGGCCCTTTGTTGTGTTCCAAGTGTGAAATCTTTTCCATTTTGCAGAATACGCCTTCCTTGTGGAAGGCCGGCGAGCTTCCATAATAATATCCTTCACTCTCTAGGATAGCTTATCCTAAGGAGGAGTCATGGTATTTTCCAGGCAGTTAGCTGCAAGTTTTTCAGGTTGGAATGCAGAGTCTTGAAATTGTGCTGTGTCAGAAGAAGTGGCCATAGGGGGAGAGGCCACGGTTTCGTCTGTGACATGCTCTTTAACAGTGGGTACCAGTGCTGTCTTGGCCAGTTTGGAGCTATCATAATCACTCTGGACTGCTCTGTTCTCATCTTCAGTAAGACCTTGGTAATTAATGGGAGAGGTGGAAAAGCATACACTGTTAGAGCTTTCCAGCTGAAAGAGCGTCCACTTTCCATGCTTGTGGGTGGTATGTCCTTGAGCAGAACTTCTTCAGTTGATTCTGGGGGGAGGCGAACAGATCTATTTCCGGCCTTCCCCAGGACTGTTAGGAGTAAGAAGATGTCTGGGTGCAGCATCCATTCGTGTGCATCCATGGTATTTCTGCTTAAGCTGTCTGCCAGTATGTTGTCTTTCCCTGGCACGAACTGGGACTGCAGCTGTATATTGAGTTTCAAGGAAAGTTCCCATAGATTCATTGCCAGTCTGCAAAGAGGGTAGGAATGGGTGCCTCCTTGCTTGTTTATGTACCACAACTGTGGTGCTGTCTGTCCTTATGAGTAGGTGGCCTTGATGAAGAAAAAGCTTGAAGGGCTCGATTGCGTGCATCACTGCCAGCATTTCCTTTTGGTTTATGTGCATGCGCAGCTCTCTTTGTGACCATAGCCCTTGGATACATCTGCCCTCCATGTGTGCTCCCTAACCTTGGTCTGAAGCGTCCATAGTGATGGTTTGGTTGGCTCTTGGCTTGCTGAAGGGCAACCCACTGTTAGACTGGCAGGCTTGAGCCCACCACAGAAATTCCTTTTGAAGGCATGGAATGAGTAGGATCAAAGTCTCTAAACTGTGACAGTGCTGAGTCCATAAACTCCTTAGGTGCCATTGTAATTTTCTCATATGCAGCCTTGCTTGTGGAATCAGAAGAATGCAAGATGCCATGTAACCCAGGGCCTGCAGGATTTTCCTTGCAAACAGCTGAGTTTGTCTTGTCAGATTCTTGAAGTAATCCGGTAGTTTTTGTTTCTTCTGTGAGAAAGGCCATTTGGGTGGTTGTGTCTAGATTCGCACCCAGAAAAGTTATTCTTTGGGATGGAACAAGTCTTGATTTGTGGATACTGACTGTATATCCCAAGGCCTGCAGTAGGTGGATGGCATAATCCAAGTCCTTTAACAAAGTTTGCTTGCTGTCCACTTGTATAAGGCAGTCGTCCAGATATGGGTAAATTTGAATCCCCTGAAGTCTGCAGTGTGCAATTACTGATGCCAGGCATTTCGTGAATACTCTGGGCGCAGTAGATAAGCCAAAGGGCAATGCTGAGAATTGATAATGCTCTGACCCTGCAAGAAATCTGAGGTGTCTTCTGCAACTTTGTCTGATAGGGACATGCAGGTATGCCTCCTTGAGGTCTAGAGTCACCAGCCAAGACCCCTTGCCCAGCATGGGAAGGAGTTGCTGTAGAGTCAGCAATTTGAATTTTGGCACAATGAGGTAAGTATTCAGTGCGTACAAGTCGAGAATAGGCCTCCATTGATTTTCTTTTCTTGGAACAAGGAATAATCTGGAGTAAAATCCTTGGCCTTGTTCTGAAAGAGGTACCTTTTCTATAGCTTTCATTTGCATTAAGTTTGAAATTTGTTTCAAAGCCTCTGCCCTCTGATTTGGTCGCAGGTGTGGCATGCCTTTTCTTTTTGGCAATGTGTGGAAATGGAACCTGTATCCTTTGTCTATTTGCAGTGTCCATGTGTCCCTTGTAATGCTGTGCCAATTGTTTGAAAATAAAGAAAGCTTTCCGCCCAAAGGTGCTTCTAACTGAGCCCTGGTCGGCAGAGTCAACACAAAGTCATTGAGTCTGCCCTGGTGTAGCAGTTGTATTTCCTGCACTACCTCTCTGGTAGAGAGGCTGCCATTGACGGCCTCTGTATGAGCCTCTAGCTTGCCCTCTACCTCTGGCACGCCTATTCCTGCCTCTCTGAGATCTGTCTGAGTCCGGAAAGGACCAATTCTTAGTAGGCCAATTCCTGCTGAATCTCGGTGGTTGGACTTGCAGAAAATCTTTGACTGTTTGCACAGATTTTGCCTTTTCTTCAAATTTCTTTAAGACCTCTTGAGCCGTGGAACCAAATAATTTTTGCTTTTCCATAGGAGCATCCAAAAGCTTAGCTTTAACATGGTCTGGCAGAGATTGTTCCTTCAGCCAGGCATGCCTACGTATGACTGCACCTGTCATAGCTGACCTACATGAAGCTTCCAATGCATCATAACCACACGGCAAGAAATGGTTACTAACCTGCTGGGAGTTATGTACCAGATCCTGAAGGGATTTGCGATCAAGGGGTTCAGAAGGACAGTTTCTTATGCAATTCATCTAACAAATACACTTGGTACTGTATCATATGAAATTGACAATTTAATGCCCTCATGGAAAGAGTTGCAGAAGTATACACTTTTTTACCCCATCTCTCTAAAGCTCTGTCGGTCCTTGTCCTTCCGTTTCTTAACTAAATTCGAAGTCAGAGTCTCCGACGGCATCTTGTAAGCAAAACTAGCCCCAAAGAATTCCTCTGCAAACTCCGACAGACGTCTAAGAGTTCGTCGGTTGAAGGAAGCACAGGCTGAACAGGCTGAGACGTCGTGGTCTGGGCCTAGGCAGGGGAGGCAGTAAGAGTGGAAATCCTTATGAGGTATTTGTTTCCCACAAGTTAAACAATTATTAACTATCTGACATCGGCTGAGGCAAGAAAGAGTCCCCAACGGGGTACTTAGCTTTTTCGAAGTCTTCGGTAGCTGAACCACAAGAGCTGACCGACCGGCACTTACGAACTGCTTCTGCTTCGGGCACCACGCGGCAAGAAAGACTGAGGAAAATGGCATCTGCTGATGCTTTTATACACCAGACGCTCTGACGTCGGGGAAAGTGCGACATCAGCCGAGGCCAGACCCAGACTTTGGAATCCGGCCGACCGAAGGGCTGCCTGAGGCAGGACAACCCATATGTGATGACTGCAGATGCATCCTTGAAGGACATCCAGGACTGCAAACATGAATACACTAACATCTACATTTATGTTAAGTGCACACAACTGTACTATGTTCTTCGTGTTTCACTGCTGCAGTCATCACACTTGTGTGGATTCCCAAAGCTGAAGAGTGGAGGCAGTCAAGAAGAGTTAGGGCTGGCTAGAATGCCCTGCAGGACTGCTGTTACAAAGCCTGCCCTGGATTTGGAGAAGATAGGCAAATGGTAGTGCTTGGTGAAAGTGTGCACTGAACTCCAGGTAGCAGCTTCCAGATATCCCTGGGAGGGACTCCCCTGAGAAATGCCGTAGAGGTAGATGTTGCCCTAATAGAATATGTTCTGACCCCCTGCAGAGTTTGTTTCCCATGGTGCTTGTAGCAGAAATCGATGCAATGTGCTATCCACTTAGAAAACGTTCGCTTAGAAATGGCCTTGCCCTCTGCCCCTGTGGCAAAGCTGACCAATAACTGGTCTGATTTTCTGAAGGCCTTAGTCCTACCCAGGAAAAATCTGAGCCTTCTGTGCACGTCCAAGGAGTGCAGGATCCTTTCCCCCTTTATTTTGAGGAATATGGAAAAAGATTGGGAAATGTATGGATTGATAACCACACTGGACACCACTTTTGGCATAAAGGAAGGGTTTTTCCTAACAGAGACCCTATTAGCACAGGAAATAATGAAGGGTTCCACAGCCATAAGTGCTTGTAGTTCAGACCTAGTTGAAGTGATGGCAAGAAGCAATGCTGTTTTCCAAGAGAGGAATTTTAATTCTGCTGATGTTGCAGGCTCAAAGGGTGGAAGTGTGAGCATTTCCAGTACAATAAGGTCCCAAGCAGGAGTGGGTGCTCTCCTTGGTGGCCACAAGTTGTTTGCCCCTCTCAGGAACTGTTTGATAAGAGGGCATGAGAAGAGAGGTGGCTCAGTGTTGTAATGAGCCGAAATGGCTGAGGCATGTATCTTAAGGGAAGAGGAGAACAGGCCTTTCTGGAGTAGATCTGCCAAGTACTCCAGTAATAAAGGCAGGGAGGGCCCAGTCGTGTCCTCTCCTTTAGACACCAGAAGAAGCATCTTTTCCACTTCTCCGCATAGGATTTCCTTGTACTGGGTCTTCTGGCTTCAAGGACGACGTCCAGCACTTATTTGCTTAGAGCTACTGGGACAGGATTGAAGGGATAAGCCAGACTTGCAAGGTTTAGGGTTTACAGTTGCAAAATCTGAGAGCAGGGTACGGTTCTGGTGTAGGTGCCATGGTGGCACCGATGGGCTGCACAGGAGTGGGAACTAGCGCTGGTGTGGCCAGTCTGGGGCAATCAGGATTGTCCTCTGTCCAGTCTTATTTTGAGTAATACTCTTGACAGAAGGGACAGAGGTGGGAATGCATAAATTGAGAGATTTACCCACTGAAAGGTTAGGGCATCCACTTTGCAGGCCCTGCTGTAAGGGTTCCTGGAGCAGAATCTGCTGAGCTGGTGGTTGTAGGGGGAGGCAGAAAGGTCCACCTCTGGGGTTCATTTCTGAATCAGAAAATTGAAGGTGCTGGGCTCTGCCACTTGTGTGGGTCTAGGAGATTTCTGCTTAGTCTGCCAGCGAATTTTGTTTGCCTGGCAGGAACTGAGCTTGCAGATGGACTTGCATGTCCAATGCTGTGGTCCACAAAGCCATGGCTAGCCTACAGAGTGGGTAGGAATGGGTTCCCCCCTGCTTGTTGATGTACCACAGCTGTGGTGTCTTATTAGAAGTCGTCCTGGAAAGAATATGGATCTGAAAGCTGCCAGGGTTCTGCACAGCTAACATCTGTTTTTGGTTGATGTGCAGACTAAACTGACTTGGGCTCCAGTGGCCCCGAATGCATTTGCAGCCCATGTGCGCTCCACAGGCATAGTCTGATGCAACTGTGGTTAGGGTCTGGGCGGCATGGGGTTGAGTAAAAGGAAGTCCCTTGTGGTTGCATGCTTCTGTCCACCAAAGGAACTCTGTCCTTAGACAGGGTACGATTGAAATGACTGTTCCCAGGTCCTGAGAAGGTTGGTAAAGGCTATTTAAATACCACTGAAGTTTCCTCATGCAGTCTTGCATATGGAATTAGGCTACAGGAGGTCATAAACCCTAGGGCCTGCAGTATTTTTCTTGTGGACAGATGGGTTCTGGTGGCCATTTATTAGAAGCAAGCTGTCGGACTTTTCTAAAGTGAAGAATGCCATCTGGGATGTTGTGTCCAAACTTGCTCCAAGGAATACATTCTTTTGACTGGGTACCAGTTTTGATTTCTTTTCATAGATGGTGTAACCCCAGGGAGGCGAGAAGGATTTTCACAAATGACAAGTGCAACAGCAATTCCTGACTGTCCTCCTGAATCAGGCAGTCGTCCAAGTACGGGTAAAATTGGACATTTCTCTGCCTGTAGTATGCAATGGCTGGAGCCAGGCATTTTGTTAATACTCTGGTAGCAAAGGGGAA